>NC_087351.1:7101615-7404645 GCF_030014295.1 Loxodonta africana
TTTTTACATTGTCTGTATAAGTGGTCCATAGTACAATCTGCAATCACGCATTCTCTTTGCAAGCCCCGCTCAAGGGAGCAGAACTAAGTTACATGACTCTACTGCTGATGTATATGGGTGCCACTCCAAGGACTGAATGTTTGGAGATCTTAGCTTGTCATTTTACGGCTTTAAATATGGCTCCACGATAAGTGCTGATGACATTGATTTTTAAAATCTGGATGTTACCAGTCTAACTCTCCCTCAGTTTAGCAGGCGGGATAGGGCCATTTTTTCATAACTGACTTGTATGGATGCTGACCTGGTGTTGCCCTTATACACACATGCTCAGAGACTGAAGGCTGCTGTAGATGGTTTTCTGATTTTTTTTTTTTAACTCATTGCCTACATCGTTTGATAGAGTGCTTCCAGTTAATGCTTTTGACCTGAAGCCAAAGGAAAGCTTTGGCTATAAATTAGGTCCCTCGGTGTTAGTTGTGCATGGCTGTGGCCTTTCTCAAGCTGTATGACAGGTGGAGACGCTCAAAAAAATCTGCAAAGTGGCTCATTCAGGAAAGCACAATGGGTTAAAAATCTATATGTTCCCCTTCCTTTGCTGGATGCTGGAACACGAAGATAAGTGAGATTTGATCTCTGCCCTTGAGGAGCTACATTGCAAAACAACATGGCAAGTTCTACAAGTTCTGTAGAAGCACAGAGATTAATATACTGTGTATATTTTATTCTCCATTGCCAAGGAAGTGGTGAAGAATTTCAAAATAGGTAAAACCCAGAATAATACTTGCACCTCAGGTCCTTGGCAATGTCTACTGCCCAAATTTATTTAAAAACTTTTTTGTGATAGATATGAAATATATGAATGTTCTTCAGCATGTATAGTTAACCTATATTCCTGGATAGTCTATGATTTATTTCCAGAGCAATCCAAATTGGTAAATACATGACATCGTTTACACCTCTCCCAAGCAGAACTGCCTTTATTATGCTTTGACATTATGCTCCCAGCTTATATAAAATATCCTGTATGAAATAATCCCCAGCTTATACAACCTGCTTTGTGTCTACTACAGCAATACCATGAAGGACTTGTGCAACACATCACTTACTGTCCCTTACACGACATCCCTCCGTAGACTCTTCTTTCAATACAGTTTCAAGAATTAAGCTTGTGAGTCCCTCTTAAACCATCCCAAAATTAGTGATGTTTTCTCTCCTTAGACACAGTGTAAGTCATGTAACTGATCATATTTACTTTCTTGTTTTACTTACTAGGGATCTCAGTATCAAATTAACAGCCAAAATTAATAACTATTTAAGACCTTAACGCCTTTATATCTGTGTTCTTTCGCAATTGCTTTGACTACCACAGTTTTGTTTTCTTAGGTAATGATATATTATTTTCTTTTACTTATCTGTGTTAGTGAATTTCTTTGTGTAAGTTTCCTCATAAAATCAGAACTGGAGAAAACAAATAAATAAAATTTTCTACTTTTTTAGGCAAAAAAGTGTTGATGATTGGGTGAGTATGCATGGTTATTTTTAAGTTATTTTTAATACGATGCTAAAATACAGGAAAAAAGCATCTAATTAGCTATGGGGATAAAAATCTGATTTAGTATGCCTAAGTGTTAAGTGTTAAAATGTTAATTTAGTGAATGAAATTTTCATTTTACATAATTATAGATCACCTTAAATTCCAAACACTTAGTTTTCCTGTTTTATCTTCTGTACCCTAAATAAACAACAACAACAAAAAGCAAACTTGTTGCCAACCACTCAATTTCAACTCATAGCCACCAAAAACCAAAACCAAGCCCACTGCCATCGAGTTGATTCTGACTCATAGCAACCCTATACAACAGAGTGAACTGCCTCATAGAGTTTCCCAGGAGCACCTGGAGGATTCGAACTGCCAACCTTATCGTTAGCAGCCGTAGCTCTTAACCGCTAGGCCGCCAGGGTTTCCTCATACCCACCAGGGCTCTCCAAATTCCAATAACCAAACCACACCCACTGCCATCGAGTCGATTTCGACTCATAGCGACCCTGTAGGACAGAGTAGAACTGCCCCATAGGGTTGCCAAGGAGCGCCTGGAGGATTTGAACTGCCGACCTCTTGATTAGCAGCTATAGCACTTAACCACTACGCCACCAGGGTTTCTGAATAGTTACCATTTATTCTAACGAGGTAGATAATTAACACTTTTGCTCTCTGATACAACAAAAAGTCCTAGTCATATAAACCAAAACCCAAACCCATTGCCCTCAAGTTAACTAACTCATAGGCGACCCTATAGGACCAAGTAGAACTGCCCCACAGAGTTTCTAAGGAGCACCTGGTGGATTCAAACTGCCAACCTTTTGGTTAGCACTTAACCACTCTGCCACCAGGGTTTCCCTAGTCATATAATCATATAAGGGACACTATATTGGAGTCCTGGTGGCTTAGTGATGAAGAACTTGGCTGCTGAGCCCAAGAGACAGGAAGAGCCACATGAACCAGAGACTTACATCATCCTGAGACCAGAAGAACTAGATGGTGCCTGGCCACAACCGATGACTGCCCTGACAGGGAGCACAACAGAGAACCCCTGAGGGAGCAGAAGATCAGTGGGATGCAGACCCCAAATTCTCAAAAAAGACCAGACTTAATGGTCTGACTGAGACTAGAGGAATCCTGGCGGTCATGGTCCCCAAACCCTCTGTTGGCACAGGACAGGAACCATTCCCGAAGACAACTCATCAGACATGGAAGGGACTGGACAATGGGTTGGAGAGAGATGCTGATTAAGAGTGAGCTAATTAAATCAGGTGGACACTTCAGACTGTGTTGGCATCTCCTGTCTGGAGGGAAATGGGAGGGTAGAGAGGGTTAGAAACTGGCAAAATTGTCACGAAAGGAGACTGGAAGGGCTGAATCATTAGGGGGAGATTAAGTGGGAGTATGGAGTAAGGTGTATATAAGCTTATATGTGACAGACTGACTTGATTTGTAAACGTTCACTTAAAGCTCAATAAAAATTATTTTAAAAAAAATTAAAAAAAAAAAAGAACTTAGCTGCTAACCAGAAGGTTGGCAGTTCGAATCCACCAGTTACTTCTTGGAAACCCTATGGGGCAGTTCTACTCTGTCTTAAAGGGTCATTGGGAGTTGGAATCGATTTGGCCGCAATGAGTTTGATTTTTAAGGTTTTTTAAACTGGAATTTGGAGAGCAGGACAGCCCTATTTTCATGAATACACTCTAGAATGAAGGTATCACAAATGAGCTGAAAGCAAGAATTTCCTCAAACAAGTCAGCCCAGGATTCTTTTCTGAAGAAATTTTTGCTTTCTACCTGTTCTTCCCACCCTTGTTCCTGTTGATTTCTTGCTCTCAAGTTTTGTGTAGCAGGACCACTTCTTAAATTTATTAGGCCAATATGTTACCTTCAACTTTTCAGGCAAATCTATATCTCCTTTGGCCGAACCTTGACTATTCTTGCTAAACTAAAACGTTTTGGTTTAGCTGTGCCTTTTTATTTAAAATGTTGCCATTTATTCAAACATTGGGTGCCATAATATTCAAATACAAGACTTTGCAAGACAAATACAAATTACTTTTGATATGATTATTTTTGAAACTAATTCAATGCTTATTTGGCTTCAGAGGATAACAAATTAGCTATACTCAAAAATTATCTTTTTATTAAAAAAAAAATGCACCCCTAACTATTTTGAGAGTCCTTTTTTACTACCAATGCTTTTTTTCACCCTACATGTATGGTTTTAGTCTTTTGAGAGTTAATAATGATTTTGAAGTTCCGGTAAGAAATATATGCCTCTCCCTAAAAATACATCTGTGTAGATAATTTTGCTAACAACTTGGGGCATTCGTAGATCCCTGGAAGTCCATCTCTGGAATTTCAAAGTAATCCACAGAGTCCTCTTAAAAACTTCTGCTTTAAATGAATGATACCTGGTCTCATTCTCAGTTTTGTAGCTAAGTATTTGTTACGGATTGAATTGTGTCCCCCAAAAATATGTGTCATAAATCCTAACCTCTCTCGGTTTGGGTTATGTCTGTGGATATAGTTTCATTTGGGAATGGGTAGTCCTTGTTATGTTAATGGTCAGGATTAGCAAGGGGTATTTTGAGTCAAGCTCCTTTGAGATATAAAAGAGTAAACAAGGAAGCAGAGATGGGGGAAGATAGTTGCCAGGCCACATGAAGATCACCTAGGAGTAGAAGCTCAAAAGAGACAGGGGCCATCCCTCAAGGCTGACAGAAAGATAAAGCCTTGCCCTAGAGGTGGCTCCCTAAATTTGGACTTCTGGCCTAAACCGTGAGAAAATATATTTCTGTTTGCTAAAGCCGTCCACTGTGGTACCTCTGTCGTGGCAGCACTAGATGACTAAGACTCTATTGACTGGCTTAACGTACTGTATGCTCTGACCACCGTAGTAGTTTTCTGTTTTATTTCCTTAGCGTTCTTCTAGGTCATTTTACCATCTGATCTCTAGGAAGTAGGCAGTGCTGAATGTGCTGAGATAGGATTGGAGTACAGCAATAAGCTGATCAGAGTTGATTTAAGAATGACTGCAGCATTGTGTCAACAGTGAAGAAATTACAAGTTGACTCAGTGAACTGAGCATGATAACACTTCAGTGTAGACAATGGCCCGTTTGTAAGTGAGATGTTTTTGTTTTGTTGATACTTTTCTACAAAGAAAAATGCACTAATTGTTTCAGTTCAGAATGATCCATTTAAATGAAGTTTAATTTTATTGGTTTTAATTTTACTGCTCATAAGCCTTATTGTTTCATCTAAAGTATATCCAAGCCCTCTACTCTATTTCCTGTTGAATCTAATGAGTATGATAGGGTGCCTTGGCACAGCCTTCATGAATGTGTGAGCAATAACCACAACACACTACATGTTAATTGACTTAAATTATGTTGCTAGGGCTAAAGAAACAGAGGAGCCCTGGTGGCACAGTGCTTAAGAGCTTTGCTGCTAACCAAAACGTTGGCATTTGGGATCCAGTAGTTGCTCCTTGGAAACCCTATGGGGTAGTTCTACTTTGTCCTATAGGGTCACTGTGAGTCAGAATCCACTTGACCACAACAGGTTTTGTTTTCGTTTTTTTTATTTTACTGAAACAGAGGAACAAAAACAGTTCATTATGCTAGAATGTAGGTTTCTGTGATGTGAATCAGTTCATGTGTAATTGGCAAATAGGGATGCCAGCAGAATGTGCAGGTCAGTTGATTCATACACAGTTTTTCCTAGTACGTTAGTGTTTGATTACCAAGTAAAAGCAGCTGAACTCCAGATCCATCACCACAGCTGAACGAGTAAGCTGTGGAGGAAAGCAGTCTTGTACAGGATGCCCATTCGTTCTGGTTCCTCCTCTTGGCTCAACTTGCCCACGTGTTCTGTCTTGAAAGTGTGTATCACACAGTTCTTCTTGATCTTTGTATATTTACCCTTTTTTCATAACTCTAACTTCCCTTATGCTTTTTCCATCATTATTTCTTAATTAAAAATTATTTTGTGAAGTTCTATGTATCTTGTAATATATATTTTTAACTGTGCTAGTGTTTTCATGGAAACCCTGGTGGCAGGGTGGTTAAGAGCTGTTTGAATCCACCAGGTGCTCCTCAGAAACTCTATGGGGCAGTTCTACTCTGTCCGTATAGGGTTGCTGTGAGTCAGAATTGACTCAACAGCAATGGATTTGGTTTGGGTTGGTTAGTGTTTTCACTGAGCTTGTAAATGTTTTTGTAGTGGTCTGATTGAGAAGTTGCATGAGGTTTACACTGGGTTTTTCCTCATCACTGTTTTTCTCTGCAAAGCTTGCTAGTTATTTTTAGTGCCTCATTTTGTAAAACATGAATTTGTTTTTTCCTAGAAAGCATATGATGTTAAAAAAAAAAAAAAATGCCTGAGATAGATTTGCTAACAGATTTCTTGATATCAGATTTCTAAAACTTGATATCAGCTTTCTGAGACTATGCTAGCCAAATAAAATTCATACTTCTCATATTCGACGCAAAACTAAACTGAATGAATGTCTACCTAGTAAAATACAAAGTCACTCTAGGCAACTTAAAGATCATTGGAAAGGCCGAGGAGGGGCTTTATCCAATACTACCTAAAAGTCAGCATAAAACAGGTTGGTGCTAATGGCTATTGCTGCAAAGTGTACTTCAATGACGCTTTTAAGGAGACAGTATAAACCTAATGTCTCGAGGACAGATTAATGCTCAGCATTTTTACATGATATACTATATTTTATACTATATTCACAGTAGTAGTCCTTCTATAACTGTTCCCAGGACTTTTAATGATGCCCAAAGCAAGGAAAACATAGTTGGGAAGAATAAGATCTGGTTTTTCAGGAACGTTTTTTGACAGGAGTTGCCAGAAATACTAAGTACCCAGGTGCAGAATTCCAGACTTGTAAAAGCTCACCTTACTGGCATTGGGACTGTCAGAATGTCTATTCTGACATTAAGACCGTGCATTCTCCTGAGGAAGATGAAGGATATCTAAGGAAATTGACACTAGAAATTCGTTAATGCAGTCAAGAGAATGCAATTAGTTACAAGGATTTGTACATACTTTATCTCATGTAGAGGTGCATGCATTTCTAAATCTAGCAGATAAAATGAATCAATGAATCAATGAATATAGAAATTAATTTTCTTCTTTGTATTTGGGGACCTCAGAAAGCATTTCAAATGGCTTAAAAATGGAACCAAATATTTCCTATTGCTACTTGTCATCATCCTGACTCTTACAAGCATCGAGCTCTCCCTGATAGGAGATAGTTCTCAGACTCTGTTGCCAGCGGTGTTCTAACTTAAATTGTACCAGTGAGAGGTGCTGACATACAATTTGGGAAGAGGAAGAGGAATTATCATTAATCTCAGCAATAACTGCAGGTGATGTTTTGGATATCAGAAAATGGCAGCTGGCCTGAAGCTTCTGGGAGTAAGAAAGTCTTGAAATTTAACTTGCCACTACAGGCCATGGAGGTCATTGGTGGTGATTTCCTGTGATTCTTGTTCTTCCTAATTTTTTTTAACTTTAGCAGTAGCTCCTAGGCCTTCACGCCCCCCCAGCCCTGCTAATGGTTGTGTAAACCCTAAGTCTGTGTGCATTAAATCCTTTCCTACTTGAAATGTCTACAGTGTTCAACTGAATTAAAAGCTTTATATTTTCTTCTGACTGAATGCTGAATAAAGTTAGAAATGAAAATCATGGAACTACACCTTCGCAGGTTTTTATATGTATGTTTTAGTGTGTTCAAACAATTAGTTTGTGAATGGAAATATAATAACATGAAATCACTTGTGTCTAAATAGTCTACCATTCTAGAACATGCTATGAAACAATGTGCCACAGTTGTATGCTACTGAAAAAAACCGCTGCTTATAACAAACTAGACTGGAGAGCAGACATCAGAAATGGTGTGGTTTTTGTTGAAAAAGGTGTAATAAAGCCAGTGGCATCACCAGGGTGGTGTGGGGGATATGGACCACACCGGGTAACACTGTTAGAGGGGGTGATACCAAAGTGATTGTCTATAAAATGTGCAGTGTTTTAGCAAAAATTTATCATTTTTAAATAATTTCCCTGTAGTTACAACAACAAAAACATTTTTGTAAGCTCAGCTTACATGTATCAATATACCTATAAGGCTAAAACTCTATGCTACTTTACTTTTTCAATCTTCTAACGTGCCCCAGTCAGGCCGCCATTATTACTCAATTACAATGACGCTCTGAATCACACGGTTTCGTCTGCACAGGCTACAAGCAGGCACTGTTGTTTTCATTGCTTCCAGTGTTTATACAGTCACTGATTTTTTCGAATTGTCTGGTGTTTAAGCTGTAATATTTTGGTAATCAGTATTTCTGAAACTGTACCAGTAACTTTTTGAGAGTGAAGCAGTAACTAAAGGAAAAGAAGGAGTGATGTGTGGGAATTAGGATTCATGAGTGATATCAGTACAAAGGACATTACGGGGGATTCCCTATGGTCTGATCCAGGAGGAGGTCCATGAGGAGGCAAAACTATGACTTATCACACCAGGTGACACCAACCCTAGCGACGCCACCAAATAAAGCAAAAGAGTATCATGTTGGATTGTGTTCCTTTTCATGAAACTGTTGTAACAATAACTCAATGGTAATGCCTAAAGAGGTAATGGAAGTTATTTTTCTCCTAAAACAAGAAGTTTGGATGAAAGTGGCCCAGGGCTTATACAGTGGCTCTGTGAGGTCATCAGTGTTTCAGTCTTCTATCTTTCTGCTCTGTTATCCTTAGCTTGTGGTTTTCTACTCATGCCTACTGCCTCACGGTGGTTTGAAGACAGATTATCTACCCTCTAGCCTCTCAGGAAAGAAGCAAAGCAAAGGACTTCTCTAGTCTCATAGGAAGGAAGGAAATCAAAGAACTTATTAGGAAAGCAAAGATCCTCCCAGAATTCCTAGCATATCTCTCCTTACAAGTCACAATGAGTTGTGTCCTATGGTCATTCCCAGGATTTTAGCTGGGCACATTGCTGCACTAAACAAAAGTGTGATTCTGTCAGCAAGGAAGGAGAAAATGGATATCAGATGGATAGTGTTCTGTAGGATAAAGTAAAGGAACAAACAAAAAACCAATGTAAATGATGTCTTCAGAAAAATACTTTTCAAGTCATGTTTATATGGCCACAGTGTAGAAGAAAATACTGGAGTAAATCAGTCATTTCAATTAAAAATAATAGTCATCAGGATTAAATCCAGCTGTGCATAATAGGAACCCACCAATTAGCAGCAACTTAATTAGTACAGAAATGTATTTCTTCCTCTTGAAAACAAGTCTGGGAATAGGGATTTCAGGAAGTTAATGTGACCTTACTGAGTCATCAGAGATTCTAATTCAATCTGCTGTTCCACCATCTTAAGTTAAAAACAATAACTGAGAGGAGGTGGAGCCAAGATGGTGGAATAGACAGACACTTCCAGCGAGCCCTCTTTAAAACAAAGACCCCAAAATACAAGAGAAATAAGTATATTTGTGACACACTGGGAGCCCTGAGCTTCAAAGGCAAGCTTAGAAAACAAACTGAGGGGCAGGGAGAGGAAGAGGCCGTTCAGAAGTGGAGAGGAGTTACCAGACCTGAATCACAGGGAGCCCTCAGGCACCATTCCTGGAGTGGTGGTGGTGGGCTGATACTAGCATTTGGCTGCAATTTCCTCAGGGAGAAGCAGCCAGCCACATAGCCTACTCACACCTCCAGAACCAGAGAAGAACGGTGCTCTTAGCAAAAGCTAAGTACTTGCGTATATTTTAACGCGCCTTCCCACCCCCAAGTCAGCTTCAGTGGCGGAATTCCCTGGGCCAGAGATAGGCCCTGCTGAGCACCTAGAGCCATCCTCCCGGCCTTGGAGAAGGAAAAAAAATTGCAATTGGGGGAGAACATAATTTGCCAGCTCCACTGACCAGGGGAGATCAGGACAGAAGTGGCTCCTGTCCAGGCATAAACGGTCCATGGACTTTGAGCAGCTTCCCCTTCTGCATGGACCTGTGTGGGCCTATTTCGGGAGAATAGGCCCTTATTGGCAGACTCCAACCATTTCAGCTGTGCGGTGGAGAGTTGGATGTTTGATGTTTGACATTGCTTTGCCTATTAAATAAGGTCCTCACCTACCCACATCAGGGACCTAAGGACTGGTAGCTCCACTCAGGTCACCCAGCCACAGGCGACAGGGGTCCAAGGATAACTGGTACCTCCCAGTCCTTACAACCAAAAACTTTAGGTGCCCATGGTCCCTCTGCAGAACCCACCCACCTGTGCGCTCTAGGGAACAGAGATGCATTTTCCTCAGAGACACTTGGGGGTTGGTTCTCAGCCCCTGCCATGTTCAGAGCGTGACCCCCTGCTGCAATCAGATACCGGTATATACGCCAATCACACCTGTCCCTCTAAGACTGTAGGACAGAGCCTGTACCACACACTTAATGTTCAGCTACCTGGACACCTGGGCTGAATTCATACAAGAAAACTGAATGGACTCCTAGACTGATATACCTGATAACAGTTCCAGCTTTCTGGGGACAGGATGTCAGAGCTCCAAAGGCAAAAATGATCAAGCTAGCTCACTCAAGCAACCCATCTGGGCATATCAAAACAAAGCAAAGCAAGAAGCTATGACACAGTAAGCAAGCATAAACTAACACAATAACTTACAGATGGCTCAGAGACAACAGTCAATATCAAGTCACATAAAGAAACAGACGATTATCACCTCAACAAACTCTCAAAACAAAGAATCCAGGGATCTTCTAGATGAAAGTGCATTCCTGGAATAACCAGAGGCAGAATACAAAAGACTAATACGCAGAACCGTTCAAGACATCAGAAGGAAATGAGGCAACACTCAGAACAAGCCAAAGAACACACAGATAAAGCAATTGAAGCAATTAGAAAGATTATTCAGGAATATAATGAAAAATTTAATAAGCTGGAAAAATCCATAGACAGACAGCTTTCAGAAATTCGGAAGATTAACAATAAAATTACAGAATTAGACAACTCAATAGAAAGTCAGAGGAGCAGAATTGAGCAAGTAGAAGCTAGAATTTCTGAACTTGAAAATAAATCATTTGGCACTAACATATTTGAAGAAAAATCAGATAAAGGAATTTTTTAAAATGAAGAAATCTTAAGAATCATGTGGGACTCTATCAAGAGAAATAACCTACGAGCGATTGGAGTACCAGATCAGGGAGGGATAACCGAAAATACAGAGAGAATTGCTGAAGATTTGTTGGCAGAAAACTTCCCCAATATCGTGAAAAATGAGAAGATATCTATTCAAGATGCTCACCAAACTCCTCATAAGGTAGATTTTTAAAGAAAGTCACCAAGACATATTATAACCAAACTTGCCAAAACTAAAGATAAAGAGAGAATTTTAAGAGCAGCTAGGGATAAACAAAAAGTCACCTACAAAGGAGAATTAATAAGAATAAGCTTGGACTATTCAGCAGAAACCAGGCAGGCAAGAAGACAATGGGATGATACATTTAAAAAATTCAAGGAAAAAAATTGCCAGGCAAGAATCATATATCCAGCAAAACTGTCTCTTAAATATGAAGGTGAAATCAAGACATTTCCAGATAAACAGCAGTTTAGGGAATTTGTAAAAACCAAACCAAAACTACAAGAAATATGAAAGGGAGTTCTTTGGTTAGAAACTGAATAATATCAGGTATCAACCCAAGACTAGAACACTGGGCAGAGCAATCAGAAGTCAACCCAGACAGGGAAATAAAAAAAACAAAGCAAGATTAAGGAAAAAAAAAAAAGCTCAGAACAGGGTAACAGCGATGTTATTATATAAAAGAAGAGAACATTAAAACAATAAAGAGGGTCTAAGAAATATAATCATAGATCTTTCATATGGAGAGGAGGATAAGGCGATACAAAGAAATAAAAGTTAGGTTTAAATTTAGAAAAATAGGGGTAAATAATAAGGTAACCACAAAGGAGACAAACTATCCTACTCATCAAAATAAAATACAAGAAAAAAATAGAGACTGAGCAGAAACAAAATCAACAACATGAATATGAGGAAAGGACAATTTATAAAGATAATCTACTCAGCACATAAAACTAAGTGGGAAAAAGAAACTGTCAACAGCACACAAAAAAAGACATCAAAATGATAGCACTAAATTCATACCTATCCATAATTATGCTGAATGTAAAGGACTAAATGCACCAATAAAGTGACAGAGAGTGGTAGAATGGATTGAAAAACACGATCCGTCTATATGTTGCCTACAAGAGACATCTCTTAGACTCAGAGACACAAACAAAGTAAATCTCAAAAGATGGGAAAAAATATATCAAGCAAACAACAATCAAAAAAGAGCAGGAGTGGCAATATTACTTTCTGAAAACATAGACTTCAAAGTTAAATCCATCATAAAGGATAAGGAGGACACTATAATATAATGATTAAAGACACAATATGCCAAGAAGATATAACCATATTAAATATTTATGCACCCAATGACAGGGCTGCAAGATACATAAAACAAACTCTATCAGCATTGAAAAGTGAGACATACAGCTCCACAATAATACTGGAAGACTTCAATGCACCACTTTCGGTGAAGGACAGGACATGAAGAAAGAAGCTCAATAAAGACACAGAAGATCTAAATGCCACAATCAACCAGCTTGACCTCATAGACATATACAGAACACTCCACCCAACAGCAACCAAGTATACTTCCTTTTCTAGTGTGCATGGAACATTCTCTAGAATTGACCGCATATTAGGTCATAAAGCAAGCCTTAGCAGAATCCAAAACATCGAACTATTACAAAGCATCTTCTCTGACCATAAGGCCATAAAAGTAGAAATCAATAACAGAAAAAGCAGGGAAAAGAAATAAAACACTTAGAAACTGAACAATAAAAAAAAAAAAAGTGCTTGGAGGCACCCTACTCTGCCAGCAAGGCTTCTCCCCAAAGGCCCTCAGCTTTCTTGCTCAGTGGGCTGGGAAGCCCACCATGCAGTCTTCTGCTTCTGCTGCCTTTGCTGCTGCCATTTCTCTGCCATTTCTTCTCACCATCTTCAAGGTTACAGCTCTCTCTCTGTCTTCTGGTGCCAGGAGATTCTCGATGAAGGTATCCCAGCTCCAAAAGACACGCTCCATTCCTGGCTCTTCTTTGTTGGTGGTGGTGAGATCCTCCCTTTCCGCTTCTGGGGATGGCTCATTTTAAGCCTAGTGGGATGACAAAACTGACTAAACCCCTTATTACAGTTCCATATACCTTCTTTCCATGGTCCCATCCCCACAAGCGTGCCATAATACCCTGCTCAAAAAAGACTGGATTACAGAAGACATTAAGGATGGAATAAAGAAATTCATAGAATTGAATGAAAATGAAAACACTTCCTATCAGAACCTTTGGGACACAGCAAAAGCAGTGCTCAGAGGGAGGTCAATTTATATCAATAAATGCACACATCCAAAAAGAAGACAGAGCTGAAATCAAAGAATTATCCCTACAACTTGAACAAATAGAAAGAGAGCAACAAAAGAAACCCTCAGGCACCAGAAGAAAAGAAAAAGATGAAAATAAATGGTATAAAGCAATCATTTTAATTAATACTCCTTGGATTTGGATACAGTCATGCAATAAATTATTTAATATGGCCCTTCTAGCCATAGTCTTTGTGACTCACACACAATGGCTGAGTGGGACTACGCAAATAAGGAATATGAAACCCTAACAAAGGGATTTGTCAGTTTGCCATCCTGCTAGGCTTAAACTGAGCCGTTATAGAGGTGAGAAAAGAGGATCTCACCACCACCCAGAAAGAAGAGCCAGGAATGGAGTGTACCTTTTGGACCCGGGATCTTTGTGCTGAGAAGTTCTTGGAACCAGGAGATCAAGAGAGACAGACAGAGACAGAGAGAGCTGTAACACTGAAGATGGCGAGAAGCAGTGGCAGAGAAGCGGTGGCAGCAGAACTAAGAGGCCGGCAGGAGATGGCTTAGCAAACAGAGTGAGAAAGCTGAGTGCCCTTGGTCAGGAAGCTTGCTGGTGAAGTAGGGTGTCTCCAGACACTTGGTGAGGTACGTTTGCCGACCCATGGGGCTAGAGCTGAACACCTTCAGGCAGGAAGCTTACTGGAAGAGCGTGGTGGCTCAGGGCACTTATCGACAGTGTTAAAAGAGCTTTGTAACACTTGCCAGAGCAGGTCAGAGGCCAGGGGGCCAGAGAGAGGTATGCCTGTGGGCATGGCCAAGAAAAGGTTGTCCTGAGTGAAGAACTGTATCCTAAGCGTCCCTGAACCTGAATTGTAACCTGTTATGTCCCTAATAAACCCCATGATCATAAGTATTGTCTGTGAGTTCTGTGTGGCCACTGCAATGAATTATTGAACTCAGTGGAGAAGTAGAGAGTGCTGTGGGAGGTTCGGTTGGTGTCAGAATTGGTAAAGATGGCAGAGAGAAGAGGTGTGTCTGACCTCTGCCTCATAGGAATCAACCTTGGGCTGTCGATGTTGATTCTCACTCCTCCTTGTGAAGTACAAGAGGTGAGACGATGCCTTCCCCATGCCATTTTTACAGGTGGGATCAGGAGTGGAATTTATTGCAATGGCTCCACACTTGTGGAAGAATGGGACTTTATAAGAGAAAGAATGAAGGGGCTGAAGGGTGAAACTTTTGATTCTTAGATGGTTACTTTGGTTGTTGTTACCTGTAATAGCTGAAAGGAGAGTAAGAAATGTTATGCTGCAGGGAGGTGGGACCAAGATGGTGGAATAGTCAGACACTTTCTATCATTCCTCTTACAACAAATGCCTGAAAAAAACAAGTGAATCAAATATATACAAAAATCTAGGAACCCTAATCATCAAAGTTGAAGAATCAGCCTGAGTGGCAGGTGGAGGGAGAGACAATTCAAAGGCAGTGGAAATGGGAAAGTTCAGATCATGGGAACACTGGTGCCCTGCTAGCTGAGTCTTCGCAGTGCACATGGGCTGAGGCAAGCAGCGATATCTGAAGCCTAGGCCCACCACATCAGGTGCAGCCAAGCAGCAGCGAATCTGCACACACCTCCAGAACTGAGCAGGAGAGGTACCAGACCTGTGAAAGTTAAGTGCAAACTTCTAACCTATGATACCTGGGGGCAAAATAACTCCTTCCCCTCCAGAGCTTCACAACAGAGAAATGCTTCATTCCCCTCACCCACCCCCGACCCCGCTCTGCTCCATAGCACTCAAAAACACCACACCTCTCAGCCAGGAACCCAGGGCCCTTCACTCTGACACCAGTCCCATGGCATTCAACAATGCAGCACCCCTTAAGCTGGGAACTCAGGGTCTGTTTGGAGGCCCTGTCCCTTTGCCCAGCCATTGGTATAAAGGGTTCACAGACTTGTAGCATGCTTCACCCCCAAACTAGCCCCTTGTGGGCCAATTCAATGCATGCCCTCATTAGCATAAAATATGAGGTATACACCTGAAAGCCCATTTTTACCGCCAGCAGCCAAAGGGTAGCTGCAGATTCATGACATTTAACAATCCCCCATCCCCAAGCAGGGACCTCACTCACCACCCACACCTGGAGCCTGAGGGCTGACTGTACCACCCACTCCTTCTAGCCGTCTATGACAGAGGTCTGAGAATTAGTGGTACCTCTCAGCCCCTCCAGTCAGTAGCACCATATGCCCGAGGACTAGCTACATTAACCCCACCTGCTATGAGCTCCAGGGGACAGGGGCATGCTCTCCTTTCAGGTACCTGGGGGAGCCATCAGCCCTCTGCCCTGCCCTGCACATAGCCCCCAACTGTAGTCAGAGACCTGTGCCTGCTCCAAACACCCCCATGCAGCCCTTCACACCTAGGACTGTAGGTAAGAGCTTGCACCACATATTCATTGACTGACAAACTTGGACACCTGTGCCTTGAATAGCCACACCTCTGCAAGAAAGGTGAACAGACTCCTGGGCTCATATACCTAGTAGCTCCTCTGACCACCTAGAGACAGGACATGAGAGCTTCAAAGATGCCAACAACCAAAGTAGCTCACACACCCAGCTTACCTGGGCTTATCAAAACAAATGAAACAAAAATACAGGATGCAGTAAACAAAAATACAATAAATACATGAATATAATAACTTATTGGTGCCTTGGAGACAACAGTCAATATCAAATCATATAAAGAAGCAGATCAAGGTGGTTCTGGCAAGCGACCAAAATAAAGAAACAGAAAACATCCCAGAGGAAGATAAGGCAGTGGAACTACCTGAGAAAGAATTCAAAAGACTAATATACAGAGCTCTCCAAAACACCAGGAAGAAGATCAGGAAAAACTCAGACCAAGCCAAGGAACACACAGACAAAGTAATAGAAGAATTCAGGAAAACAAATACAAGAACAGAACAACAGAATAAACAGGTTGCTAGAAACCATACAGAGACAGCAACTAGAAATCCAAAAGATTAACAATAAAATTCCACAATTACACAAACCAAAGAAGGTCAAAAGAGTAGAATTGAGACAATGGAAGTCAGAATTAGTGAGATAGAAGATAAATTCCTTGATAACAATTTGAGGGGAAAATTAGAAAAAAGAATGAAAAAAAATGAATAAAGTCTAAGAATTATGTGGGACACTATCAAGAGGAAAAACCTACGAGTGATTGAAGTACAAGAACAGAGGAATAACAGAAAACACAGAGAGAATTGTTGAAGATTAGCTGGTATAAAACTTCCCTAATATCATGAAAGACAAGATGATATCTATCCAAGAAGCTCGATGAACCCCATACAGGGTAGATCCCAAAAGAAAGTTATCAACAAATATCATAAACGAACTTACCAAAGACAAAGACAGAATCTCGAGAGCAACTAGGGATAAACAAAAAGTCACCTACAAAGGAGAACCAATGAGACTAATCTCTGACTATGCAGCAAAAGCCATGCAGGCAAGAAGGCAATGGGATGACATATATTAAGCCTTGAAGGAAAAAAAAATGCTAGCCAAGAATTATGTATCCAGTAAAATTGTCTCTCAAATACAATGGGAAAATTAGGTCCTTTCCAAATAAACAGAAATTAAGAGAATACGTAAAAAACAGACCAAAATTACAATATTAAAAGAAGTCCTCCAGTTAGAGAACCAACAACACCAGGAAACAATTCAAGACTAGGACACAGGACAGATCAACCAGTTATCAACCCAGATAGGGAAATTCACAAAAACAAATCAAAGCTAAAAGGCTGAAAATAGGGAACCAGAGACGTCAATATGTAAAAGATGATAACGTCAAAACAAAAAAGATGGAATAAACAGTGTAGTCATGAACTTCCATATGGAGAAGAAGTTAAGGCGATATCAAGAAATAATAGATTGGTTTAAACTTAGAAAAATAAAGGCAAATTTCAAGGTAATCACAAGGGAAGCTAACAAACCTACCCATCTAAATAAAAAAGAAGAAAAACATACACAGCAAATACAAAATCAATAATACTGAAAACATGAAAAGAAAATACATAAACAAAAAGAACTCAGCACATCCTGAGGTTCACCCCTCAGCCAAAGATTAGACAGGCCCATAAAACAAAATGAGACTAAATGGGCACACCAGCGCAGGGGCAAGGATGAGAAGGCAGGAGAGGACATGACAGTTGATAATGGGGAACCCAAGGTCAAGAAGAGAAGAGTGTTGACATGTCATGGGGTTGGCAACCAATGTCACAAAACAATATGTGTATTAATTGTTTAATGAGAAACTAGTTTGGTCTGTAAACCTTCATCTAAAGTACAATAAAAAAAATTTAGAAAAAGAACTCAGCACAGAAAAATAAGCAGAACAAAAAAATTGTCAACACACACATACAAAATCAAAATGACAGCAGTAAACTCATACCGATCAATAATTACACTGAGTGTAAATGACCTAAATGTGCAGAGAGTGGCAGAACGGATTAAAAAAACACAATCGATCTATATGCTGTCTACAAGAGACGCACCTTAGACACAAAGAAGTAAACAAACTAAAACTCAAAGGATGAAAAAAAAATCAGGCAAAGAACAAACAAATAGAACAGGAGTGGCAATATTAATATCTGACAAAACAGACTTGAAAGTAAAATCCACCAAAAAAGATAAGAAAGGACGCTATATAATGATTAAAGGGTCAATACACCAGGAGGACATAGCCATAATAAATATACATGCACCCAGTGACAGGGCTCCCAAATACGTAAACAAACTAACAACATTGGAAAGAGAAATAGCTTCACAATAATAGTAGGAGACTTCAACATACCACTTTAGGTGAAGGACGGAATATCTATAAAGAAACTCAAAAAAGATACAGAAGAGCAATCAACTTGACCTCATAGACATATACAGAACACTCCACCCAACAGCAGTCAAGTATACATTCTTTTCCAATGCACATAGAACATTCTCCAGAATAGACCACATTTTAGGCCACAAAGCAAACTTAACAGAATCCAAGGCATCGAAATAATACAAACCATCTTTTCTGATCATAATGCCATAAAAGTAGAAATTAATAACAGAAATAGCAAGGAAAAAAACTGCAAGGAAACTGAACAACGCCTTGCTTAAAAACCACTGGGTTATAGAAGAAATCAAGAATGGGATAAAGAAATTCATAGAATCAAATGAGAATGAAAACACATCTTACCAAAACCTTTGGGACACAGCAAAAGCAGTGCTTAGAGGTCAATTTATAGCAATAAACACACACATCAAAAAAGAAGCAAGGGCCAAAATCAAAGAATTAACCCTACAACTTGAACAAATAGAGAGCAGCAAAAGAATCTCTCAGGCACTACTAGAAAGGAAATAATAAACGTTAGAGCAGAAATAAATGAAATAGAGTTGGTTCTTTGAAAAGATCAACAAAATCAACAAACCACTGGGCAAAGTGACAAAAGAAAAACAGAACAGGAAGCAAATAACCTGAATAAAAAATAAAATGGGTGATATCACAACAGACCGAACTGAAATAAAAAGGATCATAACAGAATACGATGAAAAATTGTATTCCAACAAATTTGAAAACCTAGATGACAAATTTCTAGAAACACACTACCTATCTAAACTAATACACACACACACACACACACTCAACCAAGCCCCTTGCCATCAAGTCAATTCCAACTCATTGCCACCCTATAGGACAGAGTAGAACTGCCCCCATAGGATTTCCAAGGCATGGCTGGTAAATTTGAACTGCCGACCTTTTGGTTAGCAGCCAAACTTTTAACCACTGTGCCATCAATGTGGGAAGACTAAATAAACATATCAAAATAAGAGATTGAGGAAATCATGCAAAAAACTCCCAACAACAACAACAAAAAGCTCTGACCTGATGACTTCACTGGAGAATTCTACCAAATTTTCAGAAAAGAGTTAACACCAGTACTACTAAATCTATTTGAGAGCATAGAAAAAGAAGGAATATTCCTGAACTCATTCTATGAAGCCAGCATAACCCTGACACCAAAGGTAGGTAAAGACATCACAAAAAAGGAATATTACAGACCAATATCCCTCATGAACATAGACATGAAAACCCTCAACAAAATTCTAGCCAGTAGAGAAAACACCAAAAAAAAAAAAAAAAAAAAAATTATGACCAAGTGGGATTCATACCAGGAATGCAAGATGGTTCAACATTAGAAAATCAATTAACGTAATACACCACATAAATAAAACAAAAGAAAAGAATTGCATGATCTTATCAATTGACACAGAAAAGACACTTGGCAAAGCCCAACACCCATTCCTGATAAAACTCGCAGCAAAATAGGAACAGAAGGGAAATTCCTTGACATAATAAAGTCCATTTACACAAAGCTAACATCATTCTAAACTTCTAAAAGAAGAGAGAATGAAAGCATTGCCCTTGAGAACGGGTACCAAGTGAGGATGCCCTTTATCACCACTCTTATTCAACATCATGCTGGAGGTCCTAGCCAAAGCAATAATGCAAGAAAAAGAAATAAAGGGCACCCAAATTGGTAAGGAAGAGGTAAAACTACCTGTATTTGCAGATGATATGGTCTTATATGCAGAAAATCTCAAAGAATCCACAAGAAAGCTGCTGGAACTTATAGAAGATTTCAGGAAAGTGGCAGGAAACAAGATTAACATACAAAAATCGGTAGGCTTCCTCTACACCTGCAAAGAGAACTTCAAAAAGGAAGTCACCAAATCAATACCATTTACAATAGCCTCCAAGAAGATAAAGTACTGTCTTAGTTATCTAGTGCTGCTATGATAGAAGTCCCACCAGTGGATGGCTTTAACAAAGAGAAATGTATTCTCTCACAGTCTAGGAGGCTAGAAGTCTGAATTCAGGGCACCAGCTCCAGGGGACGGCTTTCCCTTTCTGTTGGCTCTGGAGAAAGGTCCTTGTCATCAATCTTCCCTGGTCAAGGAGCTTCTCAGCACAGGGACCCTGGGTCCAAAGCACTTGCTGCTTCTTTCTTGGTGGTATGAGGTCCGCATATCTATCCACTTGGTTCTCTCTTTTATATCTTAAAAGTGATTGGCTTAAGACAAAATTTAGTGCTGTAAATTGAGCACTAAATTAACATTAACTCATTAACATAACTGCCACTAATCCCACCTCATTCACATCACAGAGGTAGGATTTACAACACATAGGAAAATCACATCAGAAAACAAAACAGTAGACAATCACACAATACTGAGAATCATGACCTAGGCAAATTGATACACATCTGAGGGGACACAGTTCAATTCATAACAAGTACTTAGGAATAAATCTGACCAGGGACATAAAAGACCTATACAAAGAAAACTGCAAAACACTCCTGCAAGAAACCAAAAGAGACCTGCATAAGTGGAAAAACATACCATGCTCATAGATAGGAAGATTCAACATTGTGAAAATGTTGATTCTACCCAAAGCGATCTACAGATACGATGCAGCCCCAATCCAAATTCCAACAGCATTTTTTAACACGATGGAGGAACAAATGGCCAACTTTATATGAGCAGAGAAGAGACTTCAGATAAGTAAAGTAATACTGAAGAAGAAGAAGAGCAAAGTGGGAGGCCTCACACTACCTAATTTTAGAACCTGTTATACTGCCATAGTAGTCAAAATAGCCTGGTATTAGCACAACAGCAGACACTTAGACCAGTGGTATATAATTGAGAACCCAGGCGTAAATCTATCTAGCTATGGGCAGCTGATATTGAACAAAGGCCAAGGGTCTATTAAATGGGGAAAGGGTAGTCTCTTTATCAAATGGTGTTGGCATAACTGGATATCCATCTGTAAAAAATGGAACAGGACCCATAACTCACACCATACACAAAAACTAACTCAAAATGTATCAAAGACCTAAATATAGAATCTAAAATGATAAAGATCATGGAAGAAAAAATAGGGACAATGCTAGGGGCCCTAAAACACGGATCCATGGCGTAAATAGCATACAAACCATACATAACAATGCACAAACACCAGAAGAGAAACTAGATAACTGGGAGTTCCTAAAAATCAAACACTTGTGCTCACCAAAAGACTTCACCAAAAGAGTAAAAAGAGAACGCACGGACTGGGAAAAAATTTTTGGCTATGACATATCTGCTAAGGGTCTAACCTCTTAAATCCACGAGATACAGCAACACCTCAAAAACAAAAATACAAACGATCCAATTTAAAAAATAGGCAAAGGGTATGAACAGACACTTCACTAAAGATGACATTCGGGCTGCTAATAAACACATGAGGAAATGTTAACAATAATTAGCTATTAAAACCAAAACCAAACCCAGTGCCATCGAATCGATTCTGACTCATAGCTAACCTATAGGACAGAGTAGAACTGCCCCATAGAGTTGCCAAGGAGTGCTTGGCGGATTTGAACTGCCGACCCTTTGGTTAGCAGCCATAGCACTTAACCACTATGCCACCAGCGTTTCCCGTTAGCCATTAGAGAAGTGCAAATCAAAGCTACAATTAGATACCATCTTACCCCAACAATATTGGCACTAATGCAAAAAACAAAATAACAAATATTGGAGAGGTTGTGGGGAGATTGGAACTCTTATGCACTGCTGGTGGGAAAGTAAAATGGTACAACCAATTTGGAAAAGGATATGGCACTTCCTTAAAAATCTACAAATAGAAATACCATATACCCTAGAGAAAAAGGCCATCACATGAATAGACATAGGCACACCCATGTTCATTGCAGCACTATTCACAAAAGCGAAAAGATAGAAGCAACCTAAATGTCTATCAACAGATGAATGGATAAACAAATTATGGTACATACACACAATGGAATATGCAATGATAAAGAACGATGATAAATCCTCAGAACATCTTATGACATGGACTAATCTGGAGGGCATTATGCTAAGTGAAATAAGTCAAACACAAAAGGACATTGTATGAGTTCACTATTATAAGAATTCAAGAAAAGGTTTATACAGAGAAAAAAGCGTTCTTTGATGGTTATGAAGGTGGGGGGGTTGTTGTTGTTGTTAGGTGCCGTTGAGTTGGTTCCGACTCATACCGACCCTATGCACAACAGAACGAAACACTGCCCGGTCCTGCGCCATCCTTACAATTGTTGTCATACTTGAGCTCATTGTTGCAGCCACTGTGTCAATCCACCTCATTGAGGGTCTTCCTCTTTTCTGCTGACCCTGTACTCTGCCAAGCATGATGTCCTTCTCTAGGGACTGATCCCTCCTGACAACATGTCCAAAGTATGTAAGACGCAGTCTTGCTATCCTTGCCTCTAAGGAGCACTCTGGCCACCCTTCTTCTGAGACAGATTGTTCATTCTTTTGGCAGTCCATGGTATATTCAATATTCTTCGCCAACACCACAATTCAAAGGCATCAACTCTTCTTCGGTCTTCCTTATTCATTGTCCAGCTTTCACATGCATATGATGTGATTGAAAATACCATGGCTTGGGTCAGGTGCACCTTAGTCTTCAGGGTGACATCTTTGCTCTTCAACACTTTGAAGAGGTCCTTTGCAGCAGATTTGCCCAATGCAATGAGTCTTTTGATTTCTTGACTGCTGCTTCCATGGCTGTTGATTGTGGATCCAAGTAAAATGAAATCCTTGACAACTTCAATCTTTTCTCCATTTATCACGATGTTGCTCATTGGTCTAGTTGTGAGGATTTTTGTTTTCTTTATGTTGAGGTGCAATCCATACTGAAGGCTGTGGTTTTTGATCTTCATTAGCAAGTGCTCCAAGTCCTCTTCACTTTGAGGAAGCAAGGTTGTGTCATCTGCATAACACAGGTTGTTAATGAGTCTTCCTCCAATCCTGATGCCCCGTTCTTCTTCATATAGTCCAGCTTCTCATATTATTTGTTCAGCATACAGATTAAATACGTGTGATGGAAGAATACAACCCTGATGCACACCTTTCCTGACTTTAAGCCAATCAGTATCCCCTTGTTCTGTCCGAACAACTGCCTCTTGATCTATGTAAAGGTTCCTCATGAGCACAATTAGTTGTTCTGGAATTTCCATTCTTCGCAGTGTTATCCATAGTTTGTTAGGTGGGGAGGAGGGAAGGGGAAATCACTAACTAGATAGTAGACAAGTATCAACTTTGGTGAAGGGAAGGACAACACACAATACAGGGGGAGGCAGCACAATGGGACCAAAGAAAAAGCATTGAAGTTTGCTAGACACATTCAAAAGCTTAGAGGGACCGAGTAGCTGGGGCTGCGGCCTGAGGACCATAATCTCTAGGGACATCTAGGTCAATTGGCATAACACAGTTTATAAAGAAAATGTTTTACATCCCACTTTGATGAGTAGCACCTGGGGCCTTAAAAGCGCATGAGCAGCCATCTAAGCTATGTCCTGCCTGGAGCAAAGAATGAAGAAAACCAAAGATACAAGGAAAATACTAGCCCAAAGGACTAAAAGATCACATGAACTAAAGATTGTACCAGCCTGAGACCAGAAGAACTAGTGTCCAGCTACCACCAATGACCACCCTGACAGGAAACACAACAGAAAGCCCCAGACAGAGTAAGAGAAAAATGCAGAACAGAATTCAAATTCACAGACTTAATGGTTAGACAGAGACTAGAGGAACCTCCGAAACTATGGTTCCCAGATGCTCAGCTAACCCAGAACTGAAACCATTCCCAAAGTCCATTTTTCAGACAAAGATTAAACAGGTGCATCTTGGTTCGATCAGGTATGGTAGACCCCCAAAGGCAGGGTGAGAAGGCAGGAAGGGACAGGAACTGGAGGAATGGACACAGGGAAACCAAGGTAGAAAGGGGGAATGTGCTGTCATATTTGGGGATTGCAGCCAATGTCACCAAACATTGTGTGTATGACCTTTTGAATGAGAGGTTAACTGAAGCTGTGAACTTTCACCTAAAGCACACACACACAAAAGTTATGCTGCAGCTGAGGGGAGAAAAACCACATCTGGAGTGGCTGGCAGCAAGTGCCAGGCTAGTTAAAGGGATGATGGATAGGGGCCAGCGTCTACTAGTTCTACCCAGCCAGAGACCTGTGGCCATATGCATAGGAATGGGAAGGTAGTCAAGGGGTGAAGAAGATAAAACTGCAATAATTCTAAAAAGGGTTATGTGTTTAGCTGAATATACTATGGATTTTGAATGTTTCTCCTACCTAGTGCTGTAAAGCAGACCTACACGTATGATAGAAATGAATATTGGATGTTATAAATTACAGAGAGCATGGCACAATGTCGTCAGCCAATACTTGATTGGCTATGCTGAAAAGAGAACTAGGATTTGGCCTGAAAAAACACAGGCCTTTTATTTCAAGCCAGTAGCCCCTTGTATAGAGTGGGGGCTTAGGTAGAAAATCTGAGCCCCACCCACCCAGAATTGCTGGGAGAGGAAAAGGTCTGCATCTGAAGGGAGGACCTGCAGAAAAAAAAAATAAAAAGATTGTTTTGCTTTTTGAATTTCCAGCAAGTGGTTTGCTTTTGGGTGCCTTGAGGCAGGAAAAGTCAGTGCCCATCAGAATACCCTTCCAGGAGAGGGAGTTAAAGGGAGCCAGTAAGTAGACATCTTGGTCTGCTCACTTATGGTGACCACTTGGGTCCATTCATGAGTGGAAGTGGGGCAAGTGCAGCAATAAATACATGGGCTGAGTTAGGACATGTTCCATTGATATCCATTGACCTTGCCCACCGAGGCTAGGAATGAGAGAGAGAGAAAAGGAGACAGAGAGGAAGGGCTGGCTGGTCTGAAGTGCTGGGAGGGGTGTGTGGACTCCTAAGCCTACAGCTGATACTCACTGTGACCTAGCTTGGATAGGTAGGGACGAATGGACCAAAACCTGACCAAATAAAGTGAAAGATGTTTGACATTGTGAACTGGTGTAGATTGCTGCAATATGATGGCTTGCTCTGGACTGGACTTTGCTTATGGATGCAGATGCTCAAAGTTCCAACCAGAAAAGGAGATTCTTCAAGACCAAAGAATATGCTTGTCTCCTCAGGGTACTGGCTTGACAGGGATGGGCAATTTAAAACACTGGCTATCTAAAACAAGGGGAGATAAAGGCATGAAGTTGCTGGCTTACATGATTTTGTGGGTGTGTTATGCTCAAAATGAAGGGGACAAGGGAGATCCCCCACTGAACATATTCCTCTTTTCCTGATAGGCCTGGGGAATAGAGGGTGGGGAAAGATGGTGATAGGATTATATGAGTCATCTGTGAGTAATGATTGTTAACAGGGTTAATTGTGATAGTAAAAACTGTAATTGTAGAAACTGTAAGCATAAAAGAGTGGATTTAGGGGGAGGCACTGCTGGA
This sequence comes from Loxodonta africana, assembly GCF_030014295.1. Taxonomy (NCBI): domain Eukaryota; kingdom Metazoa; phylum Chordata; class Mammalia; order Proboscidea; family Elephantidae; genus Loxodonta; species Loxodonta africana. The sequence goes on from NC_087351.1 coordinate 7,126,995, forward strand.
GCAGAGTACAGTGACCAAACTTAAAGTCCCTTAAAGGTTCTGACCTCAAAAGTGTCACAGCAAGAGAACAGTCTTCTCTCAGTTAAATTTTATCAGAGACCAGAAAGGGTAAAGAAGAGATAACTTTCGGAGAACTTGACTAGAGCAGATGGACACCTGCAGCAGACCTGAATGGCTGGTACCAGAGTAACCTCACCCTTAAGACTCTTTTGCCCTACTGAAGGACTAATTGTTACAACTGCTTTGGACTGGTAAAACTATTTGTAGGGGGAAGTTAATCCTCCAAGTATGAAAGGGCCAATGGCTAGAAGAGCCGGGGGTGGCCTTCGGTGCAGTGAATTATTTAATACGGCCCTTCTAGTCATAGACTCACACACAATGGTTGAGTGGGACTATGCAAAGAAGGCATATGGAACCTTAATGAAGGAATTGGACAGTTTTGCCATTCCACTGGGTTTAAACTGAGCCATCGAAGAGGTTGGAAAAGAGGATCTCACCACCACTAGGGAAGAAGAAACAGGAGTGGAGCGGATCTTTTGGACCTGGGATCCCTGTGCTAAGAAGCTCCTGGAACCAGGTCATCGAGAGACAGAGAGACAGAGAGAGCTGTTAACACTGAAGACTGTGAGCAGCAATGGCAGAGAAACTGCAGCAGCGAACTTGGAGACCAGCAGGAGACGGCTCAGCTAACGGAATGAAAAAGCTGAGTGCTTGCAGGCAGGATGCTTGTTGCTGGAGTAGGGTGGCTCTGGGTACCTGGTGGAGCTAGGTTGCTGACCCATGGAGCTAGAGCTGAGTGCCTTCCGGCCCAGGCTGACTGGCAGAGAGGGGTGCCTCAGGACACTTATCAATAGATCTAAAAGAACTTTATAACAATTGCCTGAGCAGGGCAGAAGCCGAGGGCCAGAGAAAGGTGTGCCTGCAGGCACAGCTCAGAAGAGGCTACCCTAAGTGTTCCTGTATCCTGAGTGTTCCTGAACCTGAACTGTAACCTGTTATTTCCCTAATAAACCCCATAATCATGAGTATTGTCTGTGAGTTCTACGTGGCCACTGCAATGAACTATTGAACTTAGCAGGAAAGTAGAAAGCGCTGTGGTAGGGATGGCTGGTGTCAGAATTGGTAAAGATGACGGAGAGAAGAGGCATGTCTGACCTCTCCCTTATAGGAATCAGCCTTAGTCTGCTGATCTTGATTCTCCTTTCTCCTTGTGAAGTTAGAGGAGGTCAGACAACGCCTCCACCATGCCATCTTTACAGATACCAAATTGAGGATAGTTAGAAGTATTACCATATGGCACCTGTCATGAATTGAATTATATTCCCCCAAAACCATGTGTATCAATTTGGCTAGGCCATGATTCCCCAATATCGTGTGGTTCGCCTTCATTTTGTGACTGTGGGTTTATGTTAAAGAGGATTAGGATGGGATTGTAACACCCTTACTAAGGTCACATCCCTGATCCAATGTAAAGGGAGTTTCCCTGGGGTGTGGCCTTCACCACCTTTTATCTCTCAACGGATAAAAAGGAAAGGGAACCAAGCAGAGAGTTGGGGACCACATACCACCAAGAAAACAGTGCCAGGAGCAGAGTGCATCCTTTGGACCTGGGATCCCTGTGTGGAGAAGTTCCTAATCTGGGGGAAGACTGATGAGAAGGCCGACAGAGGTGTCTTCCCTTAGAGCTGATGACTTGAATTTGGACTTCTAGCCTACTCTACTGTGAAGAAATACATCTTTCTTTGTTAAAGCATCTGCTTGTGGTATTTCTGCTGTAGCAGCACTAGATGACTAAGACAGTGCCTTTGGCCTTAGACAGAGTTGGCCCAATTCATGGAGCTTGTTATAGACCGGGAGGAATAGCTATGCCTATAGGAAGGGCAGAAATCTAGGAAATCTGTTTTTCTGATCAGCCTTTTAATGCAATTACTGGGGTGAGATTGAAGAAAAAGAAAGGTGATTTATGTTAAGAAATTAGAATGTGGATAGAAAATTGAGACTGAAATAAAAATTTGGGAATTATAGAAGTTTTTTTTATATTAAACTAGTTTCTCATCAGTTAGTATGCGCATTGTTCTATGACATTGGTTAGAAACCCCATGACATGTCAACCCTTCTCAACCCTGGGTACCCTATTGCCAGCTTTCCTCATCCCTCCTGCCTTCCAGTCCCTACCCCAGGGCTGGTGTGTCCCTTTAGTCTTTTTTTTGTTCCATGGGCCTGTTCAATCTTTGGGCGAATGGTGAACCTCAGGATTGACCTCGTTACTGAGCTGAGAGGGTGTCCAGTGGCTGTACTGTCAGGATTTTTTTAGTCTCTGTCAGGCCAGCAAGGCTGGTCTTTCTTTTTGAGTTAGAATTTTGTTGTACATTTTTCTCCAGCTTTGACCGGGACCCTGTATTGTGATCTCTGTCTGAGCAGTCAGTGGTGGTAGCCAGGCGGAAGTCTTTATTTTACAAAGGAAAAAAAATTCTGTCCTGAAGATGGCTTACAAAAAAAAAAAATCTGTTATTGGGCAAAAACATTTTTAAGGTTGAAAGATGAAACAATTATGTAAGGAATTCAAGCACAACCCATGGTATTATCTGAATTATTTGAACAATTGAGGTGAAAGTGGTGTTTTTGCCTGAAATTTTCAGATAATTGCATTAATTCTAAACTTCGTTTTGCTGGTGGAGATCTTTCTACAGGATGTATTTTTGGAAAGCTAAAAAAATGGACTCCTGAATTGAGCAGAGCAATAGGAAAGGGTGAGGGAAAGAGAGAGAGAGACATGGAGAGACAGACAGAAAGGAAGACTGAAAATACTAAGTACTTGGCATTAGTTGATTGTCGGAATAAGATTATACTTTTCTTTCTAGTGACAATAACCAACATCCATTTTTTCATCATAGAATGAATTTCTCAGGAAAAAAAGAGAAAAATACATATGGATTTCAAATATAACCTATGGTATTTTTAAAAGTTTGAAATTCATTTTTAAGCCTCAACTATCAAAAGTTTGGAAAGTTGGTGTCACCAAAGCTAGGTGTTTAATTTAAATAAAGTTAAACAAATTGAAAAAAATCAAACTATACTTTTTATTTCATAGTGTTGGCCTTCGCCTTTTAATTCTTAAAGATGAAGGAAAAGGATGATCACATCCTAGTTGCCACTCAACATCCATTCTCTTCTTACCAGATGACAGAACCCTTTTGATGCATCCAGCTGAAAAACTATTTGCCAATCTCCCCTACAGCTTGGGTGTGTCATGTGACTCAGTTCAGGCCCATGAGTGGAATTGTTTCATGAGACTTCTGGGTAAGATCCTCTTTTCTTACTTCTTCTGGCCTATGATGGAGACACGATGGCTAGATCTCCAGCAGCCAAACTGGGCCATAGCTTGACCTTGAGGATGGCAGCTCACATTAAGATGCCAAAAGATCGACAGGAGGAATCTGAATCCATGCTGACTGTGGAGGTACTACACCTGAATCCATGGTGACTGTGGAAGTACTACACCTGCTCTGGGCTCCCTCTCTCCCCACATCAGGGCTAGAACAGGGTAAGAGGAGAGAGGCATTGGTCTCAGGCATAAAATTGAAAGGAGTGCCAAAATCTCAGCAACCAAGATAAATAATATTTTAATGCAAGATTAAAAAAAATTAAATCGGCACACTATGATATGTGGGCCCATCTCCTGTTTTTATAAATATGGTTTCAATTATACTTGGCTTTTATCTCTGTTATAGCACTCAATAGTGCTTTTTATAAAAAGCCCTGTCCCATCAGGACCGTACTCCTTTTTGTATTCCTCATGCACTTGTTTTAAGCATAAAGGCCTCTTACTAAATATTGATCTGTTGAAGGATTTTGCAAAGTGTAATGTACTACGGGCTGTGGGTTAAGTTTTCATCGTTAAATTCAAGTATAGTAGAAGAATAACAGAGCGATGAATGTTTTTAAAGTACTTATAATTCAGTACTATGGGCAGATCACCTTCCTTCTCTTTGACTAAAACGCTGCCCAGCTTGGACAGCTAGGGAATTGTAATATTATTTTACATTCCTGTAGCACTTTGCCCTACATAAAGTGCTTTCATTTAATCCTCACCTTAATGCTTCGCAGTGATTAAGAGCAATGGCTGTTACTCAAAAAGGTTGGCAGTTTGAATCCACCAGCAGCTCCTTGGAAACCCTATGAGGCAGTTCTGCTCTGTCTAAAGGTTCACTAGGAATTGGAATCAAATCCATGGCAACAGGTTCCGTTTGGTATTTGGTTTTAATCCTTCAAAGTAGGTATTGTTACCTTTATTTATTGTGGAGGAGTGAGAAGTTAAGTGACCTCTCAGAGGAGTTACAGGCAGAAAGTGACACAGCTGGGGTTCTAATGGAGGTTTTCAGTTTCAAAATCAAATAACCTTTGTTACTCCCAGGACTGAATGAGGTGGAACGATTCATGCAGCAACTACGAAAACATCTGTTGTATCTATGACGGAATGTAGGCAGCATTCTAACAGCAGCATTTTACCGTACAGTCTCTTCATGACTGAAATTGCGCTGCTGTGTGTTTGATGGTTGCTTTATGTTTTTACGTATTTTATGGTAGAGAGCAGGAGTCTGTACAAAATGCCGAAGATCAGGGGGAAATTGAGGAAATGGTGTATTTATTACTTGAGTATTCGTTTCTAACTAAAATTTTGCCACTGATGTGTGCGATACTCAGCAAAGCACATAAACCATGCATGTGTGCTTCCTTGTGAAAGGAAACATTTGAGGTCTTTGAACTCTAGCTGAAAAAGGTTATTTCGGTGTGAGATATTATTACGGTACTCAAGAGTTAGGAGTTGATTAATGGGTTTCTTTCTCATACTTAGGGAAAAATCTATGGCTATTATTTTAAAACTCCGTAATTAGAGATCCTTTAACTGTTTCTAATATAATTTCCCCCAGCATCTAATAAACACGTAATCAAAACCCAAAACGTCCGTTATTAGCCAAACTAGAAGATTTCTTATGAAAATTATAGATTTCCGCCATTGATGGCTGCCCAGAGAATTAAAAAACTTCACTCTTCTTACAGCTAAGTTCTGACAGCAAAGTTCAATGGAAAGCTTCACCCTTGTGAACAACCTGGTCTCAAAGAAATTGAAAGCCATTCACTGGTAAATCCGACCAGTCACCAATATCTATTTATTGAATGTCTACAGGGTGCCTACGCGTTTGAATCAGAAGTAGCGAGTGATTTATTTGCACAATTGTCTGGATTTCAAAGGGAAGTCTGAAGATTTGCAGACGTCCTAAAGAGGCAGAGCGGTGCACTTCCGGAACTTCACTGCCCCTGCCTGGAATGCGTTGAACGGTCTGGGTTTCGGAGCTCCGAAGGCTCTAACCCTAGAACAGACATCTGCAGGCGAAGGCCCCCTCGGATGCCCAGCGGCAGTCCGGCTGGTGGTCGGACGCGGCCCCACGGGGGATTCCGCGCAGGACAACCCCCCGGGATTAGAGCCGCGCGGCGCGCACCAACGGCGGCCCTCACCGGCAGCCCTCCCCGCCCCTCCCCCACGCCTCTTCCCGCCCTCGCACCGCTCGCCCCATCTGCCGGTCGCCCAGGCCTGACTGGTTCTCGCGAGATCCGGGCGCCTGAGCGCTCGGGGCCTTTTCAAATCGGGATCCGTTACCGCTTCCCTGGCCGCCGCCATTGTCGCGCTCGGAGCCCTCAGCGCAGGCGGTGGAGGCGGACGCGGCGGCGGTGGGATGGCGGACGCCGACAAGGCCGAGGTGCCAGGGGCTGCTGGCGACGACAGCCCGCAGCAGCAGGCCGCGGAGACGGCGGGCGAGGCGCGGCGAGAACTGCACCCGCCGGAGCCGGAGAAACAGCAGCCCCACAGCAGCAGCTCCAATGGCGTTAAAATGTACTGTCCTTTTCCCGGGGGACCGGGCGGGGGCGGCGGGGAGTCGGCCCAGGGGCCCGGGGCCGGGCTGGGCCTGGAGGGGGGACTCGCGCCTCGGTCCCTGCGGGCGGCGGGCGGCGGGCGGCGGGCGGCGGGCGGCGGGCGGCGGGCGGCGGGCCCGGGCGGAGCAGGTGCAGCCGGCCGCTCCCAGGCCGTTCCCCGCGCCCCGGCCCGGCTGCGGGCGGCCTGCGCTCGGCGGGCCGGCCTCCCGGATTTCCCGCCCGGGGCCGCGGCTCGCCCTCTTCCCCTCAGCCGCGGAACCTTTGCGCACAGCCCGGCGGCGGTCGCGGTTTGCAGGCAGGCGGCCCCCTTTAAGGCCAGGAGCTGGTGTTCATCACCAGGGAGTATCCGGGGTGACCTCATCGCACGTTCCCTCTTACCGCCGGGAAGATCCCCGTCTCCCCGGCCGCCTTCTGGCTTTATAAGTTCAGTGTTTTGTTGTCGTCTCTAAGATCTCTTTTCATCGCTGAGTCGGCATATATGAAAGGAAGTTTAATAATGCGCTGTTACATTGAATCCGTTGGGTTACCCTTGAGTTGGCTAAAGGTGTTTTTAAAAGGAAAATGTGCATTGTGAGTTGTTCTGTCGTCCCCACCTGCCTGTAATGTTTGCCAGCTGTGCAGGCTGTTTTCAGAAGCTCAGCGTGTGACGGTGTGTTCTTAATCTTGGTATAATGGTAAAATAAAATCCCTTTTCAGATTGGAAAAAAAAAAAAAACTACTTTTAAGGTTGCAGCTGTCATCAGTACCTATAAAGAATTTAGTTGACTCGAATCCATAGTAATTTCTTGTTAGAAGGAAGTGTTATGAAAATTGCTTTCCTTTGTTCTTGTCATGTGGAGGAATATGGAGTCAAGCATTTATTTTCATATACGGAGCCCTTTTAACCCAAAGTTGAGGGTACACTAGTAATTTAGTGGAACCTTTTTTTTTTCTCTCAGTTATGTCTCAGAGTAGAAAGAGTAAACTTAAACGCTCACACTTAAAATAGAGAAGGAAAGTGGTGTTCTAACTTTTCTTGTTTGAAATACTGTCGTAATACCTGTACCAGGGTAGTTGATCACAGATGAGGTGGTAGCTGTAAGGGTAGTTGATCACAGATGAGGTGGTAGTTGTAAGGGTAGTTGATCACAGATGAGGTGGTAGTTGTAAGGGTAGTTGATCACAGATGAGGTGGTAGTTGTAAGGGTAGTTGGTCACAGATGAGGTGGTAGTTGTAAGGGTAGTTGATCATAGATGGGGTGGTAGTTGTAAGGGTAGTTGATCACAGATGGGGTGGTAGTTGTAAAGGTAGTTGGTCACAGATGAGGTGTTAGCTGTAAGGGTAGTCGATCACAGATGGGGTGGTAGTTGATCACAGATGAGGTGGTGGTTGATCACAGATGAGGTGGTAGCTTTAAGGGTAGTTGATCACAGATGAGGCGGTAGTTGATCACAGATGAGGTGGTAGTTGATCACAGATGAGGTGGTAGCAGTAAGGGTAGTTGGTCACAGATGAGGTGGTAGTTGTAAGGGTAGTTGGTCACAGATGAGGTGGTAGCAGTAAGGGTAGTTGGTCACAGATGAGGTGGTAGCAGTAAGGGTAGTTGGTCACAGATGAGGTAGCAGTAAGGGTAGTTGGTCACATGAGGCGGTAGTTGTTAGGGTAGTCGGTCACAGATGAGGTGGTAGCAGTAAGGGTAGTTGGTCACAGATGAGGTGGTAGTTAGGGTAGTTGGTCACAGATGAGGTGGTAGTTGTAAGGGTAGTTGGTCACAGATGAGGTGGTGGTTGTAAGGGTAGTTGGTCACAGATGAGGTGGTAGTTGTTAGGGTAGTTGATCACAGATGAGGTGGTAGTTGTTAGGGTAGTTGGTCACAGATGAGGTGGTAGCAGTAAGGGTAGTTGATCACAGATGAGGTGGTAGTTGTTAGGGTAGTTGGTCACAGATGAGGTGGTAGTTGTTAGGGTAGTTGATCACAGATGAGGTGGTAGGTGTAGGGGTGGTTGGTTACAGATGAGGCGGTTATGACCCTCTTACTCTCAAGTGAGTTTTTATAGGACAGGCAGCATTTAGTCAGAATGGTGGTACAGGTATGAGAGATAGGATCTCAGTGGAGTTTGTTCCAAAACGAAAGGTAGCGCACATCATCAACTGCGGAAATGGAAAGTGAGTGAAGTGCTTTCTACCATGCCTGCCAAAGGATTTCAGGGATTTTGCCTCATGAATAGGAATGAAAATGGTGGAACAATAGACTTTAAAATATGTGCTTTTAATTTGTATCTAAACATAAGCATGTCACCCCCTTCCTCCTGATAAAACATTAGCTACTTGTAGTAGATCAAACTGTACCTGGATATGATTAGTGTAATAGTATCAGTAGAGGTGAAACTAGTATCTAACTCTCTATCGGATCTAAAGTCTATCAGTCCCTTTCGAAGACCCACGTGGTATAGTAAGATGGGAGAGGGGGGAGAGAGGGGAAAAGAACCATCTTCACTTCTAGTTGAGGAAGAGGAAACTATAAAGTGAAGAAAACAAGAAATGTTATGAATAAATACTAATGCAGATTCTTTCCGTATTTGCTTATAATGCATTTCTCTTCCATCCTCCTTCCCCGCAAGCTGAATAAACAGACCTGTTTACCGTTAAAGGTTCCTTGTACCGTCTATTCCGTAAAACACTAGTGACATTACGTATGTTATCCTAAACAACCTTTTTTTTGGACTGTGACTAAATAGGAATAGTTACAACCTAGCACATAAACCTTAGGTTGATTACCATATGTTTTTAATGATAAAAATTTGTAGTTGATAATAAAAATAACCAGAGTTTGCCTTAATATATATATTGCTTGCAAGGGAACAGAATGCTGCTTGTCATCAAGATTGAAATGACTTCTGTTGACTTATTCCGTAGTCATTGAGGATAGAGACCATTATGTCTTATTTATCTTTGTACTGCAAGGTCTGACACAAACACCTCGTAAGTATGTATTGAAGAAATGCGGAAGTGAACTTTTACGGTCTTCAAACTCATATACGGAGGATTTAGTTGTCATGTTCACATTTTTAGATAAATTAAAGGTCTGTTTTCTTAGGCCTAGTCTTTTCCTTTATGCCAAAAAAACTATACTGGCTCTCTTTTTCTTAGGAATGAATAGGAGAAAAAGCAGAATTGTTATATGTCTTCATTATTCATGTGTAATTAAGCAACATCTTGGAGTATATGGAGATTGAGAATTACACTGAGTACTTGTGTAAAATATTAAGCGTTGGAGAAGGTGAAGTGTTCACTAGCAGAGGGATAATTTTATCATATTAGGAGTAAAGGAATGAAATGATTTAATTTTGGATCTCATATTTTATTTTTTAAATCACACATTAAAACTGTTTCTTCACTTGATGTTGAATTTTGATTTCTTTTACCAGAAATTTGTTATACTTTTGATAGGCATAATTCAGCCTTAAAAGTAGATAAAATTTTTGTGACTATTATAGAGTATTTAACATTGTAGGGGGGAAATTTCCCTAATGAATGGTTGGAGAATTCGGGGTATGAGGCTGTGTTTTGGAATTATGCAACATCATTTCCCCAAGGGTTTTCACATATTTTAAAAAATTCTCTTTCATAGTGTAGTTGTGAAATAGATTCAGAAATTGAGTAGTTAGAGCTTAGTTTCTTTATAATCAGACCAAAACTCTAGCCACTGAACTGTTGTGCTTTCCACAGGTAATCTGAATTTATGCCCTGAAGGCGAACAGTATTTTTAAGATGGCTCCAATTGGGGAAAACGTGAAGAAGTTGCTGTCCTCTCATCCTTTCAGTAAATATTTTAAAGAGGGTACCCTGCGTAATATATTGCTGGTTTTAATGGAATTGTCAGACTGTTGGACGCAAATGCTTACAACTTCCTTGTGACACCCACCCAGATCGAGAGTAAAAGAACATTGCTAGTATCAGAACTTTGTGTAATTTTCACAATTGTTTTCTTCCAGGAAGAAAATAGGCAGGGAAGAGGTGTTTAGCTAGAGACTGTATAGGTGTCAGTCAACCTGAATAGAGGTTTAATTATTTTGTTCAGTAGGCCGAATTCGTGGAATGTTTGTTAAGTAACAGAAAAAATTGTTTTTTTTACAAACATCCAGCCTACTTTAAGAGATTGAAAAGAAGGGTTTGTGCTTGTAGATGTTATATCCGAAGCCCAGAGGAAAGGCCTCGGGGCAGTTTGGCCGCTTGCTGCCATTTTCAGGAAGTGCCGCTCTGGTCAGACAGTTGGATGGTGGGAAGATCTCTTCCAGGCGTTGTCGTTTCTGCTGACGGAATGTGTTTGGCAATGAAAAACAGTTGCAAAGCAAGTTTGACCCTAATGTCTTCTCTTTGATTTTAGCAGTGTTTCTGGCAGACAGCAGTACCATCTGTGCTGAGATGACTATAAGTTCCTAATTGACTGTTAGGTTTCTTAAAAAAATTAATATCGAACTCATTCTGTGGGCCATCACCATGCTAGGTATTGCTGATACCAAAACAGATGAGTATTTGTTCTCTCAGCTGTGCTGTTTCCTGCTCGGAAGAGTAGTATCTAGGAAGTTCAGTCTGTAACAGGTGGCTGCAATAGAAGATCCGTGTGGAACACTGAAATGTGTAGAGTCCCAGAATGCTTGGCTTGGAAGATAGTTTAGAGCCTGGGTTACTAAATCTGGTTGGTTGATAGAATAATCTCAGAAGTTTTAAGAAATTTTGAGTTCCCGGAGATTTACATTTGGTTCTGAAAATTTGCTTTAAAATTGAATTTTTTAATTATTTAAAATTCACTAGTATGATAAGTGATTTAAAAGAAACTTGTTAAACCTAATTAAAAAAAAAAGATTCCATTTGAAAAGTAAATTACATTTTTCTTGATAAATCCAGATTTTTATCTATAGGATTTGATATATCTTATGGATGGTTAGTGGATAACATCATACAGTTGGGTTGTGATTATAGCCTTATGAACTAATTTCTTTCCTAGTTAGGACCTCATTAAATATTAGATTCATAAAATTCTGATTGGTGTTGCATTTTAAGCACTGCTTCTCATCTCCACCAGGTATAGGTAATACTGCTAATAAAAGTTACCTACTAGATTATAGAAAATGTCGAACATGAAAGCTTTATATTGATCAAAATTGGGGTAGAAAGAATGTGAGAGTCTTATGTGAGTGTGTGTGTATGTCTATATGTATGTGTATTGGAGCCCTGGTAGTGCAATGGTTCAGCGTTTGGCTGCTAACCAAAAGATCGGCAGTTTGAATCCGCCAGGTGCCCCTTGGAAACTCTATGGGGGAGGTTCTGCTCTGTCCTGTAGGGTCACTATGAGTCGGACTGGACTCAACAGCAGTGGGTTTGGTTTTGGGTTTATATATGGAGCTCTGGTAGTGCAGTGGTTAAAGTGCTCAGCTGCTAACCAAAAGGTTGACAATTTGAGCCCACCAGTGGCTCTGTGGGAGAAAGATGTGGCAGTGTGCTTCCATAAAGATTTATAGCCTTGAAAACCATATGAGGCAGTTCTGCTCTACCCTGTGAAAATCAAAAAGAAACCCATTGCTGTTGAGTCAGTTCTGACTCATAGTGACCCTATAAGACAGAGTAGAACTGCGCCATAGGGTTTCCAAGGAGCAACTGGTAGGTTCAAACTGCCGACCTTTTGGTTGGCAGCCAGCCTCTTAACCACAGTGCCACCAGGGCTCCACTCTGCCCTCTGTCTACACACACACATATATATAAAAACCAAAAAACCAAACCCACTGCCCTCCAGTCGATTTCAACTCATAGCGACCCTATAGGACAGAGTAGAACTGCCCCATAACTATATATATTTATGAGTGAAAGTATATAGATATGCCTGTATGTTTTAATTAGCTTTCTAAGCAGGGGAAGAGAAAGTAATTTAAGTTCTGGAAAGAAGCTATTGACTATTAGTTGTTAAGAGATAAAGGAACTTTTTCAGGGTATGCTTTTTATAAGTTAGATTTTTCATAGAGTTCTGAATGAGGTCCAGAAGATTAATTCTGCATTAAAGCTGCATTATATCCATAGGAATAAAATCACTTGTTTTCCCCCCTTGTTAGAGTCTAATAATATTTATTAAAAAGTATGATGGGAGAAACTGTGTGATTGTTTGAATGCTGTAACTATTTGCAACATAGGAAAAATGAGGATTATTAATAAGAAGTTTGCTAATATGCACAAACTCTTGCCTTGAAACAGCCTGGGGTAATTTCAAGGCCAGGAGGCTGAGTCTCCAGGTGCTCTGCTGAGGTCTGTATTAGCAGAAAGGTTGGCCGTTCGACCCTACCCAGAGGTACTTCTGAAGACAGGCCTGGTTATCTGCTTCTAAGAGGTCACAGCCTTGAAAACCCTGTGGAGCAAGCAGTTCTACTCTGCACACATTGAGTCGCCATGAGTTGGAATCGATTCGACAGTAACTAACAACAACAGCAAACCTTAGTGGCGTGTTTCGTAAAGTGATAAATATAAAATATTTAATGTAGACAACCATTCTTAGAAACACAACCGAATTTTTCTTTTTAATTTGTAGGGAGAATGATGAATCAGTAAAAGAAGAGAAATCTGACTTAAAAGAAAAGTCTACAGGAAATAAGAAGGCAAATAGATTCCATCCTTATTCAAAAGACAAGAATTCAGGCACCGGAGAAAAGAAGGGTCCAAATCGTAACAGAGTTTTCATCAGCAACATCCCGTATGACGTGAAATGGCAAGCTATCAAAGATTTAATGAGAGAGAAAGGTAGCTGTCTCTGAAATAACCCGCCGTTGGGCTGTCTGCATGTGGGAGGGGTAGGAAGCTGGATGGACTTTTTTATTCTTCTGAGCCGCAGAGTCAAAGAAATTTTATTTTTCTTTATTTCTTGACGCCTGAATTAATCTTTTCCTCCTCTTTCACTTGACACAATCTCATTACAAGGTACTATGGACAAATGAAGCGTTTTTCTTTTTGCCATTCTAGTGGAATAGTAGTGAGCCAGTCTACGCATGCCACCAAGAATTTTGCTAAAGAGATTGCTTTGTCTTGTTGAAGTTTTTATAGATTTTTAAAGGACTATTGCATTAGTTAAGCAATACGTTTAGCGTGTTACAGTATGATTAATAAGGTCTGATTTTTTTTTTTTTCCCCAAAAGCTGTTTTGTTATTACCTGGTGGAGTCTGGAATCTGGCGGTGGAAGTCACTTTGTTTGCATTGTCCTGACTGCCATGACGCTGTCTTTGCAGTTCGATACGAAATTTGCTTTACTGCTGTTGCAGTTTTGTTTTCAGAACAAACTGAAAACCTTCATCTTATATATATGGTTGGTTCTGGGGAAAAATAATTTTAATACTTGATCTTGTAAAAGTTAGTTTCGTTATCTCTTGAAAAATTGAGTTTCAATATTCCTGCAAACTATGTACTTGGCTTTGAGGCTGTTTTCTTCTAATAAATAAAAAATATGTGCATTGGCGTATCTGTTGTAAGGTGACAACTATTTGATTGGTTTTATTCATTGACTTTATTTAGAAAGTGTGTGGCTTGCTGTGAAGCATGACTTGTAAATTTAGTTTATTGATGGCAAACATGATTGAAGACATTCAGGTAGAAAGTCACCTTAAAACAGCTGTTGTGTGTAGGCAGACCAAAGTTATTTGAAAAGTGCTAATGTTGATGTTTTTAATATGATAGGCTAAGGGACCACTTGTATGTACATGTGCATTTGTTCACCAACTATATCATGCTGGCCAAAATATGATCTGTAGTATGAACTAGGTTAATACAGTTGTTAGCTTTTTTAGAGAATGTGGATGATGTACATTTCTGAAAATTAGTTAAATTTACACAGCCATCGATAGGAGGTATGCTGGTCTGGTTTTGATTGTTGGTGAATAATAGGTGCTTTTCTGTAGAGTTGTGCACAGGTGTGCAGTAAAGCAAGATACTGGTGTTTAAATGTATTGTTTCTTGGTATTTTCCTTTTGTATGTCTTATGTAGTTGGTGAGGTTACATACGTGGAGCTCTTTAAGGATGCGGAAGGAAAATCCAGGGTAAGTGCTGTGGGCCATGATCTGCTAGAGGTTTAAAAGTTCCTCAGCAGTTTACTTTTTCTATAATACTTGTACCAGTTTTTGGAAACTTAAGTTTCATTTTGTTTTAATTTATTATGCAAGATTTGAGGCTTTATGCTAGCAAGTCTGACGTTTATGCAAACCAAACTAGCTGCCTGGAAGGGATGGGTTTTCTAAATGCCCATAAAGGGCGTTCCACTCTTTCCTAATGCTCTCAGGTAATGCTTCTTTTTAGCCAATAGATTTTAACATAAGATTTTTTTTTTTTTGTTGTGTTTTGATGTCTTTAAGGACATTTTAGAGTCACTGAGTTGATAATGTCATCTAAGATGAAGTTCTCTGAGAGGCCTGTAGCTTAGAGGTGGTAATTCGGAATGTGTGCTCGAACCTGTTACTGAAGAGCTTAATTTGGTAGCCTGCAGAGTCACACAAGAGGCAGTGCTCTGACCAACTGGTATGAACGATACCGATAATTAAATCGACAGGGAAGGAGTTGGCTGACAGCAGATTTTGATTTTTTAGCAAAAAGAAAGCTCTCAAAGATGTTTAATTATAATAGCTAAAACCAGTTGGGTGGATAATAAATAAAAAAACTTTGTCATCACATTCAAACGGCACTTTGAACAGTAATAATCACAAATTATTTTAAAAAAAGATTCTACAAATTTGTTTCTTTAGCATAGGTGATCTTCTTACGTACTTTTACAACTGGATGCTGTTAAATTGTACGCACCCAGTTTTCTCTAGCAGAGAACTTTGTCAAAAGTGAGATTAATATCTATTTCCTACTTTGATTTTAATAGAATTGAAGAATATATAATCAAAACTGTGCACAAACATACATCTTTTGAAAATATTTGTGGCTTTGTAAATATGATTATATTGGAGTCTTCAACTATTCCGATTGAATTTGAGCAAGGACATTACTTTGGTTTTAACTCAAAGAAAAGTCACCCAAAAGTAAAATGTGCTCCAAGCTTGTTAAATGCTAGGGTCTGAAGTAGATAGATTTTTTGGGGTAAATTTACAGAAAATTTATAGTCACTTGCCTGTTAGGTTCTGGAGGTATAAAACATTAAAAATGATCTCATTATTGATGGCCTTTTAATGACTTAAATGTTAGACTCTACCATTACCTTCATCTACTGATCTAAAACTTTTTTTCTTTTGCATATATTGACAAACCTACCTGGATATAGGGTTGTGGGTAAGAATTTTTTTTTTTTTTTTAAGTGTCTTCAGTCAAATTTAAACTTCCAGTTGGGAAGAAAAGATCTTAGTACTTAAGCATTTCCTATCAATTTTTCCCTCATTCAGTGTGGTTGAATTCAAAGATGAAGAATTTGTGAAGAAAGCACTGGAAACTATGAACAAATATGATCTTAGTGGAAGACCACTCAATATTAAGGAGGTATGATTTCTTATATTTGAAATAATTTAAACATCTGACTATTAGAACATGTTTCCTTTGGGCTTTCATTCTCGGTAATATAATTGTGTGACTACAAATAGTTTTCTCTTTGCCCTTAAGCAGTTATCCTGTATGTTTGGTTTACTCTAAGTTGTTACAGGCAGAGATGCGTAATTTAAAGGACCCAGAAATTGAAAACTTTAGGTACTGATTTTATTTAGGATGGATGTTTTTAATTTTTAGATTATGGTCTTTAAGAAATACAGTAAATAATCTAGTAGTTGATAATTAAATGTTGCTTCATTAATTAATAATGCAAATATCTGATAGATCTGAAGAAAATTGGTGATCACTTTTCATAAAATGAAGCTAGAAATTGTGTCAGATTAAATTAAAAAAAAATCTATTAGCGAAATTTATAACTGGAGCTTGGAAACTCCTAAATTGCAAATGGTCCTTGTGTGTGAAATTATAGCAGTATAAATATGTGGACCAGAATTATCAGAAGATACATGAAATATTTATAATTAGATGTAATTTACCTTAGATAGCAGTCATTTTCATGGGCTCCATTAATTTGTATTATTAAGCATCTCACGGACTGGTTCTCACATATCCTTGCTGAAATCACTGTTAAAAGGTATAGAGGACCCTATGAGTGTCCACCGACACAGATGCTGATCGTTGGTTGTACAGTGTACTGTCAGCCTTGGTATTTGACTCCGTAGAGCCCTGATTTGAGTCCCAGCTCCCTCACTTTCTAGCTGTGTTACTTTTCTGAGTTTTGGTAATTGTAATAGTACTACTGATGGTACTTACCTAATATGGTTTTTATGAAGATTAGATAAGATACATGTTAAAGAACCCACACTCTGGCATCTGAGAACCTTTGTGACCTGGGCAAGTCACTTAACAAGTTTCTTTGTTTCCTTATCGGTAAAATGGGAATAGTAGTAGAACCTACCTGGTAGTGTTGTTACAAGGATTCAAAGAGATAAAATATGTATAGACCACTTAATAAATGTTAGCTAGTTGTTGTAATATTATAGAAAGCACTTTACACATTGCTTAAAATATTGTAACTACATAATGTTAGCTAACAGTGATGATTATGTTTGTTGCTATTTTTGTCCAAGGTGGGAACGTTGGTGGCTGTTAGTCTTTTGTTCCTGAGTGTAAGGTGCTCATGGCGTAGTGGTTAAGTGCCGTGGCTGCTAACCAAAGGGTCTGCAGTTTGAATCCACCAGGTGCTTTTTGGAAACTCAGTGGGGCAGTTCTACTCTGTACTATAGGGTCTCTATGAGTTGGAATTGACTCGATGGCAGCAGGTTTGTTTTTTTTGGGGGGGGGTAAGGTGCTAATACTTAAAATATGCTACTAACAAATAAAAGCATCCAAAATCCCTTTATTGGAGTTACCTCAAACATTTTTCTAACGCTATTTGAACCTGGATGCTTATTTGGGCTTTATTTATTTATTCTGTTGAAATTTTTTGACAGGAAAGTAGAGAACTGGTAAGGAAATAGTTCACATTCATGTTGTCTGTACTGGCCCATTTACTTGGTGGTTCTTATACATAAGCCAGAACCAGTGTTTTAGAAATGTGTTGGTATAGTAATTACTCATAAGGGTGGTGTTTGTAGAACAGCCACCCTTTTGGGAAATTATTTCGAGACTTAAAATTTGCTGTTTATCATGTCTCCTGTTCCTCTTCAGAGAACGAGTACTATAGATCCTCAGTATCTTTTTTTTTTTTTTTATTATTGGAAAAAATGTTAATTGGATGATAAAAGCAGAGGCCATGTTGTTTGTGTTCTTTTAGCACATTATGGGTCCTCGGTAATATTTCAGAGACCTTAGGATAGAACTGGAGCCCTGGTGGCCCGTTGGTTAAATGCTCTGCTGCTACCTGAAAGGTTGCTGGTTTGGACCTACTACTCGGCGGGAGGAAAGACCTGCTGATTCACTCCTTAAAGGTTACAGCCTAGGAAACCCTATGGAGCAGCTCTACCCTGTGTCCTATAGTAGGGTCGCCATGAGTTGGAATTGGCTTGATGGCACACAGCAGCAGGATAGAGTTATACTGGAAGACCCTCAGTGAGGTGGATTGGCACAGTGGTTGCAGTGATGAGCTCAAGCAGAGTAATGATTGTGAGTGTGGTGTGGGACCGAGCAGTGTTTAATTCTGTTGTACATAGGGCTGCTGTGAGTCAGCACCAACTTGGTGGCACCTAGTAACAAAAATATAAGTTGATATAGCATACTTCCATTTTTAACTTTTTTTTTTTTAGTAGTAAAAGTGGTTACGTTTGGCCTAGCTAAATGATGAGGCATTCTTTATTCAGTTAGCGTTTTTGGATTAACATCACTAAAGGCTTTTCTAGGGGTATCTGATGGGTGGCTAGGGTCAGTGCTTAGAACTACTAGTTAAATGAAAGTCTAAAGAAAAGTATATTTTCAATGTTTCTTAACAAATCTTAGAATTACATTTTTTGATTTAATAATTAAGTGGACATGAGCAATGGTTATAAAATTATTGTAGGGCCTGTACTAGCAATAGCAGGCAGCAACTGGCAGGCTGTGGCAAGGGGGAAAAGAAGAGTAGGTGATGTGTTTTATGTAATATATACATAAAAATAAAATGAATCAACACATAGCAGTATGCATTATTAACGGTAAGGACAGACAGCTCTAATGATCATAGTAGTTCAAGAAGCATCTCCTCTGCTGTGTCCTCCTCCATCCCCTGTCGGTAACCACTAACCTGAATTTTGTATTTTTACAAATTTTTTGAAACCTCAGACCTGAAGCATTTATACTTATTAACCTAAAAGTTTCATAATACTTTTTGAAACATTTCTTTCTTTTTTTAATATATTTCTTTATGTTTCTTCAAGTGAAGAAATACACTGGAAGCCAGAGTACCTTTATTCTTAGGTTCACTTTTCCTCCTCCTGTTTTCCCAGCTCTTGGAGAATTTATTAAAGTCACCCAGCTTTCCTTTCATTAGTATTCCCAAACTGAGGCCAGCAGAGTAGGATTGGTGTTCAGATGATAGTCTGTCAATATGTTTATGTGTTTTATGTTTCTTTTTCAATGGGGAGTTTTTTTTTTTTTTTTGCATTTCACCTCGTGGAATGAGTGAAAAACATTTAAAATTGCGGGTTTTTGCATAAAGGGTAATTCGTTTATAAAACTAATGTTCTTTTTTTTTTTTCTATAATGTTTAGTAGTAGTCTTCACTTTTGAACATTTAGCCTTCCATTATTTTTTCCTCCCACGTCAGATCATGATCATTGTTGAGGAAGGAAAGAGGTTAGTAGGTGGATAATTGGGTTTTGTTCAGGCATGAAATTTATAGATTAGGATTAGAGTAGCTCCCCTTTACCACAGTATACCCCAGTCTTACAGCAGTCTGCTCCAGAGTTGAAAAGCTTTGAATTAGTTTGAGTTTGGCATTGCATTGGGGGCTTCCAGCGGTGAGAATTCACCATTGCTGAATTTTGGAAAGGAAAGAATCACAGTAAGCACTTTGCTTCTCTTTGAGTTATATTTATGTCCAATATACTTACATACTAGTGTGAGGGCAAAATTAAACTGATTTCCAGGTCTTAAGTGGCTTTAGTGATTGGAAAGAAGTACTTACCCAACACCTCTGGAGACCGAAATTCTTTATCCATCCACAGGTTTTTACGGGACTCAATTTTCTGGGTGAGAAAAAAAGCTCACTGAATCTTCAGGAGGGTCAGTGATTTGAGCCAGCCGGGACCAGAGGGGATAGCTGCTGTAGATTTGATTATGTACATGATGGCCTGATGTATCCCGTAGCAGTTAACACTCACTGTGTGTTATAGGATCCTGATGGCGAAAATGCTCGGAGGGCACTGCAGCGAACAGGAGGCTCCTTCCCAGGAGGCCACGTGCCCGACATGGGGTCGGGGCTGCTGAATTTACCGCCGTCCATTCTCAATAACCCAAACATTCCTCCTGAGGTTATCAGCAATTTGCAGGCTGGTAGACTTGGTTCCACAATTTTTGTTGCTAATGTAAGTTTATGCATTAGTCTAAAATTTTGCCATTTGGGATATTTAGTACTAATCATTAGTTTATTTCATTAGATGAGTGGATTATAGGTTTATAGAACAATTTGCCCGTTTTTAACTAAAACAGTTGAAGCAATTTAAGTCTCTTCATAAGATTAGAGCGTAAATATTTAGGGTTTTTTTTTTTTTAGAAGAGAACTGTGGAATTTATAAACTTATTTAAGCCGTTCTTAAAATTATTTTTATGAATTTTTGGTGATACTGGTAAATGGATTTCTTTATTTTGGTTTGATATTTGTGAAGGTGTGTGTTATAGTTGGTTTGTCATTTGTTCTAAGCTTTTGAAACTCTTCAAAATTTAAGTTCTGTCAGTAAAAGTAGCTATATGATTTTCAGGTGTACAAAACAGGATTGAGCAGTTGAGAGACTATTTTGGGAATTAAAAAAAAATTTAAGGATAAAGCATCAACATAGATGTAGCTTAACTGATTTTAAACAACTTAAAATGTTTTTTATTTGAACATCATTGATATACTGTGTAACAAGAATTATATATAGTTCTTTGCAGCAGTTTCGAGAGTTTAGAAAAGATTCTTTTGTATTCCTTATAAATGGGGAAGGGAGGGATTTATTAGGTATGTAACTTTATAAAATTTATGTTAAGCTTGACTTCAAAGTTGGTTGGAAGAAGCTAAAGGAAGTGTTCAGCATAGCTGGAACTGTAAAGCGGGCAGATATTAAAGAAGACAAAGATGGCAAGAGCAGAGGAATGGGTACGGTCACTTTTGAACAAGCAATTGAAGCCGTTCAAGCTATTTGTATCCTGATTGGTATTTTACTATTATATAATGAGGTTGAAGAAGCTTGATGCCATTTTGGGGTGGTTTCGGAATTCAAGGTTGCCTGACTAGAAATACATGTTAGACTTTAGTCTCCAGCACTCTTAGAACTTGAATTGACTATAATGTACAGGCCTGGTAAGAACTTTTTTCACTTTGCCTGCCTACCTTAACTAATTGAATGTATACATAGTTTTAACAATGATGTAATCCATTGTACATTAATGCAATTAATTTAAATGCAGCAGTGCGAATTTTCCTTTTTTTTTTCAGTAGTTGGACTAAAAGATTATATTTCATTTATAAAATTATAAAGCAAAGAATTGAAGATTTTCTTCTGAGTATATGGAAGAGGCTAATACTAATAAGTAAAATATTAAAGATGTTAAGATATTAGAGTCTGGCACTAAATAAAATGATGAAACATTAGTTTGTGTTCAAGTATAATTTTACAGTCACCGTAACTGGCTTTCCTTGACTGAACCCGCAGCTATGTTCAATGGGCAGTTTTTATTTGACAGACCGATGCATGTGAAAATGGTGAGTGCTGCCTCCATGTTTCTTCAACTCTCTTACCTGCTCTCCTGCACATTATAGTTCTTTTCTGTTACATATTAACTATAAAATAAACTTTTTTGTAATTAGGATGACAAGTCTGTCCCTCATGAAGACTACCGTTCACACGATAGTAAGGCACCACAATTACCACGTAAGTAGAAGCTATTTTTAGAAATTACGTAGACTGTCCTTTTTCATTGTTACTGTATGCTGAGCAAACTATTTGTTTTTGTGCCTGCGTCTCAAGTTGTTCACCGTTTGGGGTTCGTTTGAAGTTAGGAGGGTAGTTTGGCATGATTGATTAGGGAGACAGAGAAAATAAATGTTATGCATCATTTTTTTCTTTTTGGTATTTTTTTTCTGATCATAAAAGTGATACATACCAAAAAATTTCCTAAGTTCGTATACAAGAAGGAAAAGTTCCCTTGTAACTTTTCCACCTATTGGTAACCACCATTATAAAACATTTTTGTGTATTTTCTTCCTTTCTTTCCTACCATGTGTATTTTTCTTATGAAGTTGTGGACTACCATGTAAATAATTTTGTATTCTTTTTTAACATTAGTGTATAAGCTAATTTTCATGTTGAAAATTCTTTCCAAATAGTTTCATTGGCTGTATAATACTCCATTTTATGGATGTTCCATAATTGTTGAACTATTTCACTGTTAATGTATATTCAGATGTTTTAACTTTTTTTTTCCTCTAGTAACCAAGAGAGTAATGCATCTCTTTTTGTATACAAAGCTTTGGTGTTTTTGGTTACTCCCTTCTGAGGTGCCGGTTGTTAGGTTCAAACTACTAACCTTTGGCTAGTAGTCGAGCACCTAACCACTTGTGCCACCCACAGACTTTTTAAAAGCAGATATCCTGAAGTAGATTTACAGGTTTTCAAGGTATGTCCGTTGATTAGTATTATCAGATTGTTTCTCAGAGAGTTATAAAACAACAGGGTAAGGTATTTTACGTTTCAGTGCCTCATCTGCAATGTGGGGATAATAATGGTGCCTGCTTCTTGGAGTTGGCATGAATGTTACTTTGTGTTAGAACAGCTGTGGCATGATGTAATCACTCAATAAATATTATCTGTTGTTCTTACTAGAAACCCTGGTGGCATAGTGGTTAAGTACCGCAGCTGCTAACCAAGAGGTAGCAGTTTGAATCCACCAGGTGCTCCTTGGAAATCCTGTGGGGCAGTTCTCCTCTGTCCTGTAGGGTCACTGTGAGTCGGAATCGACTTGACGGCAATGGGTTTGGTTTTTTTGGTATTGTTCTTACCACTTTATTGTGCCTTCTGTAGTTTATTATTATAAAATACTTTAAATGTACAGATGAAAAAATAATAACCACTCACGTATCTATCATATGCCATGTTTGTTTTGGATTTTTTTTCTTTAAAAGAAACAATTTTACAGATAGAGTTGAGATTCCCTCTTCCCCCTACTGCCACCTCTTACCAGATAGCTTATCCAGAGGAAACAACTTCTGTATCATTTAGATTTTTATAATTTGAGTGCACATTTATACATGCATAAATATTATGTGGGATTATTTTGCTGGCTTTAAAACTTGGTGTGAATGATATTGCACATATTCTTCATCGTGCTGTTTTTAGTTTAATATTTTTAAGGTTCATTTGTGTTGATAGATGTAGCTGTAGTTCCTTTATTTTAACAGCAAATAACACATTTTACCGTTTTCCTGTTTTTTTTTAGGTTTTTTTTTCTGTTATTATAAACAATACCAGGATGAACGTTCTTGTTTGTCTTGTTTACATCTCCTTGTGCATATGTTCAAGTGTTTATTGTATATGTATATCTAGACGTGGAATTCTTGATTTATAGGTTTTGAACATCTAAACTTTGTAAGATACTGCCGGAGTGCTCCCAGAAGTGGTTGTACCAATTTATAGTGCATCCACTGATGGATGAGATTTTTGTTTACGTTCTTAAGGACTCTTGAATAAAATGCTGTCATTCCATTTTAAGTTCTATTTTGATTTTCCTGGTTACTGGTGAGATTGAACAGCTTTTCATATGATTATTAGCCATTTATGTTACTTTTCCTGTAAATTACCTGTTCACTTCCTTTGCTCTAGCGGTTTGTTTTTTATTATCTTCTCATTCGTTTTTACGTGTTCCCTGTATATTTGGAATGCTAGCGTGCTTTCAGTTGTGTTCTACTAATCTTTTGTATGCAGAAGTGTTAAATTTTAATGTTAAATTTATTAGTCTTTTCCTTTTGTGTTAGGCTTTTTGTACCTGTTTTCCTTTATTTACTTTTAAAGTAGCAACGTTAGATCTTTAATCCATTTTAATTTGATTTGTGTATAAGGTTTAAGGCAGAGATCTACTTTTATTTTTCCTCATGAATAATAAATTGTTTCAGCCCTATTTGTAGAACATTCCTCCAAGGATCTGTCTTACAAATTCTGATACTTCTATGAACCTGTACGTATTAATACGCTGTCTTAATTACTGGCTTTATACCCGCTAAAGGTGGGTTCTGACCTCTCCCTCTTCCTGCTTCTGCTGCCACCACTCCTCCATCTGTGTTTTTTTCCTTCAAAATTGTTTGGCTATATTTGGCTGTTTGGTCTTTTCTATGACCTTTAGGAGATAAGCTTGTTCTGTTCCGTTATAAGGCTTACTCTGCTTTTGATTGGAATTGATATTGTTAAAATTTGGACTTGTATTATGACCTATTATGTGGCATATTTTTATAAATATTCTGGGTGTGCTTAGTGAGTGCAGTATCCTATGTATGTTCATTAAATTAAGTTTGTTAATCATTTAAATTATTTTGTATTCCTAATAATTATTTTGTCTGCTTGTGGTATTAGTTACTGAGAGAGTTATATGATGAAATCTCCCAGTAGAAGGGTGATTTGTCTGTTTTTTTCCTTGTTTTTATTTTAAATATCTTGAAGCTAAGTTAGTGAGTACGTGCAAGTTTAGAATTGATATATTTTCTTAACAAAGAAAAAAAAAAAAAACCCATTGATTCTGACTCATAGTGACCCTGCAGGACAGAGTAGAACTACCCATAGAGTTTCCAAGGAGCAGCTGGTGAATTCGAGCTGCCAACCTTTTTTTTTAGTTAGCAGCTGTAGTTTTTAACCACTATGCCATCAGGGTTTCTGTAGTGAGCCCCACATTTTATTATTATAGAGTGAATTTGTACGTATCTAGTAAATACTCAGCATTTAAGTCTTTTGTATGACATTAAATAGATACAACAGCTTTGTTTAGAATTTGCTTGATAAATTTTTCTTCTATATTTTTACGGTTTCATATGTGCCACTTTTAAGTAGCATTATAGCTGGCATTAGATTAAAAAAAAATTAATCATACAGTCTTTTCCATGAAAGTGAGTGAGTTTATTCACATTAATTTTTTTATTTGGCTTAATTCTGTTATTTTGTATTCAGTTTTTCTACTTTTTACAAATGTTTTTCTCCTCTCTCACTTTCTCTGTTAGTGATTATCCTGAATATATTAATACTTCTGTTAAAGTCTGACATGAATATAACTGTATTGCTGAATAGTAAAGTGACCTTTGAATAGTTTAATTTCAATTACCTGACTGAATCGTATGCTATTATTTCTGTGCTCTAGTTCTGTATCGTTGCTTTTATTCAGTTGCACAAATTAGACATTATTTATCATTTTCTTGTCTCATTTCCCAGCCTTCACAGACTAGCATTATTTTTTTCTCCCCTGAAGCATATCTTTTACAAGCTCCTTTAATGGGGCTCTGTTGTTAGTAAATTCAACTTTGTCTGTAAACATCTTGCCAAGGTAGTTTCACTAGTTATATAAAGATCTGATAGTTATTATTTCTCAGCACTTTGAAAATATTCCACAACCTTCAGGCTTCCATCATTGCTGTTACGTCAGCTGTCAGTCAGACTGTCATTTCTAGGTAATCTCTAGGAAGGAGTTCTGGCGGTGCAGTGGTTAAGCGCTCGACTGCTAACCGAAAAGTCGGCAGTTTGGATCTACCAGCCCCTCTGTGGGAGAAGAGCCCTGGCAGTGTGCGCCTGTGAAGATGAGAGCCTAGGGGGCGGTTCTGCTCTGTCTCGTAGGGTCACTGTGAGTCAGCATCCACTTCATGGCACGCAGCCACAACATGTTTTCCAGGTAGCTGATTTTAAGATCTTGTCTTTGGTATGCAGTTTTACTAAATATTCTGGGTGTAGGTTACTATTACTTGGACTTTCACAATCTGAGAATTCAGTTTTTTTTTTAATTTTCTACCTTCTTTTTTAACATTTTTTATTGTACATTGGGTGAAAGCTTAACATAGGAAATTAGATTCTCATACGATAGTTTGTACACAAAGTGTTCCATGACTTTGGTTTCTTTCCCCACAATGTGCCTGCCTTCCTCTGTTTCTGTCGTAGGTTCCCTGTTTCTGTTCATTATGAATTGCTACCACTTCCTGCCTTTTCATCTTTGTTTTTGGGCAGATGTTGCCCTTTCGATCTCATTTAACACATTGTTGTAAGGAATATGTTCCTCTTGGGTTGTGGTGGTGATTTTATGGGCCTGTCATTGATTTGACTGATGGGTGATCTCTAGTAATGGCTTCAGTTTCAGTTCAGAAGAGTGTCTTAGAGCCATAGTCTCGGGTGTTCCACCAGTCTCTAGCAGACCGGTAAGTCTAGTCTATTTTGTGAATTTTGATTTTTTTGTTCCACAGTTTTTCTCCCCTTTGTCCGGTTCCCTCTGTTGTGATCCTTTGGACTAATTCCTTCTTTGGGTCTTTGGTTTTCTTAATTCTCTTTTGCTCTGGATGGTTAGATACTGATAGTTGTATCTTAGATGGCTGCTTGCAAGCTTTTGAGACCTCACATACTACTCACCAAAGTAGGATGCAGAACTTTGTCTTAGGAACTGTGTTGTGCCAATTGACACAGATATCCCCTAAGTCTGTGGTACTTTGCCTTTGAGCCTAGGAACTTCGTCCTGCAAGGTGTTTGGTTATGTCTAATAAGTTGCCCTGACTGTGGCCCTTGTGTACTCTGTTGTCCTTATTGATATATAAGCATCAGTTACAGTCATGTATGTAGAAACACCCACCACCAGAGATACATCCGCAGATGGGTATGCTCCTTATACCCTCCCACACCTTTTGTCATATCTGTCTAGCCCTGTATCCATTTGTAAATTAGTGTTTGTTAATTTATTGTTGCAGGATTGTCTATGCTATTATAATTACTGTTGCTGCCCTTTGCTCTTGTGTTCCTCTCAGTGTCTTCCCATGCCTTGGTCATGTTTTGCTGACTTCCCCCATATTGTGTATTGTCTTCCCTTCACCAAAAGTAGTACATGCCTTCTATCTATTTGATAATTTTCCCTCTCTCCCCCCATCACTCCACCCCCATCCCAGATAACCTTTTTTTTTAAGGTTCTTTTTTCCTTTGTATAGAAATTTTCTTGTTTCTTTATAATAGTGGTCTCATACAATATTTGTATCCTTTTGTGATTTATTTCACTCTGCATAATGTCTTCCAAATTCATCCATGTTGTGAGATGTTTTGCAGATTTGTCTTTACTGTTTATTGTTGCATAGTATCTCATTGCGTGTATGTTCCGCAGTTTGTTAATCCATTCGTCTGTTGATGGGCACTTAGGTTGTTCCCATCTTTTGCTATTGTAAATAATGCTGCAGTGAACATGGGTATGCGTATGTCTATTCGTGTCACAGATTGTATTTCTTTAGGGTATATAGCTAGGAGTGGGATTGCTGGGTCATATGGTATTTGTTTCTAGCTTTTTGAGGAAGCACCATACTGTTTTCCAAAGTAGTTGTACCAGTTTACATTCCCACCAGCAGTATATAAGAGTTCCTGTTTGTACACAACCTCTCCAACATTTGTTATTTTGTGTTTTTTGGATTAGTGCCAGTAATGTTGGGGTGAGAGGGTATCTCATTGTATTTTGGATTTGCATTTCTCTAATGATTAATGATTGTGAGTGTTTCTTCATGTTGTCCGGATGTCTTCTCTGGTGAAGTGTCTGTTCATATCCTTTGCTTATTTTTTAATTGGGTTGTTTGTCCTTTTGTTGTTGAAGTGTTGAAGTTTTGTATAGATTTTAGAGATTAGACCCTTGTTGGATATGTTGTCGCCAAAAATTTTTTCCCAGCCTATAGATTCTCATTTTACTCTTTGGAGGAGTCTTTTGATGAACATAAGTGTTGTATTTTTAGAAGGTCCCATTCATCTAGTTCATTTGCTGTTTATGTATTTTTAGTTATGTTTGGTATTCTATTTATACCATATATTAGGGCCCCTGGAGTTGTTCCTATTTTTTCTTCCATGAACTTTATCGTTTTAGGTTTTATGTTTAGGTCTTTGACCCCATTTTGAGTTAGTTTTGGTGTATGGTGTGAGGTATAGGTTCAGTTTCATTTTTTTACAGATGAACATCCAACTTTGCCAGCAACTACTAGGCTGTTTTGACTACTGTGGCTGTGTAGTAGATTCTAAGATCTAGTAGTGCGAGGTCTCCTCCTTTGTTCTCCTTCAGTAATGCTTTACTTATCAGGGGCCTCTTTTCTTCGCATGTAAAGTTGGTGATTGGTTTTTCCATCTCGTTAAGGAATGCTTTTGAAATTTGGGATATCGCTTTGGGTAGTATTGACATTTTCACAATGTTGAGCCTTCCTATCCATTAACATGGTATGTTTTTCCATTTATGCAGGTTTCTTGGTTTCTTGCAGTAGTGTTTTGTAGTTTTCTTTGTATAGGCCTTTCACATCCCTGGTTAGATTTATTCCTAAGTTTTTTATCTTTTTGAGGGCTATTTTAAGTGTTATTGTTTTCCTGATTTCCTTTTTGAATTTTTCTTAATGGGTATAGAGGAGTCCAGCTGAATTTTGTGTGTTGAACTTGTATCCTGCTATGGTACTGAATCCTTCTATTAGTTCCAATAGCTTTCTTGTAGAATTTTCAGGGTTTTCTATGTATAGGATCATTATTATCTGCAAATAGAGAAAGTTTTACTTCTTCCTTGCCAATGTAGATGCCCTTTATTTCTTTTTCTTTTCTTATTGCTAGGATTTGCAGCACAGTGTTGAATAAGACTGGTGATAAAGGGCATCCTTGTCTGGTTCCCATTCTGAAGAGGAATGCTTTCAGTCTTTCTCTGTTGAGAGTACTGTTAGCTTTTGGTTTTGTATAAATAGCTTTTTTTATGTTGAGGAATTTCCCTTTTCCTACTTTGCTGAGTTTTTTTTTTTTTTTTTAAATTGTGCTTTAAGTGAAAGTTTACAAATCAAGTCAGTCTGTGATGCAAAAACTTATACACACATTGCTGTGTACCCCTAGTTGCTCTCCCCTTAATGTGACAGCACACTCCTACTCTCCACCCTGTATTCCCTGTGTCCGTTCAGCTAGCTCCTGTCCCTCTCTGCCTTCTCATCTCCCTTCTAGACAGGAGCTGCCCACATAGTCTCATGTGTCTACTTGAGCCAAGAAGCTCACGCCTCACCAGTATCATTTTCTTATAGTCTAGTCTAATCCCTGTCTGAAGAGTTGGCTTCAGGAATGGTTCCAGTCTTGGGCTAACAGAGGGTCTGGGAGTCATGACCTCTGGGGTCCCTCCAGTCTCAGTGAGACCATTCAGTCTGGTTTTTTTATGAGAATTTGAAGTTTGCATCTTACTGTTCTCCTGCTCCATCAGGGATTCTCTATTGTTTCCTGTAAGGGCAGTCATTGGTGGTACCCGGGCACCATCTAGTTCTGGTTTTTGGCTGAAGGAGTCCCTGGTTTATGTGGCCCTTTCTGCCTCCTGGGCTCGTATTTATCTTGTATCCTTTGCTCCAGGTGGGTTGAGACCAATTGGTGCATCTTAGATGGCTGCTTGTTAGCGTTAAGACCCCGTGCTCAGAGTTTTTATCAGGAGTGGATGTTGGACTTTATCAAATGCCTTTTCTGCATTGATTGAGATGATCATGTGATTCTTTACTTTTGCTTTTATTTATGTGGTGGTTTACATTGATTGATTTTCTAAAATTGAACCATCCTTGCATACCAGGTGTGAATTCCACTTGATCATGAATGTATTTTTTTTTAATATGCTGTTGAATTTTGTTGAAAATTTTTGCGTTTTTTATTCATGAAGGGTGCTGGCCTGTGATGTTCTTTATTTGTGTTGTCCTTGCCTGGCTTTGGTATCAGGGTTAGCCTGGATTCATAGACTGAATTCAGAACTATCCCTTCCTTTTCTATGCTCTGAAATAGTTTGGTGTGAGCTCTTCTCTGAATGTTTGGAAGAATTGTCAAGTGAAGCCATCTGGCCAGGGCTTTTTTTCAAATAATTTTTATTGTGCTTTGAGTGAAAGTTTACAAATCAAGCCAGTCTCTCACATAAAAACGTATATATACCTTACTACATAGTCCCAATTACTCTACCCCCAGTGAGACAGCCTGTTCCCTCCTTTTACTCTCTTTTCGTGCCCATTTTGCCAGCTGCTAACTCCCTCTACCCTCTCATCTCCCCTCCAGGCAGGAGATGCCAGCATAGTCTCAAGTGTCCACCTGATCCAAGTAGCTCACTCCTCATCAGCATCCCTGTCTAACCCATTGTCCAGTCCAGTCCATGTCTGACGAGTTGGCTTCTGTCCTGGGCCAACAGAAGGTTTGGGGGCCATGACCACCGGGGTCCTTCTAGCCTCAGTCAGACCATTAAGTCTGGTCTTTTCATGAGAATTTGGGGTCTGCATCCCACTGCTGTCCTGCTCCCTCAGGGATTCTCTGTTGTGTTCCCTGTCAGGGCAGTCATTGGTTGTGCCTGGGCACCATCCAGCTCTTCTGGTCTCAGGATGAAGTAGTTGCTGGTTCATGTGGCCCTTTCTGTCTCTTGGGCTTGTAATTACCTTGTGTTCTTGGTATTCTTGATTTTCCTTTGATCCAGGTGGGTTGAGACTCATTGATGCATATTAGATGGCTGCTGCTAGTGTTTAAAACCCCAGAAGGCACTCTTCAAAGCAGGATGCGGAATGTTTTCTTAAGAGATTTTATTATGCCAGTTGACTTAGATTACCCTGAAACCATGGTCCCCAAACCCCTGCCCCTGCTTCGCTGACCTTCGAAGCATTCAGTTTATTCAGGAAACTTCTTTGCTTTCGGTTTAGTCCAGTTGTGCTGACCTCCCGTGTATTGAGTGCTGTCCTTCCTTTCACCTAAAGTAGTTCTTACCTACTATCTAATTAGTGAATACTCCTCTCCTACCCTCCCTCCCTCCCCCGCCTCGTAACCACAAAAGAATGTGTTCTTCTCAGTTTAAACTATTTCTCAAGTTCTTATAATAGTGGTCTTAGACAATATTTGTCCTTTTGCAACTGACTAATTTCACTTAGCGTAATGCCTTCCAGATTCCTCCATGTTACGAAATGTTTCACAGATTCCTCACTGTTCTTTATCGATGCATAGTATTCCATTGTGTGAATATACCATAATTTATTTAGCTATTCATCCGTTGATGGGCACCTTGGTTGCTTCCATCTTTTTGCTGTTGTAAACAGTGCTGCAATAAACATGGGTGTGCATATATCTGTTCGTGTAAAGGCTCTTATTTCTCTAGGGTATATTCCAAGGAGTGGGATTTCTGGGTTGTATGGTAGTTCTATTTCTAACTTTTTAAGAAAACGCCAGGTAGATTTCCAAAGTGGTTGTACCATTTGACATTCCCACCAGCAGTGTATAAGAGTTCCAGTCTCTCTGCAGCCTCTCCAACATTTATTATTTTGTGTTTTTTGGATTAATGCCAGCCTTGTTGGAGTGAGATGGAATCTCATTGTAGTTTTGATTTGCATTTCTTTTTTTTAATGGCTAATGATCAAGAGCATTTCCTCATGTATCTGTTAGCTACCTGAATGTCGTCTTTAGTGAAGTGCCTGTTCATATCCTTTGCCCATTTTTTAATTGGGCTGTTTGTTTTTTTGTGGTTGAGTTTTAGCAGAATCATGTACATCTTAGAGATCAGGTGCTGGTTGGAGATGTCGTAGCTGAAAATTTTTTCCCAGTCTGTAAGTGGTCTTCTTACTCTTTTGGTGAAGTCTTTAGATGAGCATAGTTGTTTGATTTTTAGGAGCTCCCAGTTATCTGGTTTCTCTTCATCATTTTTAGTAATGTTTTGAATTCTGTTTATGCCTTGTATTAGGGCTCCTAACGTTGTCCCTGTTTTTTCTTCCATGGTCTTTATCATTTTAGACTTTATGTTTAGGTCTTTGATCCATTTGGAGTTAGTTTTTGTGCATAGTGTGAGATATGGGTCCTGTTTCATTTTTTTGCAGATGGATATCCAGTTATGCCAGCACCATTTGTTAAAAAGACTCTCTTTTCCCCAATTAATTGACAGTGGGCCTTTTTCAAATATCAGCTGCTCATATGTGGATGGATTTATATCTGGATTCTCAATTCTGTTCCATTGGTCTATGTGCCTGTTGTTGTACCAGTACCAGGCTGTTTTGACTACTGTGGCTGTAAAATATGTTCTAAAATCAGGTAGAGTCAGGCCTCCCACTTTGTTGTTTTTCAGTAATGCTTTACTTATCTGGGGCTTCTTTCCCTTCCCTATGAAGTTGGTGATTTGTTACTCAATCTCATTAAAGAATGTCATTGGAATTTGGATCGGAAATGCATTGTATATATAGATGACTTTTGGTAGAATATTTTTACAATGTTAAGTCTTCCTATCCATGAGCACGGTGTGTTTTTCCACTTGTGTAGGTCCCTTTTGGTTTCTTGCAGTAGTACCTTGTAGTTTTCTTTGTATAGGTCTTTTACATCTTTGGTAAGATTTATTCCTAAGTATTTTATCTTCTTGGGGGCTACTGTGAATGGTATTGATTTGGCGATTTCCTCTTCGATGTTCTTTTTGTTGTGATGATAAAGGGCATCCTTGTCTGGTTCCCGTTCTCAAGGGAAATGCTTTCAGGCTCTCTCTGTTTAGGATGATGTTGGCTGTTGGCTTTGTATAAGTGCCCTTTATTATGTTGAGGAATTTTCTTTCTATTCCTATTTTGCTGAGAGTTTTTATCATGAATGCGTGTTGGACTTTGTCAAATGCCTTTTCTGCATTAATTGATAAGATCGTGTGGTTTTTGTCTTTTGTTTTATTTATGTGGTAGATTACATTAATTGTTCTTCTAATATTGAACTATCCTTGCATATTGTTGTTGTTGTTAGGTGCCATTGAGTCGGTTCCGGCTAATAGCGACCCTATGCACAACAGAACGAAACACTGCCAGTTCCTGAGCCATTCTTACAGTCGTTGTTACTCCTGAGCTCATTGTTGCAGCCACTGTGTCAGTCCACCTTGTTGAGGGTGTTCGTCTTTTCCGCAGACCCTGTACTCGGCCAAGCATTATTTCCTTCTCCAGGGACGGATCCCTCCTTACAGCATGTCCAAAGTATGTAAGACGTAGTCTCACCATCCTTGCCACTAAGGATGGAGCATCCTGGCTGTACTTCTTCTCAGATGGATTGTTCGCTCTTCGGGCAGTCCATGGTATATTCAGTATTCCTCGCCAGCACCACAATTCAAAGGCCTCAGCTCTTCTTCGGTCTTCTTATTCCTTGTCCAGCTTTCACTTGCATAGGATGCGATTGAAAATAGCACGGCTTGGGTCAGGCGCACCTTAGTCTTCAAGGTGACATCTTTGCTCTTCAACACTTTAAAGAGGTCCTTTGTAGCAGATTTCCCCTGTGCAGTGCATCTTTTGATTTCTTGACTGCTGCTTACATGGCTATTGACTGTGGATCCAAGTAAAATGAAATCCTGACAAGTTCAATCCTTTCTCCATTTATCATGATGGTGCTCATTGGTCCAGTTGTGAGGATTTTTGTTTTCTTTATGTTGAGGTGCAATCCATACTGAAGGCTGTGGTCTTTGATCAAGTCCTCTTCACTTTCAGCAAGCAAGGTTGTGTCATCTGCATAATGGAGGTTGTTAATGAGTCTTCAGGTATTCTTGCATACCTGGTATAAATCCCACTTGGTCATGGTGGATTATTTTTTTGATGTGTTGTTGAATTCTATTGATTAGAATTTTGTTGAGGATTTTTGCATCTATGTTCATGAGGGATATAGGTCTGTAATTTCCTTTGTTTGTGCTGTCTTTAGCTGGTATTGGTATCAGGGATATGCTGGCTTCATAGAATGCGTTTGGGAGTATTCCATCCTTTTCTATGCTTTGAAATACCTCTGGTAGTAGTGGTGTTAACTCTTCTCTGAAAGTTTGGTAGATCTTTGCAGTGAAGCCGTCTGTGCTAGGGCTTTTTTTTTTGTTGTTGGGTGTTTTTTGATTACCTTCTCAATCTCTTTTTTTTGTTATGGGTCTATTTAATTGTTCTACTTCTGTTTGTGTTAGTTTAGGTAGGTAGTGTGTTTCTAGGAATTCATTCATTTCTTCTGGGTTTTCAGATTTGTTACATTTTTCATAGTAATCTGATGATTCTTTTAATTTCAGTTGGGTCTGTTGTGATGTGGCCCATCTCATTTCTTATTCGAGTTATTTTGTTGCCTGTATTTCTTTAGTCAGTCTGGCCAGTGGTTTATCAATTTTGTTAATTTTTTCAAAGAACCAGCTTTTGGCTTTGTTAATTCTTTCAGTTGTTTTTCTGTTCTCTAATTCATTTAATTCTGCTCTAATTTTTATTATTTGTTTTTTTCTGGTGCCTAACGGATTCTTTTGTTGCTCTCTATTTGTTCAAGTTGTAGGGACAGTTCTCTGATTTTGGCTTTCTTCTTTATGTATGTGTGAATTTATTCAGATAAATTGGCCTCTGAGCACTGCTTTCGCAGTGTCCCAAAGGTTTTGATAGGAAGTGTTTTCAGTCATGTTGCATTCTATGAATTTCTTTATTCACTCCTTAATGTCTTCTATAACACAGCCTTTTTTGAGCAGGGTGTTCTTTAGTTTCCAAGTATTTGATTTCTTTTCCGTGGTTTTTCTGTTGTTGATTTCTACTTTTATGGCTGTATGGTCTGTGAAGATGCTTTGTAATATTTCAATGTTTTGGATTCTGCAAAGGTTTGTTTTATGACCTAATATGTGATCTATTCTGGAGAATGTTCCATGTGCACTAGAAAAAAAAGTATACCTTGCAGCTGTTGGGTGGAGTGTTCTGTATAAGTCTGTGAGGTCGAGTTGGTTGATTGTAGCAGTTAGGTCTTTGGTGTCTCTATTGAGCTTCTTTCTGGAAGTCCTGTCCTTCACTGAAAGTGGTGTGTTGAAGTCTCCTGCTATAATTGTGGAGGTGTCTGTCTCACTTTGCAGGTCTGTTAAAGTTTGTTTTATGTATCTTGCAGCCCTGTCATTGGGTGCATCAATATTTAATGTGGTTATATCTTCCTGATCAATTGTCCCTTTAATCATTATGTAGTGTTTTTCTTTATCCTTTGTGGTGGATTTAACTTTAAATTCTATTTTGTCAGAAATTAATATTGCCACTCCTGCTCTTTTTTGATTGTTGTTTGCTTGATATATTTTTTTCCATCCTTTGAGTTTTAGTTTATTTGTGTCTCTAAGTCTAAGGTGTGTCTCCTGTAGGCAGCATATAGCTGGATCATGCTTTTTTATCCAGTCTGCTACTCTCTGTCTCTTTATTGGTGCATTTAGTCCATGTACATTCAGCATATAGATACAAGTTTAGTGCTGTCATTTTGGTGGCTTTTTTTGTGTGTTGTTGACAGTTTCATTTTTCCACTTACATTTTTTGTGATGAGTTTTCGTAAGTTGTGTGTTCCTCATTTTCATAGTAGTTGAATTCATTTTTGCTGAGTCGTTATGTTTATCTTTGTTTTTATTTTGAAGTATGGATTTGTTTGACCTCTTTGTGGCTACCTTAACATTTACCCCTACTTTTCTAAGTAAAAACCTAACTTGTATGGCCCATATTGCCGTGGTTTCCTCTCCATATGGAAGGTCTGTGCCTCCTGTATTTAGTCCCTCTTTTTTGATTATTGTAATCTTTTACATAATGACATTAATGATCCCGTTTTGTGCATTTTTTTTTTTTTTAATTAATCTTATTTTGTTTTTGTGATTTCCCTATCTGAGTTGATATCAGGGTGTTCTGTTCTTTGACCTTGTGTTTTGGTATCTGATACTGATTTTCTGACCAAAGAATTTTCTTTAGTAATTCTTATAGCTTTGGCTTGGTTTTTCCAAATTCTCTAAGCTTGTGTTTATCTGTAAATGTGTTAATTTCACCTTCATATTTGAGAGTTTTGCTGGATATATGATTTTTGGCTGGCAGTTTTTCTCCTTCAGTGCTCTATATATGTCATCCCATTGCCTTCTCGCCTGCATGGTTTCTGTTGAGTAGTCTGGGCTTATTTTTATTGATTTACCTTTGTAGGTGACTTTTTGTTTATCCCTGGTTGCTTTTAAAATTTTCTCTTTATCTTTGGTTTTGGCAAGTTTGATGATAATATGTCTTGGTGATTTTCTTTTGGGATCGATCTTGTATGGGGTTCGATGAGCATCTTGGATAGATATCCTTTCATCTTTCACGATGCTAGGGAAGTTTTCTGCCAACAGATCTTCAACTATTCTCTCTGTATTTTCTGTTTTCCCTCCCTGTTCTGGAACTCCAATCGCATGCAATTTATTCTTCTTGATAGAGTCCCACATGATTCTAAGGGTTTCTTCACTTTTTTAAATTCTTTTATCTGATTTTGCCTCAACTGTGTTGGTGTCAATTGCCTTACCCTCCATCTTCCCAACTCTGCATTCCAGTTCCTCGAATCTGCTCCTCTGACTTCCTATTGAGTTGTCTAATTGTGTGATTTTATTGTTAATCTTTTGGATTTCTGAACGCTCTCTCTCTGTGGATTCTTGCAGCTTATTAATTTTTCCACTATGTTCTTGAATATCATCTTTTGATTTCTTCAACTGCTTTGTCAGTGTGTTCCTTGGCTTTTTCTGTAGATTGCCTTATTTCATTTCTGAGGTTATCCCTGATGTCGTGAAGCATTCTTTATATTAGTTTTTTATATTCTACATTTGGCAATTCCAGGAATGTATCTTCATCTGGGAAACATTTTGAATTCTTTGTTTTGGGGCTTTGTAGAAGCAATCATGGTCTTCTTTATGTGATTTGATATTGACTGCTGTCTCCGAGCCATCTATAAGATTTATAATGATTTATTTTTTATTTTCTCACTGAGTCTTGTTTTGTTTCAGTACACCTAGATGGGCTACTAAATTGCGCTGTCTCGATTGTTGTAGCCTTTGAGTCACTTACGTGCTGTTACCAGATATACGAGCCTATGAGTCCCTTCACTATTTTTTAATAGAATCAGCTTAGGTGTCCTGATAGTGGGTCACCCAGTGTGTGGTGTAGGCTGTCACCTGTTAACTTAGAGTAGTGGTGATGGTTGTGTGCACCAGATTCTAGTAGCGGCAGGGGGTCACACTCTGAGGAGGGCAGGATCCTGACAGCCTTCCCCCACATTCCAGTGAGGTAGGAGTGTCTCTATTTTCTAGAGCACTCTGGTGGGTGGGCTCTGCAGCTGCACCTTAGGCATCCAGTGCTTGTCCCTCTAAAGACTGGCAGGTGTCACTATCCTCAGACCCCTTTAGCAGGTGGCTAGGTGGTGTGGGCGGAGCTTCAGTCCTCAGTTCCCTGCTGTGGATCAGTGAGGGCTATGTTTAATAGGTAGAGAGGTATCAGACCCCCGAAACTTGCCTTTCCACTGCTCAGGTAAAATAGTTATAGTCAGCTCTCTATCAGAATTGCCTCTGCATTATAATAGCCACCTGGTTCCCTGTAGGGATGAAAGCCAAAGACTGTGGATCTCTTATGCCTGGCTCCAGCTGGTTCTGTATTATTATTCCAGTTTAGGGAAGTTAGGGAAGGATTTCTCCCCCTGATGGTTAATTGCTGCTTTTCTGGGGCCAGGAGAATGGGTTAGAAAAGAACCCCCCCACCCAAGCAGACCACTTCACTCCCTGGCCCACGGAATTCCAATGTTAATGAAGCCTGAAGCCCGCTTGGGCCGGGAGGGGAGTGATCAGATAGATGGGAGAGAGTAGCGAGGCAAGGTAGACAAAGTTACTTATCTTGTTTGGTGAGGACTCTTCTATCTGAGATTCCAGAGTGAGGTGTAGCCTGTGTGCGCCGGCTAGGTTGAGATCACCCCAGTGCTTGCGCCGTCTCAGGAAGCCGTGATCAGCCCCTCCGTGCTGAGTCCAAAGCCTAGCGCCAAGGTCTCCTGGCTGGGGCGCTGTGCTCCAGGCTCTGAAACCAGTTGCTGCTTCCCCTGGTTTCTCGTTCTCCTGCCAGCCACGTTGGTGTGCAGGCTGCGTGCGCTGGCTGGGTCCCGCCGAGGTTATTCCAGTGTGTTAGGGCTGCGCCCCGTGCTCGCTGCATCTCCGTGAGCTGCGCTCAGCCCCACCACTCTGGCTCCAGGGAACCTGAGGGCTCAGGGCTGTGGCGCCGCACATCGGCTCCGGAAGTGGCTGCTGCTTCAGTGCACGGCTGTTCGCTCCCCTGTCACTCAGGTCACCTCCTTAGTTCTGTGTTTGATGGTCAGGGTTCGTAGATTGTCATGTCTGCAATCGACTCACTTGTTTTTTTCGAGTCTTTGTTGCAAGGGGGATCAGCGGAAGCCTCTACCTAGTCAGTCATCTTGGTCCCTCCCAGGGCTTTTTTTTTGTTCTTGAGAGTTTTTTTTAATTACCTCTTCAATTTCTTTTGTTACGGATCTGTTTAGTATTTTGACCTCGGTTTGTGTTAGTTTAGTTAAGTTGTGTGTTTCTAGAAATTTGTCTGTTTCATCTAGGTTTTCACACTTGTTGGAGTAGTTTTTTATAGTTTTATGGGTTCAAATCAACCTTTCGGCCAGTAGTCGAGTGCTGTTTGCTCCACCCAGGGACTCCTGTGCCATCTATAAGGTGATACAATATTGTTAACATCCCTTTTGGTATTAGCCCTGTTCATTATGCCTTTAAGTGGGATATGAGGTGGACTTGCTTTATAAAACACTTCTCATTAATAAGTGGTATTACAGTGAGGCTTTACTGTGCTGATGTCTCAATGAAAATGAGAATCAGTGCTCTTACTTGTAAATTTGCCAAATTTTGAAGATACTGCCTGCAACATATATAGCTTTTTTTATTTTAGCTCCAGGTAGTTAGTTACATATGGGTCTTGATAATATTGTTGTTACTTTTGTTTTAGGTGGTCTTGGAGGCATTGGAATGGGACTTGGTCCAGGCGGACAGCCTATTAGTGCCAGCCAGTTGAACTTAGGTGGTGTCATGGGAAATTTAGGTCCAAGTGGTGAGTACTCTGGCTTTCTTGTTTCTTTTTAAATGGTACATTTGCTAGATAATAAAGCTTACATTTACTGGTCTGTAATACTTTTTTAAAAACCCACCCATTGCCATTGAGTTGATTCCAACTTGCGACCCTATAGAACAGAGTAGATCTGCTCCGTAGAATTTCCAAGGCTCTGATGTTTACAGAAACAAACTGTCACATCTTTGTCCTGCAGAGCTGCTGGTGGGTTCAAACTGGTGACCTTTTGGTTAGCAGCCAAGCTCTTACCCACTGCGCAGCCAAAAACTCGTTGCTGTTGAGTTGATGACCGTAGCGACCCTGTAGGAAGGACATAGTAGAAGTGCCCCATAGGGTTTCCAAGCATTGACTGGTGAATTTGAACTGCTGACCTTATGGTTAGCAGTTGTAGCATTTAACTACTGCACCACCAGGGCTCCCTAATACTTTTTAAAAGACTGTATTTTATAGTTAGATATTTAGGATGCCGCTTGAATCTGAAAAAAGAATGAGTAGCTGATGGGAAAGAGTGTGAGTGAAGGTCATGCCATGTCGTAAGTGGCTTTCTTAGCGTTAGCACCGTGGGTTTTGAAATGTCCTTTACAGCAAAGGGAGAGTGCCCCGCATAGTGCCTTATCCATCATGGGTGAACACTATTAGGAAGTGAATAAAATGCTCCCCTGTCATAAGCAATTGGAATTTGTGTTTCTAGTTAGGAAGCTAGGTTTAAGGTAGCCGTTGGGCTGCTCATCTGGATTAGCTTAGTATTTGTCTTTGGTTTTCAAACTTTTTGCTCTCAGTACACTTTTATGCTTCTAAAAATTGTTGAGGGTCCTGAAGTGCTTTTGTTTATGTGGGAATATTTATCAGTATTTACTGAAAATTAAAAATGCGTTATTTATAACTATTAAAAAGAATAAGAAGTGCATTACATGTTTATGTAAATAATCATTTTTAAGAAAAAAAAATTAGTGAAAAGAGTGGCATTGTTTTACCATTTTGTACATCTCCTTAAATGTTTGGCTTAATGCAAGGCAGGTGTGTATCATAGCTGCTTCTGTGTTCAGGTTGTAGTATCACACATCACATAATCTGAAAAATCCCCCGTATGCCTGGAGAAGGAGAGTGAACAGTCAGTGTCTTTGTAGTACTGTGAAAATGGCTTTGACCTACTGAACCCTTCAGAGTCCTGAGACCATACTTTGAGAACCCCTGTGTAAATTAATGAACTAATAAACACTGTCAGATTCCTACTTTTGTTGAGATGCTCTAGTGACACTTTAAATTATGAGGGTAAATGCAGTAATCATTCGGATCCAAAACAGATGGACGGTTTTTCTTTTACCCTTAGGCTGTGATGCCCTCCATCCTAAATACATGCTATTTGTGTTCTTTACTTTTTTACTGCTCCCTTGGCTTCCACAGGAGGCCTGGTGGGACAGTGGCTAAAGTGCTCAGCTGCTAACCGAGAGGTCATCAGTTTGAACCCACCAGCCGCTTTACGGGAGAAAGATGTGGCAGCCTGCTTCCGTAAAGGTAACAGCCTTGGAAGCCTGAGCTGGGGGCCAGTTCTCTTCCATCCTACAGGGTCGCTGTGAGTAGGGATTGACTCAGTGGCAGTGGGTTTGGTTTGGGTTTTTTAGCTTCCCTTTTCAGAGGAGTCCTTACTTTCTTCTGCTGAAGTGACATTTCTGTGTCTGTACTTGAAAAAAAAACAGTAATTACCGAGGCCTAGATATTCTTTAACTGAATGCCGTAGGAGTGACCAGCGAATTTTGCTTTCTTGACTAATAAGAGTTCAAGGAGGCCTTTTTGAAGACTCATGACTAGACTGCTACCATGGCATAGCACTTTAAACCATCCCTCCCGCACCTCACTTCTTGTCTAGTATGCCATTATGGCTAGACTTACGGTATCTATTGATATCTACTTTGCTATACTGCATTATGTCATTATTTAGTTACAAAAATAGAATTTACTGAAAGTACATCCTATGTATTTTATTTGAGGTATGGGGATGGGTGGTCCAGGTTTTGGAGGAATAAATAGAATTGGAGGAGGTATGTGTAAGCATTTGTTTTTTGTGTGTACCCATTGCAGTTTTTTAGTAAACTAGAAATCGTATGGAGAATTGCAAGGGGGAAAAAAAAGTCATGGTTTATTGTTGGTTCACTTCCTAAAGACTGCTGGCAGAAATTGAGCCTGGTATACACTTAAGGGAATATGGAAGATGACAAGAAGTAACTGTGCAAGGTAGGGTGGATGGAAAGCTTACTGGTGAGACAGCACTCAGAACATGTACCTTTCTGCTGTACACCTGACAGTCGGATCTCAAAGCTGGTCTTTACTCCATAGGAATTGGGTTTGGTGGCCTGGAAGCAATGAATAGCATGGGAGGATTTGGAGGAGTTGGCCGGATGGGAGGTAAGTAAATGTATGCAGTGGCATGTGTCTGCTTCGTTTAGTTTTCCCTATTATTAAGATCCCCTCAACCCCATTTAGGAGTGGGCACTGTAGATATCTTCAGAGGGCATATGAGCACTTGAGAGTTAGGGACTGGCATGGCAGGAACGGGGTAATATATATGGTGTGTGAGGTTAAGTTTACCTTTTTTATAGGTGTGACTTTTGCTGTTTTTCAGTTCAGTTTAGATATATCCGTAAATGGATTACTGTGTATCGACGTACTGGAAAAGGTTTGATTTGTTTTATAATCTTTTCAGAGCTATACCGTGGTGCAGTGACCAGCAGCATGGAGAGAGATTTTGGACGTGGTGATATTGGAATCAGTCGGGGCTTTGGAGATTCCTTTGGTAGACTTGGTAGGGCTGCGTGCCTCTTTTCTTTTTGCAGATTCTGTTTATTCAAATTATTCAAAATTTGCTTTTCTCTTTTTTTTGTAAAAAATTGGAAATTTATAATGTTTCACACAGTTACTTAAAGAACACATTTTGGGATTTTAATGTACGCGCTCTCTTTTTCAGTAGCTTACATATTTGAACCCTATTTCCAGAAGACTTTATACTTTCCAGTTACTCTACATCTTCTGAAAGCATAGTATCTTGGGGATTTTAAAGAACGATTGTTTAAATTAATTAGTATATTATCTTTCCATCCTTGTTTAGGCAGTGCAATGATTGGAGGGTTTGCAGGAAGAATAGGATCTTCTAACATGAGTCCAGTAGGATCTGGAATAAGTAGGTTTAAATTTTACTAGAGTTTATTCAGTAATAATTTGAGTGTTTGCAAAAAGACTTTGCAAGGGTAGTTACTGTAGTGTAGCAATACTTTGTTCTCATATGTTAATGTCTTATCACAATTTAGACATGCTGTGATAATTCTTGAACTAAGCCTTTGTGTTTGATCACTGAGTTTTCTAAACTAATTGTTGGACTTTTTCTTCTTTGACATTTATAAGCTAACACCTGAGTATGTATTAACCATCGACCAATCCAAGAGCCTCCTTTCGAACTAAGCAGTTTGAGGATTTCTCTGATCGTGTGTCAGGAACAGCTTTTGCTCTAGCACCATTTTTGTTTCCTACTGCTATTTGTAACTGGCTTATTTATTTATTTTTTTTATCTCTGAACATTTGTGTCTGTCGGTAGACACAGTGAATTGCTCCAGATACCACACTTTTAGAGACCTCCTAAGTTGGAGGGCTAAGGTTGGAAGAGGTGCTTATTTCCTCTTAAACCTTTCTCATAAAAGAATCGAGAGTAGTTGCAACACTGGCGAATGCCAGTTTCTCCCCAGTTTTCCACTACCACATTTTAGGACTTATATCCCCCGAACCTTAACACATAGTTTAGTTTTTTTTTTACATGGTTTTGTTTTTGACTGCTGTTGTTTACTGAACCACGTTGCTGTGAGTTCTCACTGTTTTATTGACTTTTTTTAATTGATGAAACCTCACATAGAGGAAATAACAGCCTGCTTGAGCTAAGAGTGAATTCTAAAATCCTGTTGGCTGAAGACCTCTACGTCTGTTGTACCTTGACTCCTCATTTTATTCCTCCACCCATCATCATCTCAGCCTTGACCATTTTCCTGTTAAGCCTACCTTTTCTACCTTCATCTTTCACCTTAGTGTTTATACTTCTGTTCCCTCATTTTATATTACTCATAGAAAGCCATTTGAAGGGTGATGTTAATTTTTAGAAGTTTTATATATGAGATTTAAGTTTTGAGACTAAATAGGATTGGTGTAGTTAAAGGGGACAGGAAATAGAGTCAAATCATAAGAATGAAAGATATGAGCTAGGAGCTCTGTGGTTAAAGGGGGGTGATGACATTTGTTCTATAAGTTCTATATAATATTGAGCTTAAAAGTTATGTTTTTATATGGTTCTTGAATATTAATGTGAGAAGAGAAATTGTATGCGAAACAAGTGAAGATACTAAGGTGAAAGGTAAGCTAGGAAGGGAATACTGTGTTGGAGAGTATGAGATCAGCATTTGATGTGTTGGAGTTGTCATCAATTGAATTTGTCCCCATATTTCTTTTTTCTAGCAAGTATTAAGTTTGGTATTATGGAGAAATAAAAATAAAGATTAAAAAATAAGGATAAAAAAGTGATTGGTAGAGGATTTATATAATTTACATGATGTGTTTATTAATCAAAATATAATTTTATAGAGGCCTATATTTATAAAGTGCATACACTAGTGACTAGAATTAAGATTTCTCAACTAGTCAGATATATATCAGGTTAAATTCTGTTCCTTGGAAAATTATTGAGTTGTCTGAATGAAAATAATTTTATGTTTATGTATTTTCTATGACATGAATGAAGAATTTTTTTGCCTTCTTTCTCAAAAATGATTCTATCCCTCCTCTCCTTTTGTTTTTGAAACGAAATGCCAAATTCCCAAACTCTCCCTCCCGTCTCTGAAAATGGCAGGTGGTGGAATGGGTGGCATGAACAGTGTGACTGGAGGAATAGGGATGGGCCTGGACCGGATGAGCTCCAGCTTTGACAGAGTGGGGCCCGGAATAGGAGCCGTCCTGGAAAGGAGCATCGACATGGAGCGAGGATTTTTATCAGGCCCAGTGGGAAGCGGAATGAGAGACAGGATAGGCTCCAAAGGCAACCAGATATTTGTCAGAAATGTAAGCAAAGATATGTAAAGGATACTTAAAATTATTTTTTTACCTTGTCTATCTGTTACTGATACCTCTTTTCATTCTAGCTGCCTTTCGACTTGACTTGGCAGAAACTAAAAGAGAAGTTCAGTCAGTGTGGTAAGTATACCCGTGACTATAGATACGTTGATATTGATTATGGAGGAGAAACTGGCTTTAAGATTTTTAAACACTGTTTA
Organism: Loxodonta africana; assembly: GCF_030014295.1. Classification (NCBI taxonomy): domain Eukaryota; kingdom Metazoa; phylum Chordata; class Mammalia; order Proboscidea; family Elephantidae; genus Loxodonta; species Loxodonta africana. The sequence goes on from NC_087351.1 coordinate 7,170,480, forward strand.
GACCTTCACTGGTCCAGATGGTCATTTTTGGATAGTGTGCCAGGTCGAATTTCACTTGAGATCATTGAATATTTTGCTATCATCTGACTTAGAGCTGTGTACACTTCTACCAAATAACAAGGCCTAGAGGAGAGCCTGTGGTTGTCCCCTGTGGATAAAGAAGGGGCTTATTTTATTACCTGATTTTTAAAAAGTTAATATGCCATCTTTGCATTTAAAAAGGGTTTTTCTCATGGTTAATATTAGTGAATGGCATATTTATTTTCTTGTTTATAGTGTAGTGCAGTGCAGTGTCAGCATGATCCACTGAGATGCAGACATCCACGTGATGCACAGGTTAATAGGCAGACCCATCCTGTACCCCCTGTATTGCCTGCACACCACGGGAAACCCAGCTGGTGGCACAGAACCCACTGCAGGAATACCTTAGACAGCTTCATTCTGCTAGACCTTCTAACTCGTACCTACTTTTCCTGGCTAATGATACAGCCTGTGCAACCTTAATATGTTCATTAGATCTGCAAATGACTGGGTGGTTTATTACTTTTAAAAGAGCCTTTTATGTACTCGGATTATTTTTACTATAAAATGCTATAAAAATCTTAATTGGTAAAGTTCTCACCTTTTTTTTTTTTTTTTTTTCGTTTTTGTGATAATGGGAGAAACAGTGAATGTGGGTGACACACAAAAAAAATAATAGATTTCCTGCTGGGGTTTTTCTGCTATTGCATTGGATCCCAGAGACTATCATCACAATAGTAAGCTATATGGGTAGCGTACAGTAATAATGAAAAAGTTAATGGAAAGAGGTTTTGAAATATGTCTTTAATTTTTTGAGTTCAGGAGATGAGTTTAGTGTTCTCCTACAAAAATAGCCTTTGTGGCTATGCTCAGAGATATTATTAGTACAGTTGCTGTGTTCTCTTAGTACTGTTTGCTAATTCTTGTAGCTTTTATTATATTGTAATTATTTGCTCATGATTTCTTAATTCCTAGACTGAGATACTTGAGGACAAGAACTGTCATCTTTTTATGCGGGCACCTTTCATTGTCTCTGTACATGTTCTGAGAGTGTGTATGAGTGTGTTTGGCATTCTGACACTTCATTCATTTATTCAGTTATAGATATTCCTTCATTACATCTACAAATACTATGTATTTGGCAGTCTCCTAAGCACTATAATTACGAAGATGAGCAAAGTCCATATTGTCCCTGCCCTCAAAGAACTTAAGACTGTGACTCCATCTAGAATGTTCTACTGGCTCCTTTTGTTGAACACCCTTTTATTTTGCAGTAATCTAAAACGTAATTTTTTTTCAGATTAAAACGTTGTTGAGAGCTAGTCAACTAGTAAATAGTCACTACTAGGAGAAAGTAAGTGGTTAAGAGTTCAGCTGCTAACCAAGAAGGTTGGCAGTTCACGTTCACCAGCCACCACTCCTTAGAAGACTGTTTGGGGCACTTGTACTCTGTCCTGTAGGGTTGCTATTAGTCGGAACCAACTAAACAGCAACAGGTTCGGTAAGAGAACAGTTTTTTGGGGCATTGGTAGTCTTCGAAGGAGTAAGAAGATAACGGAATGAGTAGCCAGCATCTGACCACGAGTCCCATAGACTATAGAGGAATGAACATACTAGGGCCTTAGTGAAACACATCAGACGAGCAGCAGTGGCTAGAGGTATGATAATCTTTATTGTAATTTCAGTGAAAAATAAATCTTAAAAAAGATGTCAAAAAGTCGAAATGAAACTTTAAGAAAAGATAAAGAGCAAAGCGGGGCCAGTAAGTGACATTAATGAAAATAAGAACCATGTTGAGTTGACTGTTACTTAACCTATGTCTACTGATTTTCTTTTGCGATCAGGCTTGTAGCAAAGTTGAGGGTTAGAGGCCTTTCAGTGGGCCTTTGGTTGGAGTGGCATTGCTTTGATAGACACACCTCAGAAGTTGAGAGACATTTTCTGAAAGGAAAAAGAACAGTATCCAAATCTACATTTTAAAAATTTGTGCAGTATTTTAGACATATAAAAAAAATTGGTTATATTATCATTATTTTAGCTGTATTCTCATACCCTTTTTGATCAGTCTGTAGTTAAATCTTGATGATAATTTTTTAAAATTCTCTTAAACCTTTGCACTTTTAGATTTGTATTAATACCGCACTTTTGTGATTCCCTGTCATGCCCCTCCCCCCAATTTTTATCCTTGAACTGAATATATGTATCTATGTATTTGAGGAGCCCTGGTGGCACAGTGGTTAAAGTGCTTGGCTGCTAACCAAAAGGTCAGCAGTTGAAACCCACAGGCAGCTCCATGGGAGAAAGATGAGTCAGACTCGAGGGCAACGGGTAGTATAGAATTAAGTGTTCAGCTGTTAGCGACCATGGAAATTATTTGGTTTTCACCACAGCACTTTATTTATCTATGTATTTGTTTTAAATCTTAGAGTTTTTGTTAGTATTGAAGTTCCTTTTTAGCCTGCCCAAACCAGTATTAGACCTTTTGCCAGTAAAAGGCAGTATTTTTTTTCATTTTTCTGAGCCCAAACTATATTCTCTTTCTTGCATCTTAGTAACCATTTAGTGGTACTCCATTCATCTCTCCCAAGTGGTATCTGCCAGTAAATGGTTCTACCAGCAAGCTCCCTGCTTATAAAATGTCTCTAGTGGTTGACCGTCCTTACAAGGGGCAATTACAAAAGCTGAGAAAATGTTGTACTGAGAATTATATTATGCAGGGAAAAATGTTTTCAGATTTCCCCAAATGTAACAAGAAAAGAAATAAGTGAGTATAACTGCCATTTTCTAATTTGTCTTCTAATTCTAATAAGTCTGAAAGGTAATAGTTTTGACCCCAGGCTGGTAAGGTTCATATCTTTCCGATAGCCAAATGGATCTGTCTTTTGTATCCTGCCTTATGTAATTCTTCAGGGACATGCATTTTCAAGAAAGCTGGTGATTTGGCTAAAGTAGCCAGATTATAAATAAATTAACTGACCCATTCATTTGGGCTCTACGTTAGTTCAGCTCGTGGTCACGAGGCCAACTAGGCATAGTCTTGCAAACTTGCTCCCATATTGTCTATGTGCTTTAGCTGTATTCTGGCCCCTCGTTCAGTATGATGATGTGCAGAGAAATCCCAGTCTCAGCTATTCCTGCTATAAGCCATGTAAACAAATATAATTTTGTTCCACCGATTTCTATTTTGTGATATTTCTGTATCAGTATCCTTGTTAAGTGTGTAGAAAACAGAGACTTGTGGTAGATTTTATTAAAGCACTCGCTGCTTCAAGCGTCACTAGTGGAGTTTAACTCGAGAATAACTTAACAGTAAGAATAATGTAATAGGAAATACATGAGAAGCATTTATTCGTAATGTCACTTTCTTTGTCCCTCGTATCGGAATCCTGCTTTCTCCTGGTAAATGCCTGCTTTTACTTCCTCTCCTCGGGGTGTGTTACAGTTTCACTTAGGCAATAGAATTTAGCCAACTATTCATTTATAAATGCTTTGTTATACATTTACATCAGCATTTCCCAAAGTATACCCCACAAGGCTTTAATAAAGGCTGGGTTAAATAAAGTGGAAAAGTGACTTTTACTGCAGGACAAGTCATTTTTATTACTAGTACATGTAACATCAGTACATTGATTTTTCTGTGATACTTTCTCATGGCATATAATTTTATTCTGTACTGTTGCTAAAATAGCAGTCTTATTTTTGATTTTCTTGGCATCATATGAGGTAAACAGATACTTAAGTCATTTGAGGAAATCCTCAGCATGCAAAAAGGTAGGTCTCATTTTAATAAATTATTTGAAATTCACATTTCCCCTTAAATTATTTATTGTTAGAAAAGAAATTATCTCATTTGTTATTTTCACTGGATTTGGAAGAAACACAGTCTGACAGCTCCTCTTGCTTCCATCCCACCGGGTCACTTTTTGGGCAGTCTAACCATGAAACGCGTATCCATGGCTTCACTCTAGTCTGAGTGTCCAAACGATTATAAAAAGGCCCGGTTATCATAGCTCAGGGCCTTGTGAGCTGGAAAAGCCTCAGGATCATTGTGAGGTCAGGAATCTATCTGGGGATCTGAGTGCTGAGTCCTACACGGAGGAAGACTGAAGAAAAACTTGTCCTGAAAGACTAGGGGAGATAGATTATGCAAGAGATGATACATTTCGCTTTCAAGGTTTGAAGACATTTTCTTGGCTTGAGTGAACCTTACTATTGCTAATAAGCCTATGATGGGATACTTATGCTCAGAAAAACTGTGTTTAGGTAAAATTTGAGTAAGGAGAAATCTTTAACCCCTTTTAAGGTTAGAGAATTCTCCCTAGTCCCCTTCAGAATCTCTGTAGAGTAGCCCTTTACCAAGGTATGCTTTTTTAATGAAACTTTTTTTCCAGATACCAGCATTCAAGATAAGGAAATTAGGTACATCTGTCTTTAAAGTTTTTGTTTTAAATTTCCAGTTCCATTTTAGCGTGTTCATTAGAAAATATGATTCCTGTGGGGTGTTTTTTTTTTTTTTTTTTTTTTCCTAGCTGTGGATTAAACATTGTTTTGTTTGGATCTACTTTAACCATTATCATATGATTTCTCTGGGAATTAGTCTGTTTATAACTCCTAGACCACGATTGAAGACTGCCTGGCCTGGGTTACAAGGTGATGGTTTTGCTCAGTGTTACATTTCTTATCTTAGATCATTTGATAGTATTGAGTAGGTGAGGCACTGACTACCAGTTGGTTTTTAAAAAATGCAGCATTAGGGGTTGGATGAAAAAACAAAAGTAGAAAAGTATTTCAGGATGTTGTAGACAAGAGGTCATTCTAAAGGCTTAACCAGAAAAAAAATCTTATACATTGAGATTCAAAGTGACCCTGTTTTCCAGAAAAGGCTTACACTATTTTTTGACAGGCCCTTACTGTTTCCCCTCCCCCTCTTTATTTCTCTCCCTCCATAGAGCTAAATATATGTGGTTCTCTGATTTGTTTGCCAGACTAAAATTAGTCCATAGTGACCTGGCAAGTGTAGTGTTTGAAATTCTCTAGCTTGGTTTGTTTTGATATGTATATCTAGCTGGGAGAGAACGATTATGGTGGTAGCCACGTAACCTAAAGCTGTAACCTAAAGCTGTGACCGGCTTGGATTGGGTGATCATACATCCCAGTTTGCCTGGGATTTAAAGCTCCCCTTTTACTCTCAGAGGTGTTGTGGTTTGGATGATAGGTGTGTGGCCACCATGCACTTTGATAAATGACGGTGACTTACTTCAGATACCAGCCTCTAGAGTCAGTAATGAGTTTAACTGTATAAAGAAAAATTGTCTGATTTTCCTCCTCCTTCTGTAAGATTCTCTGAAGTTCTCTTTTATGTTACTACCATCACTGTTTTTACCTTGGTTGATTTAAATTGATAATTTTGCTTCCATGACTTTTTTCCATAGCATATTTGGTATCACTGTAAGACTTTGAGTTAAAATTGTGATATTGACTAAATGGCTTTGGCACTGTGATTGACACGCAGAAATAGTAGGGCCTTTTGGGGCCTGGTAGAAATTTGATTTTTGCGAAGTTGCTGCTGTTTGCAGGCATGAAGGAGTGAAGTGGGGGAAGAAAGAGATTGGGGAGGCAGACAGCAACAGCTTATTCTAAAAATACTTTAATATTGTTTATATTTGTAAGTTGATTTTCTGGCATGGTGACTTGGTGGCATTTTGTGCTAGTTTGTCGTAATTGGCAATAAAATTTACTTCAAAAATTAAGAATTTAACATAAAAACTAATGTATATTAAATTCTAAGCAAATGCACACTGATTTGAATTTTGCATATTCTAACATATTTTAACATTCTAACATTCTTTACTTGGTATGAATTACATTATGTTCAGAATATAAAATGATGAGGATAATGCTTATATGATGTGTTATTCTTAAATCATTAATGTTAAGGTCATTTACCGTATTACTTAACACTTCAGTTGGCTATGAGAAATTTCAGATCCGTATAGTGAAACTGAACCTGTTTAAATCAAGAGTAATTCTGTAATTTTTCTTTTCAGGCCATGTCATGTTTGCAGAAATAAAAATGGAGAATGGGAAGTCAAAAGGCTGTGGGACAGTCAGATTTGACTCCCCGGAATCAGCGGAAAAAGCCTGCAGAATAATGAATGGCATAAAAATCAGTGGCAGAGAGATCGATGTCCGCTTAGATCGCAATGCATAATTTCGGACCACGCTTAGAACATTCCTACATCTGTTTTGCTGAATCTCCTAGTAAAAGTCATTTTTTAGTATACTGTATGCTTACAAAAGCTGTAAAAATGAACTTTTAAAATTCCCACCAGCTTTTAACAGTATAATGTTGAAAATATACTGTGATTTTTGTTAATCTCGAGTTTGGGTTTTTAAAGACAGAGAGTCTGGTCATTCAGTTTAAATGAATGGTTATACTGTTTTTAATCAAATAAGCCATTTCCTTGTTGTTATTGTCAGTACTGCTTAGTGGAATTTATTTGTTCAAGTTTCCCCTGCTTTCATCAACTTACTGTAAGGTAAAACATAGATGGTTTTTTCAAAATTTCTGTTTTATATATATGTAGGTGTCCTTAAAAAGAAAGGGCTCAGGCAGGTTAGGTTGTGGTTTTGGTTGGTCTTAAGTTGCATTTCTTTGGTGATATAAAAGAAAAAAATTACTGTAAGTTTTAGATCCTGAAGTTCAGGATTTTTTTATTGGACTTAAATGAAGAAATGGATTCCCCCCCCACCACCAGTTATTCACATTTTCCACATACTATTAATCATATCAACCTCCGCAGCCCCTTATTTTCTTATTTCCAATAATTCCAAGTTCATACAAAACTGATAATGTAGCCAGCCCCAAGTATAATAATAGGCAGACTACTCCCAGCTTTCTGTCTAGTTTCCAGCCATTGAAGTGAACTGCTAAAAAAAGAAAGATGATTGAAATGTTCAGAGAGATGGTTATGTAAGTGAGTCCTCTGCTGTTCACTTCGACAGGAGCTGATGCATTTACAAACGCGGTGTTAATAAACCATGGGACACCTAGGCATAACATATCAAACACGTTGGATCCCACGATGTTAGCCATTGCCATATCGCCTTTACCTGCAGAAGGAAAGCACGCTGTGAAAAATAGGCATCCTAATGCTGTGTTTTATTCAGAATCGTCATAGGAAGATACACTGGATACGGTTTTTGTTTGTTGGTTTTGGAAAATCGTTGTATTAGTGCAAAAGTCTTACTGAATTTGTATTTTTTAAATTTTTTTTTTGGTTAGTATTTAAAGTCTTAACATTTATTTATCTGAGAATTATTTTTATTTATTAAACCTTTTTTCAATAAGGTATGTAGATTATTGCTTTTCATTTTAATTCAACGTGATTAATTTAGATTTATTGCACGTTTCAGGTGAGTATTACTTGGGGATCAGATTTAGTGAAATTAATCTTCTGTTAAATAGTAAACCCTTCCTCTCGAGTTTTTTTTTCTTCAAAGTATGTTACTGAGGAAGTAGTTTTAAAGTTACCCTTGCTCATTGCATTCTAGCCAGGCTTTACGAATCTCCACTGTGGCTTGAGGGACCTAACGTCTTACCTTTTCTTGCAACTAACACACTTGCAATGGTGTCTGGTATGCTTGTCCCTGCTGCTAATAAAGTGAGGCCCATTACCGTGTCTGGAATTTCTAGTGCTTCCCCTGCAATAAACACAGATGTTCCCAGTTACCAGTACTGTACATTCACTAGCCATCCTCTGGAGACAGTTCAGGTGTTCCTCCCCAGGCACATTGAGATCACAGAACCGGCTGTGCTTAGTTTTTAGCTAGCGAAATTTCTGAGGAAGGGTGGTCAGTGGTGTAGCCCAGCTGGCAGAGGTTTTTAGTGACAGATGTCTCAGGCTATGAAACAGCTGGAATGCTGTCAGTGAGTAACTCCCCTGTCTGATACGGCTGGAGTTGACTCAGAGGCATACACACTTACAGGAGTTGTGATGTCCACTGTGGCCTCATCACAACTGTTGTTTCTTATGTTCTAATGAAATTGACCGTTGTTCTCTTTTTAAAAAATTTTCCTTAAGGTGATCAGAGATAAATTATTTACAGCTGTCTTTAAGCTATAAATGTGTAAGCGTGGTATACCATGCTAACATTTTTTTAAGGTCTTAGGTGGTGTCTCAGTGTTGTTCGGAAAAGCATTGTCTCTGAGGGTTCTCCTTGAGTCTTTCTAACATATAGTCCCAATTTATTAATACTTGTGTTAAAGTTGGTGTCAGTTCAGCATTCTTCAGAAATGCATTCATTCTGGGAAACAGACTGAGGAAGTTAAAAGAGTACATGTAACCACTCTTTTAATATTAAATTAGAAACTTGCTTTAGAAACTTTTAATCTTTTTTTTTTTTTTTTTTGCTTAAAATGACAATTTAAAAGACCTGATTAAGAAAGTAGCCTATTTATTTCGTGCTTCTGTGTTGATATTAGAAGTATAATGGTTGTTGGTTTTTGTTACTGGCATTGCCCGAGTGCACATGCACATAAATAACACTCATCTATTTATCATCTCGGGGAGTGGGAGGGGGCTGTTCCATCACCTATGACTTGATTTTGTTCTCTCCCTGTTTTCCTAATATCAAATGTGTTTATGGCTGAGAAAGTCTTAGAGGTTTAATATGTAAGCTAATTGGACTTTTCTTTAATCTTCCTCATTAAAAAAAGAAAAAAGAACATTCCATTTTCTGCTACCAGACTGTTCTAAGTCTTATATTAATCTGGGGAAAGCTTTATATAAAGGGTCAGCAGATTTTTTTGTAAAGGGCCAAATAGTAATTATTTTAGGCTTTGCAGGCCATGTAGTCTCCGTTGCAAGTACTCAGCTCTAGCTCCGGAAATGTAGCATAAAAGCAGCCCTAGGTACTATGTGAATGAACGGGTGTGAGTGTATTCAGTAAAGTTGTCTTAGCACAAACAGGAGGTGGGTGATTTTGGCACGCCCTTGGCAGTTTGCTGACCCCTGATGTAAGTCAGTTAATTCAGGTTAAGCTTTTTGGTAGAAATTCTTTGTTTTTTTGTTCTATATTCATATCCAGTTTTTCCTCCTGGGACTAGGAGTTCTTGAGACTAGAGCTGATAATTAAATCTTAATCATGAAGATAGTAGAAAACTAAAGGAAACTGTATTTTTATACCTTTTCATTATTTCACAGTATGCTTATATTGCCATTTTAAAAAGCAAAAAAATACATAATCCAGTTAAACAGCGAGCACCTCTCATTTTCCAAAAACACTGGCTCTTTGCTGTGATTTTCATTACGGAGCGTAACCCAGTGTATTAGAGTTTATCGTGGACCTCGGCTAACGTGACTCAGTCATTAGCGTGATGGGGAGACACCCTGCGAGTTAGGGTTCGTTTATAAGATGGCTTGTACCCCTGGACCATATGATAGTGTGACTGTAGTTGACCTGTGATACACAACTCACAAAACCTGAAGGAGGTTGCTGTTACAGAACTTAACATTACTGATCAGTCTTTGTGTAAACGGTACTTAAATTCAGTCTGGCAGAAAAAGAAACTTGCTCCCTCTCTAGATTACTTGTAGTGAACATATGCGACTTGTTCTTACATGAGACCGTTTTCTCTTTAAATTGTGCAGTTGTATTTACGATACGTACCAGTTATTGTGACCATCCAAACCAGAATGTATGTAAATGCAGATATCCATAACGCAGACATGAAAAACGTTATCACAAAATAGTTTTTCCAAACCTTTCTTCTACAGTCTGGTGTGGTTAGAAAAAGTAATGTAATAATGGGAAGGGATAATACCCAAAAAATTCTTTTTAAGTCTGCTTCAGGCATGTTGAAAACACTTGGTGGATCTGTTGAAAAATTAAACAATTTTGAGTTTCCTTAATTTCCAGTTAAGTTGGAAATGTCCATTTAGAAAGCTATATTGAAATAAATTAGCTGTATCGGTTTTTAAAAAGCTGTTTAAAACATTTGAATACTTCATTACTGATACTGCTGGCAGAAAGACGCTAATAGAGATTTTAGAGCAGAAAATGTAAAATGTGATACTCAGTGTTTCTTAGTTTGGGGCCTTAAATCCATCAGAATGTTTTGGGCCATTCACTAAACATGTTAGAGATAATGTTTATGAAGTGCCAGTTGAACGTCTCTTGGTTTTCTACAGTGTGGAATGTCTACAGTACCTTTTTGCTTATGTGAATGACCTGGCTTCCACCCCCATTGCCGTCGAGTTGATTCCTACTCATGGTGACCTTATAGAACAGCGTAGAAATGCCCCATAGGGTTTTCAAGGAGCAGCTGGTGGATTTGAACTGCTGACCTTGCAGTTAGGTTCTTAACCACTGTACCACCAGATCTCCAGCTACTCCAGTTGCCTCCACTACCCAGGAATGATGATACCTCTGAGCTGCCCTGAGCTGATACATGCTTCAAAAAAAAAAAAAAAAAAAAAGAACAGAGAGTACAGCTGCCCCATAGGGCTTCCAAGGAGCGAGACTGGTGGATTTGAACTGCCAGCCTTTTGGTTAGCAGTCAGTCTCTTTAACCACTGTACCACCAGGGCTTCAAGTGCATGCTTAGGGAATGTAAAAGCATTACAGCATGATCTTTTTATGAAGTTACATATCCCATATTCCATTCTAATTTCATTCTAAGTGTTTTTTGGGGGGGGGGGGCTGTTTCATTATTTCATTAATTCACTTAATTCAGAATTCACGTAATTCTTAGACACTTAAGAAAATAGGAACTAGTAGATAATCTGCACTGTAACTTATAAAAATTAAGTATGTTCCTATATTCAACTTGCTTTATAAAGTTAGAAGATAGTGATGATGATAATATATTGGATAAAAATGGGAATTCACTTTAAAATTGTTTAGCATTTATAAAATAATGTATCCATGTGATGATAATCACATTATACAACTAACAACCAAACCCAGTGCTGTTGAGTCGATTCTGCCTCATAGCGACCCTATAGGACAGAGTCGAACTGCCCCATAGAGTTCCCAAGGAGCGCCTGGCCGGTTCAAACTGCCGACCCTTCGGTTAGCAGTCGTAGCACTTAACCACTACGCCCCCAGGATTTCCATTTTACAACTAGGGTTGGTAAGATAACTCATGTAAAAGTTTTCCAAGCCTCACCCAATGGCCCATTAAGTAATATTAGATATAACTTTATTGTAATATAAGCATTTGGACTGGCTCTTTTGAGTTTCTTGTTATAAAATTTAACTCAGAGAAGCATACCTCTTATACCCAAAGACTGTTATAAACTATCATTTTTTTGTGTGAAGAGGGAGAAAAGTCATGTTAAATTTCTTAAAAATAGTAGATGAAGGTCCCTTTTTAATACACTTAATTAAAATTAGGAGCTGTTTTGTTCAACCACTTTATGAAAAGTAATCTTGAAGTTTGTTTCCATCTATAGCTGAAATTGACTTTGTACTGAACATTGTAAACTAAATGCTGCTGCTTCGAGCAACATGTTCAAAAACCAAACTGTTTCTTCTTCTCCAAACCAGCCTCTTTTCCAGAATTCCACGTTTTTACATGTGGTATCACCATTTTCTCAGTCAGTCATGACTGAGTTACCTGTCACTGCTCCCTCTTCTGTTCCCAGCTAGTCCCTCAGTTGCCAAGTCACTCTCTAGGCATCTACTAACACATCAGCTGTTGTAATAGCCTTTTGCAGGCTTCCATGGCTCTTATTTCAGCTCTTCTCTAAGCATCGTTTCACGGTAATAGTCCTAAAGTTCGGTTCTAATCATTTCCCTGCTCACAAGCCTTCAGCTCTTCCAGCAGCATTGGCGCCTCTTTCTATCCTATCCCTTTCTGCCCACCCTCCTGTACTTCTTTCCTGTGCACATGCTGTGCTCCAGCTACGCTGGCATCTGAACACACCTTTTGCTCCTGTTCCCTTGGCCTCAATCCATAGACTATTCTTTACCCTTGTCTCTGTCATTTACACAGTAAAGACTTCAGTAGCTGTTAACTTACCTAGTCATAACATCACATCATCCATTAGAATATTACCTATTCACAGGTTCAGTTTGAATGTTCCCTTTCCCATGATAATCTTCTGTTCTAACCATCCTTACCAAGTTGTGTGTACAGTCTTCTCCGTTTATGAATCACAGGTAACACTTTTAGCTATATTTCCTGTTCTATATTGTGAGCTCGTTAAGGGTAAAGGCTGCCTCTTCATCTCTTCACGGTGCCTTTTACTAAGTAAGTATGCGATTAATACTTGGAGAATTGAAACAAGATTAAGTTTTTCTGGTGATTAATCATTCTGCCAGTGAATAGTAGGCAGGATGTAGTTATTACCTTCAGAAACCTCACTAAGACCATGTAAACTTAAAGAAAGCTGGGAGTAGCCAGAATCTTCCTGAAATATTCCACTGTCAGTTCTTGACTGCGGACGAATGAATGGTTGGCCCTCATCCTCCCATCCCATCAGTGGCTGTTGTTCGGCTCCTTCCTCCATAGCTTTGGCAAGACAGGTGCAGCAAGGACTGCATTTCTTTATGATATATCGGTTGATTTTAATGTCAAAACACAGCACCAAAACATATAACCCATATAGCAGAAGCAGTAAAGTTCCTTCATACCTATAAATTAAAGAAGAGAGATTTGTGTTTTTAATTTAAAACAAAAATCATTTTAGAGTTATAGCTTTTGGACGTTAATAATTTTTTAACAAAGGCATCATGAATGTTAAAGATTTCTAGATATGTTTCATTTTGCAGGTTTGCCCATACTTGTTTAAAACGTATTTATTGATAAAAGCTTAACCCTATTCTTCTATATTGCAAAGAAAGACTTGGGATTATAAACTTACTGTCATCATCTGTAGATTCCTTCCAAATTGGGAGAAACATAGAAGAATGCCTTGAAAATAATATAGATGAGGATTTTCAACACCGTAAACTAATGACTTGTTAGTTGCCATGGAATTGGCTCTGACTTCTGGGGACCTTATATATAACAGGCGGAAACATTGCCTGGGTCCTGTGTCCAGACTAATGAGCAGTGATGGGCATTGTCCACGTCAGTTCACTGGCAGACTACACTGCCAAAAGTATGTAATAACAGAACTAAAAAAAAAAACCTGGCCATCAAGTTGATTCCAACTGGTAGTGACCCTGTAGGACGGGGTAGAACTGCCCCCATTGAGTTTCCAAGGAAGTTGGATTCAAATTGCCGACGTTTTGGTTAGCAGCTGAGCCCTAATTCTGTGCCGCCAGGGCTCCTACCTGTTAATTCCTTTTAACTGTCTATATATGCACATGGTCCTGTTGGAATTCTCTGGTACAGGAATTTTGTAAAAAACAACAACAAAAAAACAAAACCCAGAAGGGTTAGGCTTTGGCTGGGGCTTTTCAGTTTGCTCTAGAGTTTTTTTTAATTTACTATAAAATTGGCTTCTGTTTATAAGAAAAGGATTTTCTCACAAATAAAATTAGATGTTAGATACCAAAACTTGCTGGCTTATACTCTGCTTTCCTGCTTAAAGAACTGTGATAGGCTTACACCATCACCGTGGGACCTTACATCCCCCTCTGCTTTTACACTGTGGAAAGAACGCAGCTCTCCGTTTTCCTGATGGGGGGAGCGTAGCTTGGGTACTATGACAGCCGCTGTTCCTTGTGGACAATTATTGCATCCCAGGAGGAGCCCTACTATTTCAAGCCAATTTTTTTTTTTTTTTGGTGCGGTGGACAGACTGGATTTCAGGATGATTCACTTTTAAGTTTCTTGAAGACAGGTGTTATGTAGTTTTGCAGCGTTGTCCTCCAGAGTCACGTTATTTACATTGTGTTCTGTTTGATGCTGTCTGGAGTTGTGCAGTGTACAGCTTACGTGGCTCTGTGATCTGTGTTTTCTCCCTTATGATGCCTGGCACAGGGATGCATACCTAGTGAAAGCCTGGTGCTTAGTAGTTGAAAACGTGAATATCTGCCCACTGACTCGCCCTTTTATTCATTTTCTTGTACCAGTTAGACACAGGGAAATTGCAGGCAGTGAATGGTTTTTAATATTGAAACCCTAACCTTGTTACTTCTTAGAGGAAGAGCTCTAGTTCCCCCTGTAAATGAACCAGAGGAACTTCGGAGAAGCCTAAGGGAGTTCTGTACTTCCTCCACCATCTTCTCTCTCCAGTCGTCTGTGGCCATTGCCATTTCTCACTGAAAAGAGGAAGCAGTAACCAATAGAAGGAAAAGCTGCTGCTGGGGCTTTAACTGGCCACAAAAATTGGGAAACTTTCTCAGCCAGCAGCCACTAGGAGAGGGAAGAGTGGTGGTCTCCAGGGATTAGTAAGGGGGAAACGGAGACTGCAAAGAAAAGGTAAAGTAGGAAGAAAAACAACCAGGAATTGTGATGAGGATGTTAACTCAGAGACCCACTGGAAAATGGGGCAGAAGTGGCAGATAACCGAGAAAGTGACTGAAGTGCCATTTGCGAAAAACAGAAGCTAATGAACCATCAGAATTCTCATAAGACCCTCTGTAACTGCGTTTTACATAATAGTAACAATCACTTGAAGCTTACCAGTAAACTTGATTGTCAAATATCACGCCAAGGACTGCTGCTGTGCTAACCGTATATGCCGCACAGTCTCTGAACAGGGGCCAGCAAGACAGCGTGGAGACCTGTAAAACCGTGGGTAATTTACTGTCTCCAGGGCACCTTTTTTCAAGTACACTGCTTAGTTTAATACCAAAATTATTTGTATATTTGTAGCTAAATATTGTTATCTTTTGCATATTGCTTAGAGAAAAGTAAAGGAATTTTGAAGAAAAGTTGTGTTTCTAAACCTACATTGACTTTCATAAATTTGACCAAGAGCTGTTTGTGGGTTAACTTTAAATTGAATACATTGTCATTTTCCTACTGATTAATAAATTTGATTGAACACATTATTGGTGCCTAGTTTTTTTCTTCCAGACTATAAATAATCTGTCATGACGGTAAATTCTGCTGAATAAAGTTTTCTCACATACCATGTTAGATAGCAAGCCACAGGCTGCACAGATGCCAAGGAGATTATAAATTGCAGATCCGAGAATGGTGCTAATGCCAATATCTCCCTTGGTGACAAATACACCTGTGGGTAGTATAGTAGCTATTAGTGTTGACTTGAGGAAGATGAAATTACATCAAGTAAGCAAAAAAATACAAGGAGCAATATTTACCTAGGAAAGCAGTAACTAATTCAGGAGCTGAACTGCCTGCTGCCATAAAGGTTGCTCCTGCAACATCCTGAGACAATCCAAGGGCTGGAGAAAAATGCAATCATTGTTATGCCTGGTAAAGTGGTAAAGAGTATGTCTTTATAACTAAATGCAACATAAAAACGTACTCATACTGATTAAGCTGAAAAAAAAAAAGTGCAGGTTAAAATTATGAAGGAATCCAGTGTGTCTGAATTCATTACTTGATGCTTCCATAAAAAAGGCAAAAAAGCCAGGAAACCTGGGAGAAGTTAGGCTACTCCCTTGTGTTGTAACCTTAGTGGAATGATAGATTATATGGCACCCAGAAATGGTTTCTTTCTAGTCGTAGGGCTTGTAGGTGAGTATCAGTCGTATGATTTCTTCTGAACTGCACTGCTGAAGCATTCCAATAGGATCTGAGAAGGTAAAGGTAATTTGGGAATCAACCCAAGTGAAAAGAGGAAAAGAAATGAATAATAGTAGTCTTTTAATAATAAATGAAGCTGAATTAAGCAGCTTGTTCACGAAGCATTTGAAATTCCAACCTTGTCAATACAAATTAATAAATTACCTAGTTAAAAACCAAATAAGATTTCATATTGTGTAAGTAGAGGGCATTGATTTAAAACGTGGAGCCCTTAAAACATTAGAGCAGGAAATGTAAGAACCACTGTACCACTGTGAGAGTAGCATACAGCCCCTGGAATTAGGAGCATGTAAATCCGTTAATACGTTGGTGATGGCCTTGATGACAGCCTTAACATTTTTGGCTCTTTCAGTTTTAGAGCTGGGGGCCTACTATGGGAATGCAAAGAGAAGGACATTTCAATAGAGTCAGTTCTGGGAAGGCTGAGTCTAGGTGGCGTCAGAACTCTCCATCCAGGGTTTATTGGTAGACTAAAAACTAGCTGATACAGGTAGCATACTAGATAGAGATTAGCTTTTTCTACCACAGGTCACAAAGTGTCAAAGTCAACTAGAATTCAGATTTTCAATCTCTTGATGCCAATCCTTTGTTGATGTTTTTTGCTATCTCTTCTACCCTATTGATTCCTGACAATTGGTCTTCCCAGACCTCGAGCTCCGGTGCACTTGGCTGAGTCCCTGTAACTTGTCCTTATTTCCTTATTTTTACTTCTTGCTTGTGGGAACCAAAACCTCTTGTCTGCTCTCAGGTTTACCTCATTCTCTACTTATTTGCTGGGACATCTGCCTTCGACCTTATCCTATGTCTTGGTGTGGCAGATTGTATTTTATAAAAATGGCTACAACAGTATTTCTACCCCGCATGCTATTGCAGAACCTAACTGCTCCCAATTTAAAAAGGAAGTGGAGTCTATCTCCTGTTCATAAGCCTGGGTGAGCCTTTGTGACTGCCATAATAAGTATGGCAGAAGTGACGCTGATTTCTGAGGCTGAGACATAAAAGAGAGAAAACTTGCCTGCATGCTTCTCTTGGAACATTTGCTTTAGACCCCTAAGGCCACTGCATAAAAAGTCCAACTACCCTAAAACCCCCATACTTGGAGAGACCTCATGAAGAGATGATAAAGAAAGATGTCTGAGAATCCCCCTTTGTTGTTTCAGACCCCAAATTTTGAGTCTCCCCAGCCCAGGTGCCAGACATGTGAGTGACTGAGCCTTCAGATGGCTCCAGTGCAGTCCTGACTAACTGCACGAGGCTCTGAGCAGAACCCTCTGAGCTGAGTGAGCCCGGGCAACTAAGGCTGTGAAGACAACAAAGTGATTGTTGCTTTAAGCCACTCACTACATTCGGGGGTGATTTGTGAAGCAGCAACAGACTTGAACTGGCCTTTTATTACATTAACTGGGTACGTATACCTTCCATGCTAGACACTTTTGCTGGGAATACGGTGTGGGGTTAGGGGAAACAGACAAAGAAGATAAACAAAGTAAGTACTGGAGATATGTAGCAAGGAGGAAAAGCAGAGAGGAGAGAGTTAAAAAATCATGGAGGAAGGATTGAAATTTTAGATTGAGTGACCAGAAATGACTTCTCTAAGAAAGCACCTTGACTAAAGGCCTTGAAGTGAGGGAAGGGCAGGAGTGTTGCAGGTGCAGTGAGTGAGAAGCTAGCCTGTGTTCTAGAAATGAGGTGGACAGCAGGTCTGGAATAAGGTGTGCCGAGAGAGAGCTGGAGGCCAAGAGATCAAACAGAACAGGCAGCCAGCTCATGTCAAACTTGTGCACCCTAGGAAGGACCTCGACTCTCCTTCTGAAGATGTAGGAGCCACCAGGAAAGTGATCAACAGTAGTGCTCGCTGATGATATGGCCCCAGACATCTGTTTTATCTCTGGAACCATTGATTCTCAGAGGCCCAGCCAGCTCTGGTCTGAGCAGTTTTGCCACCTGCTGTCTCCGTTGTGAAGAACTCTCTCAGGCTAGTTGGGATGTCTATTCCTCAGCGTCCACCTTTGGTCATGCCCCTTGATGGACATCCACCTCAGTGACTAAGGAAGGGAGAGAAGTGAGGACTTGGTAGCTCGCATTGCCGAGCATCTCTACCATTTAGAGCTATTTATACTTCTTATGTTACTACCACTCTGTGATGAGTAGTGAGACCAACTGACCATGAAATGTGAAAATAGAACAAGATAAGGCAGACTGTGATTAATTTTGCTTTTTTTTCATTTTAGGCATGAAGTAAATATCCTACATTCGTGGTATATGATTCACTTCCATATACACAGTTTAATAATCTCAAACAGATAAGAGTGATAATATTCCCATATTACAGATGAAGAAACAAGTTCAGGAGGTTAAGTAACTCAGAGTCACATGGATAGTTGAGTGCCATCAGGTCGATTCCGACTCACAGGGACCTCGGGTGACAGAGTAGAAATGCCCCAGAGGGTTTCCTGGGCTGTAATCTTTACGGAAGCAGATTGCTAGGTTTTTTCTCCTGTGGAGTGGCCGGTGGGTTTGAACTGCCGACCTTTCAGTCAGCAGCTGAGTGCTTAACCATTGTGCCACCAGGGCTACTTACCTGGATAGGAAGAATGTTAAATGTCAGGATTTAGGGGTTAAGTCCCGAGTCTATTGATTCTAAGTCCAATGCTATTTCTATTTCACCACAGAAACTCAAAGTAAGAATGGCGCTTAGGCAGGCCAGTTATGACCCTGGTGGGGTTATTTTCCTCCCTGCCTGGGCACTGACGCATACCACCCAGATTCTAGTCCTTCCTAGGGTAGAAGTAGTCACTGGGAGTCAGGAGTATTTTGGAAGTCTTCCAACATATTCCAAAGAATTCATAAATGTAATGATACTGGATGTTATAATGAATTCTCTTCCCAAATCAAATCAGGGCTAGATAACACGGGGAGGAAATGGAAGTCACTGTCCAAACTTAGTGCAGCTGAAGACTGAATGACCAGTCTTCATTAGACTTTTCTTCATTAGAAAAATCCAGTTTCAAGAGGGAGCTAAGTTGATGTATTGGGCTGTTGCAAGGCACGAAAATGGGTCTTCCTGTGCAACACTTTCACCCTCTAAAGGCAGTAAGAATAAAACTTGTTGCTGCTTACTGGGCTCTAACTGAGTGTGAAAGCAGAGACTCCGTACAGGTGGATGTGTAAAGCTTCAGAGAGAGTTTAACGAGTTATATCTTAAAGTTCTGAGCATATTTTGTAAAATGGTTTATACCTTTGAACTTTAGATTAGATTGGCTTTGCCTTCCCTTGACCCTTGAGTCGCATTTCTTTCTGTTGCAGTTTATTATTAAAGATAAATTGTTCTGGGTTTTCCCCTAGCTATTACTCTATTACTCTTTCTGCCTCCACTATTGCTCTAAACGAATAATCGTGTTTTTCAGCATATGGTAGAAACGTTCAAGGTGTTTTCTTTATAGGTTTAAATGTGATCACATTGTTTATATGAAGTGCCACTTCATGGTAATGAGCCGATTATTAAAATTCATCTGACTGTTTCTTAAACTTGTGCTCTTCTGCAATGCCATGTTGGGAAGTTTATAACAGTTTGTGAAAGCCCCCCTTCTGGAGATACAATATAGTAGGAAGAATATTAAACTAAGACTGAAGCCTGGATTCTGTCCTCACCAGTAACTTGATAGGAGATTTTAAGTGAGTCATGCCCTTAAGCCTCGTATTTTGCCCTCTGCAAAGTGAAGGGTTGGACAGTACTATCTCTAAGGTACATTGTAATTTTATCAATCCTACTTGACGGCACTGGGTACTCAAAACGTAGAATTTGAATTCTATGCCTTAACACTCAACGCCATAAATTGTTAACAATAAATATATTCCATTTATAATTAAAAAAAACATACCTTATTGAAAATTTAGAAAATGGAGGGGGAAAATAGAGAGGGAAGGCCGCTCAAACTTGTACCACTGAATTTTAACCACTGCTCTCATTGTAATGTAGTTCTAGCCCTTTTTCCAATGCACATTTAATATAGTTACAACCACACTTTGATGTCCTCTGACACAGTTTTAAAAAACCCTCAACAGTGGCAAATTTTTCATGCCTTGTGAATGGATTAGAATTTTGGAAAGAATCAAAAAAGTCACTCAGACTCAACTCTAGTGACTGGGGTGTGTAGTCATACTAAAAAAAAAGCGTGATATGTGACCTTCTGTTTCCTATGATTTGCAAAACTGGCTCTGAAATTAATTTTAAATGTGTTTCTAGAACTATTTTGAGTAAAGTCAGCATCACTGGAATGCATAGGCTCCCAGCAACACACAGCTACGTGCATAGACTCTGTGTAGACTCTAGGGCGTTTAAAACAGTAAATAAAAACAGTTTGATTACCTTATAGTTGACACCTCATGTTTTGTCTGAGCAAATAATCCGAGAAGCTGGACTATATGAAGAAGAACGGGGCATCAGGATTGGAGGAAGACTCATTAACAACCTGCGTTATGCAGATGACACAACCTTGCTTCCTGAAAGTGAAGAGGACTTGAAGCACTTACTAATGAAGATCAAAGACCACAGCCTTCAGTATGGATTACACCTCAACATAAAGAAAACAAAAATCCTCACAACTGGACCAACGAGCAACACCACGATAAATGCAGAAAAGACCGAAGTTGTCAAGGATTTCATTTTATTTGGATCCACAATCAACAGCCATGGAAGCAGCAGGCAAGAAATCAAACGCATTGCATTGGGTAAATCTGCTGCAAAAGACCTCTTTAAAGTGTTGAAAAGTGAAGATGTCACCTTGAGGACTAAGGTGTGCCTGCCCTAAGCCATGGTATTTTCAATCGCATCATATGCATGTGAAAGCTGGACAATGAATAAGGAAGATGGAAGAAGAACTGACGCCTTTGAATTGTGGTGTTGGCGAAGAACATTGAATATACCATGGACTGCCGAAAGAATGAACAAATCTGTCTTGGAAGAAGTACAACCAGAATGCTCCTTAGAAGCAAAGATAACGAGACTGCACCTTACATACTTTGGACAGGTTGTCAGGGAGGGATCAGTCCCTGGAGAAGGACATCATGCTTGGCAGAGTACAGGGTGGGTGGAAAAGAGGAAGACCCTCAACGAGGTGCACTGACACAGTGGCTGGAACAATGAGCTCAAGCATAACAACGATTGTAAGGATGGCGCAGGACCGGGCAGTGTTTCGTTCTGTTGTGCATAGGGTCGCTATGAGTCGGAATAGACTCGACGGCACCTAACAACAACAACGTGAAGAAGTGAATTCTGAAACCCTGCATAATGCGTTTAAAGCCCTGAGTCCACTGAAAAATAAGTATCACCCTCAATGTAACAGCTACAATATTACAACGGACATCCACTTGCCCTCCGCCTGCCCTATGAAATACATGTAAGGTACTTTATCTTCAAACCTCGCTATACCTGGGTTTTCTCCATAACTTGCCCAAGGCTACAAAGGTATTGCCCAGGTGTGATTGCAACCTATATATTTTTGGCACCAAAACTGTTCTTTCAGTTATCCATGTGGGTAATATGAAGTGAAAAGATAGCATAGCTTTTTTATTATTACTGTTTTTTTTTTTTTTGCTTCTTTGTGCAAAAGCATGTTAGTAATATCCAGACTGTTTAGCCCGTATTCCCACCCATGTGCCTGCTGTGGACTTCGTGCAGTACAGAGGCCACAGCTTCAGTCAGAGATAAAAGTAAAAGAAAGAAAAAGAATGCTTTCAGGAGAGCCGGAGGGCCCTGTGGCCGGGGAGAAGCACTCTTCTCAGGTTCTTCTTTGGAAAGGCTTTGGCCTCCGTCAATTTCAGGAGGATTAACAATCAAACAATCCCCCGAAAGTTTCGGCTCCCCACATGTCGTACAGAATTATCGGGTTCCCTTCCAATTTTATCAATTTAGAAGCAGAGATACCTGGAATTAAAACTTGCATTTCTTTTTTATTGTCTATTTCTGAAACGCAAAGTAGTTCAACACAGAGTGAGTGAAGATAATTTTTTAAATAAAAAAGTCAATATTTTATTTAAATGTGTTTTACCAACCTTATTAAGACCGTTTTCACTTAGGACACGTTATAACTGCAAGGTCTCAGCGTTGCGGAGGGATTCCAATTTCCAGTGGAACAGTGTGCAAGTGGAACATTAAAAACAGGTTCCTGGCAGGCCTTTGTGGGCTTTGGGGGCTGCATCAAGCAGCAAATCTTAAGCGTTTCTTGGGGTTTCTGTATAGACAGCTTGGAAAAATTTAAAGTAAGCTTCTCTATACAGTGGCTCACTAACTCTCAGAGAACCTCATTGTGTATCAAAAGGGTACCTTGTTTTGGTTTTTTACTGACCTTTTGGGTTTCTAAAAATGAACTTCTTATTGAGATTTAAAAAAAAAAAGAAGTCCTATTTGAACTATAACATGTAAAGAGTTAAGCTCCTGTCTTTAAAAGCATCATCTTTTAAACTAATAAAATATTGATGAAGATAGAATAAAAAGTCTGGATATTAGTGTAAAAGAAATAAAATAAACTTTAAACAGAATATTCCAGAGATATTTAAGGTATTGTTTAAAACTGCCTCATGGATTATTTGATCAAATGAAAGGATGGACTTCTAAGCTTATTTGTGAAGTAGTACTTGCTTTTATTTGTCTTGAACTTGGTTTTCAAGCTCTAGCAGATACGCCCTAGATTTGGTATTTGCCCCAAACTTACTTCTATTGACTTTACTCATTCGCCTCCTTTACTTTCATCTTTCCAGAGTAAAGGGCTCTCATCTTTTTAATGTGTCTTTATGTGATAACAGAGCCCCGGTGGTGCAGTGGTTAAGCTTTCAACTGCAAACCAAAAGGTAGGCAGTTCTAATCCACCAGCTGCTCCTTGGAAACCCTATGGGGGAGTTCTACTCTGTCCTGTAGGGTGGCTATGAGTCAGATGCAACTCGACGGCAACGTTGTTTGTTTTAATATGATAACAAATATTTAGTAAATGTTTATTATGTGCTAGGTACTTGTGTAAGCTGTTCATTTGTCTTTCCTCAGGTAATTGGCGCAGCAGCTCTATGAACTAAAATCTGTTGTTGTTATCCTTGTTTCACAGCTGAGGTAACTGAGTCATAGAGAAGTCAAGCAATTTACCAAGGTCACAGAGCTGCTAAATGGCAGAGCCCAGATTGGAACCTAGGCTATGTCTGGCTCCAGGCTGGCACTCCTGCCATCTCCCTAGAGAAGTGTGGCCCTATAGCATAGGACAGCAGTGTTCCCCAGCCCTCAACCCACCAAGGCTTCTCAGCTCTTTGTAGACTATTCAGCAAGTGTAGCAACACAGAGAGACAGAACAAGGTGAAAAAAGCCCCAAGAAACATTGCCAAATAAGAGTACAAGTTAACGTGACACTTCATAAACCAAGTGTGGGAATTTTAGACAAATATTCATAAGTCAGGCTGGCGTGAATGACCTGAGACCACAGAGGCTCCACATTCTTCCTTGTCATTGGGAATCCCCTCTCTCTCCTCCGCCATTTTCTCTCTCTCCCACCCACCCACGCACCCCTCAGAGGATTCATCCAAGTAAGGCTCTAGAGTAGGAAGACCCCTTAGATTTATCTTTACCTGTTACCTCTAACTTCCTCAGCTGCATCTTGATCTCAGACAGTGCTCCCACCCTGATCACATCTTTTAACCCTTCCCCAGAATTCCCATACTGTTTCTCTCCAGGAAGCCATGTGTCATATCTCAAGGAAAAATAGACGGCTACAGTATGATTTTTTTCTCCACAATATGGATTAATTTCACTCCAGTTCTGTTTTCAAAGAACCATCATTGGCCTCTTTTCCTACAGAACCTAAATGGTAGAAAAAGAAGGTAGGACTGGAGGAAGAGGGTAGAGCAGCAGCATCTTCTCCTTCTGATTTTACATAGCTAAGATGATAGTTCCCTTGGGGAGCGTAATAGAGGTATGTGCTTTCTGCTGCCATCTGGAAAGGTGGAGGAGGGGCTGTGTGACTGTACAGTAATTAGTAGGGCACAGAGAAGGGAAAAACCCTTTCTGGAAACCTCAGGTGGTGGCAGCTCTAGGGGACTGATCTATATACCTGCAGAAAGAAAGAGAAAAGGCACTGGTTTGACTGAGAGCTGATCTGGGGCCCAGCTAGGGCCCAGCAAGAGGCCTGACCCTCCACCACCTCCAGTGAATTTCCTCTGGTCTTCATCTTGCCAAAAACCTTACTGCTGATCACATAAACCATTGCTGGTGATTTGAGGAGGGGGCGAAGGTGTAGAGTGGACAGGGCACGTTGTTGATTCTGACTCAGAGAAACCCTGTAGGACAAAGCAGAACTGCCCCATAGTGCTTTCTAGTCTGTAATATTTGTGGGGGCAGATCACCAGGTCTTTTCTCCCATGGAGCCACTAGTGGGTTTGAACCACTAACCTTTTGGTTAGCAGCTGAGTGGCTAATCATTGTGCCACCAGAATTTCTTTGGATAGGACATAACCAAAAAACTAAACCTGTTGCCATCGAGTTGATTCCAACTCATACTGACTCTACAGGACAGAGTAAAACTGCCCCGTAGGTTTCCAAGGAGGGCCTCGTAGATTCAAACTGCTGACCTTTTGGTCAGTAACTGAGCTCTTAGCCACCATGCCACCAGGGTTTCCAGGATAGGACATAGGCCTGCCAGTTGTACCACGATATCCTAGGACATGTGCCCCACAGAACGTCGTTGTGTCCATACGTTTTGATTGAGTTCCACAGTACTGCACTATAATCTCATGTACATCTCAGACATTATGTTTAGATGTCAGACTCTGATCATTGAGGGTGAATATTTATAACATGAATTTGAAACCCCTTACAGGTTGCCAACAGTCTAAACTGATTTTTTCTAAGTAACTTGGTAGATTCTCTTTATTTTGTAGTATATATACTCCATAGTTACAATGGGTGTGATGTATTTTTCTGGTCAAAATTTTTAGGGTCTTTGGGGAGAAAATACCTTCTAAGATTGTATAAATAGGGCAGTTTTTCTGAAACAACCATACTAATGCCACTAATCTCAAACAAGAATGTGTAAAATTATATAGCAGTTAAGAATATGCTTCGGTGCTGGCATTAGAGAGCCTGGGCTCTGCCATGTATTGGCTGTGTGGTCCTGGGAAATTACCTACCCTCTCAGCCTCAGTTTCCTTATCAATATAGCAACTCTAGTAGTCCCTTACTCCACTGGTCCTACCCAGTCTGGTGCAAGGGAGAATGGAAAAACAAAAGACGTATGGGAAAGATTAGTCCAGAGGACTAATGGACCACAACTACCACAGCCTCCACTAGACTGAGTCCTGTACAGCTAGATGGTGCTGGGCTATCACCACCAACTGCTCTGACGGGGATCACAATAGAGGGTCCTGGACAGAGCTGGAGAAAAATGTAGAACAAAATTCTAACTCACAAAAAAAGACCGGACTTACTGGCCTGACACAGACTGGAGAAACCCCGAGAGTATGGCCCCGGACACCCTTTTAACTCAGTACTGAAGTCACTCCCGAGGTTCACCCTGCAGCTAAAGATTAGACAGGCCCCTAAAACAAAACTGGACTAAATGGGCACACCGGCCCTGGGGCAAGGACTAGAAGGCAGGAGGGGACAGGAAATGGGGAACATAAGTTCAAGAAGCGGAGAGTGTTGACATGTCTTGGGGTTGGCAACCAATGTTACAAAACTGTATGCATATTATTTAATGAGAAACTAATTTGGAAACCCTGGTAGCGCAGTGGTTAAGAGGTACGGCTGCTAACCAAAAGGCAACGGGTTTATTTGTTTGCTTTTTTTTTTTTTTTTGGTTTGGTTAATTTGCTCTGTAAACCATCCAAAGCACAATTAAAAAAAAAAAAAATCTAGTAGTCCCCTTTGGTAGGGTTTTTGTGAAGGCTAAATGGACCGCTATTTATAAATAACATTAACCACTATGCCTGGTGTCCTGATTGATAATAAAATAACTGATGCATCCATATAACACTCCATCATACCATTGAATGCTCAAATAAACTGTTTTGAGGGTTGCATTAATAATTAATTGACAAGATGGGCAAACTATTACAGCTCAGTGTTCATCAAAGAACCGTGGGGAAATGCAAAGCACCGACAGACTCTTCTGAAGCCCAGTTGCTGTGGATGTAAACAAATTGCAGGGGGATTGTCTTTTACTGCTGATATCTTAGTTCGGATGAGACCACGCTAGACTTTGATAAGGGAAATTACAGAGTTAATGTATAGGCATTTAAAAATGAATTGAGCTAGCACGAATTCTATCTCACTTTTTTTGCCAGTATTTTCAATATTCAAGGTCAGGGTCAGCTCTTAATGGCTGAGGAAGATTTGGCAGTGGCGTGGTCACACACCTGTAATAGCTACTGTTCATGGCAAAGAGGGATACATTTAAAAAACGCACGTTTGCTGATTATGTTTCCAAGTAATTCCACAAGTGGGATGGAGGCAGTCATTGTCATAGACATATAAAGTGATGTAATGAAGATTATTACAAAATTGTAATCTAAATTTTAAGGCAGTATTTTCTTCTGTAGGGCAACAAGTTTTTTTTTTTTTAACCTCCCCCAAACACATT
Source organism: Loxodonta africana (assembly GCF_030014295.1). NCBI lineage: Eukaryota > Metazoa > Chordata > Mammalia > Proboscidea > Elephantidae > Loxodonta > Loxodonta africana. The sequence goes on from NC_087351.1 coordinate 7,196,793, forward strand.
TTTTTTTTAGTAAACAAATCCTTGATGGATTTATTCTTTCAGTCTAGTCATTGTTCTGTTGACTCATTGTTTAGAAATGTGAAAGCAAAAACTAAGTGATATTTGTATTTTATAGGAAGAGAAAGATGCTGGGGGGATATAATACCTTAAATTTTAAATTTCTTAGTTTTATATGATAAGCATAATTTATGTAGCTTTAATTTTCCTGACTAAAAGTGTGATATTGACACAAGAATGAACAAATAGATGATTAGAACAGAGTTGAGAGTAAATGCGTATACATACACGCATATGTATATGCATATTAAAAAAAAAAGGCATTGCTGTCAAGTCGATTCCGACTCATAGCATTCCTCTCGGACAGAGCAGAACTACTCCACTGGGTTTCCAAGGAGCGGCTGGTGAATTTGAACTGCAAGCTTTTGGTTAGTAGCCAAGCTCTTAGCCATTGTGCCACCAGGGGTCCATATGTGTGTGTGTGTATATATATATATAATTTTGGAAAAGATAAAATTCTGTCTTATAACAAACAAATTCTAGGTGGAAGAAATAGTTAAATATAAAACAAGCAAAAAAAAGAAAGTGTAATATAAATGGAAGAAAATATGACAATTTCCTATATGACAATTCATATGGGAAAAGATTTATAACTTTACTTTAAAAAAGTAAGCTTCGATGAGATAAACATGCACACACAATACAAAAGCAAACAAGCCACCATGAAAAAACATATGATATAGAAATTATATCAGAAAAAAGTTAATATCCTTATATTTTAAATAAATCTTGAAAATCACCAAGAAAAAGACAAATATCCCAAATAGAATATGGACAAAAGCACAAATAGATAGTACACAGAAGAAAAACCACAAATGCCAATGAACATATAAAATGTTCAACTTTACTAGTAACAAAATAAATACGAATTTAAAAAAATGAAGTAGCATTTTAAAACAACAAAGATATTTGAAGTGATATTATCTGTGGTCTTCTGCAACGGGTGTGCCGTACTCTGTGGAAATTTGCTCTTTGCCAACATAGGTCATAACCCTCCAAAGATGCACACTTCTGCATCTTTACCAGAAAATGATCAGAGAAGTGCTCAAGGATTTCTTCAAATATGGTCATAACATTATTTGTAACCAAAAACTACAAATAAAAAAGAAACATAGAATGTCCAATAAGATGAATAGTTTTTTTAAAATCCTGGTCAGTTTTTATTGGCTGCCTAGTATGTGTTAGAAATCCCTGGGTGGTGAAAATAGTTAGAGTGCTCAGCTGCTAAACAAAAAGTTGGAGGTTCCAGTCCACCCAGAGGTGCCTCGGAGGAAAGGCCTGGCAGTCTACTTCTGGAAAACTCAGCCACTGAAAACCCTGTGGAGCAGAGCTCTACTCTGACACACGGGGTCACCAGGAGTCAATTGACTTGATGGCAACTGGCATGATTTTTGTTCTTTACTGTGTGTCGGGTGCTGGAATCATATGTAGAATCATGAGTTGTCACGCTACCTTTAAAAATCAGGCTTTTGAAGTGTATTTAATAACATGGAAAAAAGTGCACAATAAAACATTACATGAATAAAAGGAAAGACCCTCAAAATGTGTGTGTGTGTGTGTGTGTGTGTGTGTGTGTGTGTAGCAAGATCTAAAAGACCAAAAGGAAATACATCAGAATGGTAACTGGGGGTTCTCTGGACAATGGAAATATAGAGAATATCTTCATTTTTCTTCTTTTGCATTTTTGATTTATTTTTAGAAATAGCATATTACTAGTTTAATCAGAAAAAGATGCAATTTGTTTCAATAACATATTTTTCTAATCTAAGTAAAAATATGTTAATTTACTCCAAGAAAAATGCCAATATCAGAGTAAAATGTTAAGTGCAATTTAAAAAAGTAAATATTTGCCTTTACTTAAGGGAAATAATAGTGACTGTAATAAGCTTACGCTGATTTTAACTTTTTGATTAATCACGTATGTGCTGAGTGCCCCCTCCTCTCTGCGGGGCTGTTTGAGAGCCTGAGGGCACTGCTCCGCAGCAGGCAATGGGAGCAGAATGCCTGGTGTTTCAGTGAGGGTGGGGGCTGGCCAGTGGGAAAAGGGAACGTTACACTCGTGCTGTTTCTCTGTGAAGAAGTGCTAGTGTGTGCGTGTGCGTGTGTGTGCGTGTGCGCGTGCGTGTGTGTGTGTGTTGGGGCAGCGGGTGCTGTTTCTGGGAAGTCCCCTGAGCATGCCATAGGAAACCTAGCCGTAATTATTGGCTCTGAAATGAGCATGCTCAACTAATTAACCAAGCAGGAGACAAGGACCAGGAATGCTGGCACCTTTGCTTCCCTGTCATAAAGCATCACCGTTATCTGAATGGAAACCCCCGGTGGCATAGTGGTTAAGAGCTATGGCTGCTAATCAAAAGGTTGGCAGTTTGAATCCACCCGGCACTCCTTGGAAATCCTATGGAGCAGTTCTACTCTTTTCTACAGGGTCGCTATGAGTTGGAACAGACTTGACGACAATGGGTTTGGTTTTTTGGTTTATTATCTGATTTGGGGGACCAGTGCACCAATGAAAGGTCTATGCTCAGGGTCCTGGGCAGTGTACATGGCTGAAGGGGTTGAACCGGGGGGATTGGACAATTGATCGTATTTTCATAAATCAGAGACTAAGCTTAATTTTTAATAACTGAGTTTGCAGTTATTTGATGCCTGAGGTCATTTATGTAGGATGCAGGACTTGTTTATTTTTGATGTTTGGTTCATAAACATGAATTAGTCTCATTTAATGGGAAGGCACTGGGAAAGGGATAGTAGGAGGGTGGCCCTTAATCACCTTTGTTTATTACCTCGAAAAAATTATAGTGACTTTAGAGCAAAAATGAAATAATTGTTTTAAAGTATAAAATGGCCAGTACTAGGGATTCCGCCAGGTACATACATGTGAAGCTTTGGAAAGCTCTTACAACAAGCTGTCAGGAGTAGAGTAGAGAAATGGGGAGTTTCTTGTGATTGACCTCGCGGTGCTCATGTAAAAATGCTCTGCTCCATGTTAACTACCAAGAGACACTGCACTCAGGCCAGTGCACACAGCACAGAAGGCAGTGCTCTGTGACCACTTGAGACTGGCAGAACTGTTGCTGAGCTCTTTCAAAGAAACCACGGTGTGTGCTGCAACTATGGCAGAGGGCGTGGGGAAGATTTCCGGTCACTTACTTTCACTGATGATTTCCAGGGAAGGTAGGAAGTAGTCGTCACAGACAATAGACACAGCCATGAACATGTAGAGGATAATTAGAAAGTAGATGACAAGGCCGCCCTCTGCTTGTTCCTGCTTTGTGAAAAAACCTTCAGGGAACTCCGAGGATGGAGAAATAACACATTGGGTAGTATTTCCTGGGAAGGAAAAGTAGGTGAAGTTTGAAGGATGCCGGTTCACACATTCCAAGCCCACGAAGAAAGATTCCTTAGAAATCTGGAAGGGTGGGCTGGAAGTTTAAGAACCCCAGGGAAATTTACAGAGCATGTCCGAATATGATGTAGTTATAGTCTTAAAAAACGTCTTTGGAACAGGAAAGAGGTGCTTTAATGAAACAAGCTGATGATGGAGACAAAACTAAAATGAAGAAATCATGAAATCACGACTTCTTGCCTGCTTTGGGGTCCCTGGATAGCGCAACGGTTGGCATTTTGAACCCACCCAGAGAAATCTTGGGAGAAATGCCCAATGATCTGCTTCCAATAGGTCCCAGCCTTGAAAACACCACGGGGCCCAGTTCTGCTCTGCAACACAGGGGATTGCCCTGAGTCGGAATGGGCTGGATGGCAGCTAGGTTCTGTTTTTGTTTGTGTGCGCTTTCCTTCTCAATGGTTATTCGAAGCCCCCTCCTCTCCCCAAGTAGAAACTATGTCTCTGATGAGTAAAGCTTTCTAATGCCTATACAATTTCATTTTCCCATTTCAGAGCCCAAGGTGTCCACAAGCCTGCAAGAAGCAGTCACTATTGTACAAGGAATTCCTAGGATAAAGATTTTTTTTCCCCTGGTGAAATCTCCAGCAATAAGAACAGGACACTCGCTGGCTTCATGATCTCTGTGAATTACTTTGGAGCTATCTTGGAGAACCTATTTGAGGTATCAAAAGTGTCTGATAGCCTTCCAAAGCTAGAAACCAGAGCAGAGCAGATGCAGCAGGAAGCAAAGCAAAGAGTCAGGCGAGAATTTCCCTCTTTGTTCTTCAGCACAGGCAGCACCCAGTGCCCACCTACCTGTGGCCCGTGGGGGTCGCCGGGGCAGGGAGGCACCTGGGGCAGACAGCAGTGCGGTGGCCCAGAGGGCGGTGAGCAGCAAAGCCCTTCTTGCGCACCTCAGACCCCCGCGCGTCCGCATTTCGGCTGTGCTCGTGCTGCAGCTCGCGCTTCGGGAAAGGAGAAGGAGGATTAAGCTGGATCATGTGAGAAGGCTCCTTCCCTCCCAGTTCCCTGCCCAGGGCACATCTCAGCAAGGCCAGCAGGGAAGGAGGGTGACGGGAGCCAGCCAAGCTTCTCTGATCAGGAGACCAAGCACCAGGAGGCTGGAAGGGGCAGGGTGGAGAGCAGGGTGCCCTCATCATCTGCTGTTCCCGTGGTCCACAGTCTCTGAGGGCAGGCTCACACAGTTCCCGTGGCCCACGGTCTCTGAGGGCAGGCTCACACAGTTCCCGTGGCCCACGGTCTCTGAGGGCAGGCTCACACAGTTCCCGTGGCCCACGGTCTCTGAGGGCAGGCTCACACAGTTCCCGTGGCCCACGGTCTCTGAGGGCAGGCTCACACAGTTCCCGTGGCCCACGGTCTCTGAGGGCAGGCTCACACAGGTTGCACGTTAGTAAAGTGAGGGCCGTCATGTCATGTCTGCTTTGACTTTCTGTAGATCTGTGAGAACCCGGGTTTGCAGCTGCTTGCATCTTTCTCTCTCCAGCCCTTGCTGGAGAGTTAAGGGCTCAACCACTAACGGAAAGGATGACAGTTCGAATCCAGCCAGAAGCACCGCAGAAGAAAGACCTGGTGATCTGTTTCTAGAAGGTCACAGTCTAGAAAACCATGTGGAGCGCAGTTCTACCTTGCAACGCGTGGGGCTGCCGTGAGACAGGGTCTACTAACAGCAACTGATTGGGCTGTTGTGCGTGTGTGTGTGTGTGTGTGTGTGCACATTCTTTCGCTAGCTTGGCACCTTTCTGTATTTCTCTTTTTGCCTTTCGCCTCCACCGCCAGGTACGATGAAGGGCAGGAAGATCGGTCAGGGGGCTACGTCAGTAACCTAGAGGAGAGGTGATGGTGGCTGGAGCCACGCAGTGGCAACGGCATGGAGAAGCCTACAGCTTCAGGAACTGTTAGGTAGGTAGAGTAGGTGCTGTTCGGAGGGTGGTTGGCTCTGTGCTCCGCCACAGTGAGCTAAGTAGGTAGAGTAGGTGCTGTTTGGTGGGTGATTGGCTCTGTGCTCCGCCACAGTGAGCTGTCTAAAACACAATTTGACAAGCCAAGGAGTGTTGGAATATAGACGGTTGTTTGCCCCACTGCAGCGTTTACTGGACTTGCCCGGATGTTAAGACTTACGGCGGCAGAGCGTGGTGGCTAACCGCACAGCTCCTGGAGCTAGACCGCCTGCTTTGAATCCTAGAGGACTCAAACTACTTACTAGCTACTTGACCTTGGGCCGGTTATTTAATCTCTCTGTGTCTCCTCTCCACTAGCTGTAAAGTGGGGATATTAGGGTGCCATCTGTATATAGGGTTGTAATGAGAATTACAACCAGAATGCTCCTTAGAAGCAAGGTTGGTGAAACTTCGTCTCATATACTTTGAACGTGTTACCAGGAGGGATCAGTCCCTGGAGAAGGACATAATACTTGGTAAAGTACAGCGTCAGTGAAAAGGAGGGAGACCCTCAATGAGATGGACTGACATAGTGGCTGCAACAATGGGCTCGAACATAGGAACAGTTGGGAGGGTGGGCAGGCCTGGGCAGAGTTTTGTTCTGTTGTACATAGGGTTGTACATAGGAGCAAGGGCTGGAGAGAGAAAGATGCAACAACGAGAATTACTTAAATGACTGCATGTAATTTGCTTAGAACAGCATGTGCCACATGCTCGATGTTAGATATCTATGATTATTGTTATTGTCTCGGCCAAGTACAAGTACCTGGACAAGTCCACCTTGATTGAGATAGAAGCTTCTTGGTCACAAAGCAATTGTATGGTTCTCCCGCAACTCTTATGCTTTCTTTGCTTTGAGGAAAGAGCATGGAAATTGATGTGCTTCCTAAATTTTAGGTTTAGAAATTAGGCTTTCTCTGGTGGGAAGGAGTAAGTTGCTTCCGGATGTTTGTGATCTTGGGTTGGTAAAAATTCTCAAACACTCTTGTTTTGCTGGGAATTGCTGCCCATTATAAACCTCTCTGAAGTTGTCATTTCTAGGAACTGGATATCCAGATGTGTGGTGTGGTTGTGGTTGTGAGGTTGGGATGATGAATCAGCACAGTGTTGCCCAGTAGCTGACTAGATTCTCAACAGGCAGACTTCCAGCTGCCGGCACCCACAGTAGGAGGCAACCTGAACCTCTGGGCTGTGGCTTCGGCGCCACCGGTGGCTGAGACTAGGGCAAGAGGCCACTCAGTTTTGTGCAGAATGAAAGTGTCTCATGAGTCTGTCCTCCTCAAAATGTAGTAGTTCAGTCAACCAGAAAGCTAAAAATCATAAACAAAGAAGATACCAACAATAGCATAAAAACACAAACCCACAGTGAATAATTCCAATCCATGATATTCACTAATTCAAGAAATTGAGCAAGTATCTGAAGATAGAAGCCAGTTCCAACGGATCCGGAGAGCCTCGCATGGTAGGCTACTCAATCAACATTTGCTGCTTGATTACATCCCCAAAACATGCACGTGCTTGGTCTAAACTATTGAATAAAATTCAGATTTATTGGGAAAAAAGAATTTAGAAGACTAATTAGATTTGCTTTATACATTTATTCTTCATCTTACAAGAGAATTTAAATAAAAATTGTTTTGTTATAAAATAAAACACAGATACAGAAAGCCACACAAAATAAATGTATAACTTATTTGTTATTATATTGCACTGCCTATTAATGTTATTATTTTTAGAGGCTGAAAACCTCGTAGCCATCCCCAAGTCAAGAATTAGAATGTTGTCAGCCAGTCTATGAGCCCCTTCATGTGGCTCAGTGCCAATGCTTCCCTTCCCCCTGAAAGTAGTCGCTTTTCAGACTTCCACAGTAATCACTTGTGTGCCTCTAATAATTTATGCACCATTCCTAATCGAGTGCATCCCTAGACACTACAGTTTAGTCTTACCTTAAAAATAACGTCTTTTCGGTTCTTTTCATCCACAGGTTGTCCCTCCTTCCCTTTCCTTTCCTTATAATTTATCTGTTTGAAGACCCCACTGCATTTGGGTCGGTAGAGTTTTTCCCTTACTTTGTCGTGTCCTTGCAGTGTAATTCAGCAAAAAAAACAAAAACAAAAAAAACAAGCACCTCGTTTTCTATAGTTTTGCAGACCAGCAGCTGGATGCAGAGGCTTGATCACATTCACGTTCTGTCCCTTGGGCAAGACTATAGGTGGTAGTGTGATCCTTCATCAGGAAGGCTGCTTGTCTCTCACTTTGTGACGTTAGCTGCTATTTATCCTCATTGCCTAGATCCATTATTAATTCACCGGGGATTGCAAAAAAGTGATATTTTAATTCTCTCATTTTTTTTCTTTATTAGTTGAAATGATTATAATTAGTTCATAAAGAAATTATTTCTCAGCTACTCTTTGGTTTCCTAGTAGTACAATTTATATAGAAAAGACAAGATACATGCTTGAACTTTTCCTTGTATTTACAAGCTCTCAAGACAACAAACTGGTTCCCTATCATCCTTCAAACATAACTAATTATATTTTTAAAAAATTATTAAGAGCAGATGGATTTAAATATATATAGTGGGTTCCAATCAATTGCAATCATTATCCTTTTTGAAGGTCAGGTTTTCTGATGTATCACCAGTGAAACCTCTTCAGGTTGGCTTCTGACACTCTTTGACATGACTTTAAAAATCTTTTGATAGCTTTCTCTCTCCCTGGTAAAAACGATGTCCTAAGCCCATCTTACACATGAAATCAGCCATTTCTTCGAAAGTTCACTGACCAACACCAGGTTAACAGGCTTCTCTCACACACTTGTGGCGGTGCTGATTAGATAGACCCCATTGTGCTTGGAAACGGAAGCTGACGGTCTGTGTATATTATGCAGTACAATTCTCCACCAACCCTAAGGGATAGGGGCGTACATCTCACCTGGCTGCTCAAGAAAAGTAGCTAGGGGCTTTTAAAATTACTGATGATTTGGCCCCTCCCTAGACCAATTGAATCAAAATATGTGGGGGCAGTTCAGGAATGGGTAGTCTAAAGAAGTTCCCGTCTGATCTTAAGAGGGTTGAGGACTTCTGGACTGGAGTTTGCAATTCCTGCTTTTCAAGAGCTAGATTGAGTTAATTGCCTAAAATCTAAGATTACGTAGCCCCTTAGTGGCAGGGTCAGGATGTGGACAAGTTCTGTCTAATGTCACAGTGCACATCCTTAACTGCTAAGTTGATTCCTTAGACTAGCTAAGTTCCACGAGGACAAAAACCATGTCTAATTTTTCACTGCACTTCCAGCGTTCGACACAGTGCCAGGGATGTGGTGGGTGTCTAATAAATATTGAATGAATATACAAATGAATGAATGAAATAGATAAGGAATTCCACAATGAATTTCCCTTGGCAATGTCCATTAGGGCCCCGTAAAAATACACAGGATCTTTTGTCATCCAAAATATCATCTGCCTGATTCTCCAAGGGCTTGTCTAAGGTGTCCTCCAACCCAGAGGCTCATTTTGCTTCCCAGTCCCCCTGCTGATGCCTTAAAGGCATCTTTGGCTTCCCCAAACTCCTGTTGGAGCAAACACAGGAAATGCTATTATTAGGAGCCCTGTGAAATCTGCCACTTGCAGAGATACTTTGGTCTTCCTCCATGGAACGAGAGCTAGGAATGTTGGCCATCCAAAGCCCTTTGTTGTCTGTATACGCAAGCCTGAAATCAAGGTTTTTGTAGCTGCCTTGGGTGCTGTGAAGATTGAGGGAGGGACTTCTCCCTTTCTCAGTCTTCACAGCAATTGGTGTAGCCTAGTGCTGTTCCTGTTGCTGTTAATTTTTAACTTTGTATTGAAATATAATATACATATGGAAAAGTGCACGTATTTTGCCGTTGTCTTTTGCAATTTAAACATGCAGAGCCAAGCCATGTGGGTAACCCTTGATAAGGTGAGTGTTTAATTGCCTCAAGGTAAGAACAACATGAGAGGGCTGGGGTACAGTGAGTGTTATAGAGCCTTCAGTGTCTCAGTTGCTACTGTCCCACCAGTGGCCCTCCTTCAGTTTGCTGGAGTAAGAGAGCAGTCTGAGAATCACCATGACAAGGAACTTCCAGCTCAGTCTACTAGCTTCTTCATTTTTTGTCTCTGGCCATCGGATGGGCTGCTAGCTTGAACCACAGCCAGGGCTCAATAGCATTTAACACATCCACGCTTCCTACAAACTCGTCCTGCCTGAGTTTATCAGCAAAAATCAGGGTCGAGCACCGGCTTAGAGCATGGGTGATCATTCCCAATTTTCACCCTAGTTCAGACTGGCCTCCTTCCACTATGTGGGTCCGACTTGGTGAAAATGATTTAAAATCTTTTCAGTTCTTGGAAGGCCTTCACGTCTTCTCAAAGTTTGTGCTTTTTTTTTTTTTTTTTTCCTTTTACTGGAGGGCGTATTCCATTTCTCTGAATGCTAAAGGGAAGTTCAAATTATTTGGTAGTATGCAAGTTTCCCAGACCAAATATTATTTAAAATTAGTAACATTTTCAAAGTGGAAATAATTTTAGAATTAGCCAATTCTGGGTTAAATATACCCTTCCACCATTCTCTGTGAAACTCAGTGAATGGGAATACCACCACATACTAAAAAACTGTCTCGTTAAAGGCCCAGACCATAAATCTCAGTCCCCCTTTCCTCTGTACTGTAGCTCTGAAAGTGAGTCTCGTATTACCAGAACGTGGAGAGTGCTTAGCTCTCAATGAAATTGAATGCATTGGGCAAAGCCGTCAGCTGGAGAAAATTTCATAGAGAAGGGGTTTTTCGTTAACTGTATTTATGAAAGATGGAATTTGACTTTTTCCTGCTTTTTGATGCTTGTTACTGTCTTCATTGTGCCGGCCTTACTCAGTCCTCATTCTCAGAGTTTAAATAGATGTCGTCCCTGAGCGTTTCAGTACCAGTTGTCAGTTGCTGGGGAGTCGACTCTCACTAATGGCGATCCCATACGTGTCAGAGTAGAACTGTGCTCCATGAGGATTTCTTGGGCTCATTTTTTTGGAAGTAGATTGACAAGCATTTCCTCTGAGGTGCCTCTGGGTGGACTTGAACCTCCAACCTTTTGGTTAGCAGCCAAGTGCATTCATACCACCCAGGCAACCCAAAACCAGTTGCCGTTGAGTCAATTTTGACCCATGGTGACTCCATGTGTGTCAGAGTAGAACTGTGTTTTATAGGGTTTTCGGTGGCTGATTTTTTGGAAGTAGATCATCACGCTTTTACTGGGTGGTGTAATGAGTGGGCTAGAAAAAGCCCCGCCTCCAGCCGGGCTTTGTTCCAGCTCTACCTCGCTGTGTGCTGAGAGGGGCCCTGCCTCCAGCCGGGCTTTGTTCCAGCTCTACCTCGCTGTGTGCTGAGAGGGGCTGGCAAGTGAGAACAAGGAGCGGAAGGGCCCGGACTCCAACACTCTAGAGTATGCAGATGTATTTTCATGACTTACTATAATAACTCCGCCCATGCTCTGCTTTAGCATCATCATCTTTCCTTACTCTGCTGTGTGAGGGCTGATATCCCTATGTGAGGAGATTGATGCCTCCATTACTCTAAATAATAGGGATGAAAACACTCATCAGGGATTCTTCAAAATTTGCTGTGCTTAAAAGTTCTCCCCTGAGTTGGAACTCAAGAACCATTAGCTCATAAGGATAGAGCATATGAGAATGTGGCCTTACAGAAAGTCAGCAAGTGCCTTGTAATTCTTCTCCATGCTGGGGTAGGTACCCACTCCTCACTTATTGACTATTCATTATCCAACATTTCACATTTATGACAATAGTAAAAAATCTACTATTCTGGACTATTTTGCACATTAGCGACCAATGTCAGGCAGTAACGAATGCCAAGGTGCCAGGTGTGAGTAAATGCTGGCTGTGATGGTTAAGTTTCTGTGCCAACTTGGCTGGGCCTTGATACTTAGGGGTTTAGCACTTATGTAATGAAGTAACCTGGCAGTTATGTAATGATGTAGTCATTCTCTGTTTTGTGATCTGATGTGGTCATCCTTCTTTTTCGCATAATGCTGATTTTTACATAACGACCTGGTCTTTGGACCCATGTTGATAAGTGAGAAGTGGGTATACAAATAATACAATATGCCTTGAAGTCCTTCCTCATCAATCAGGCCGTATCTCTGTTGTTGTGTGGGGTGTGGAGCTGGAGGAGAAGTAAGAGAATTGACAAAAGGATTGACTATTGGAAGATGACTAACTTAATACACCATGACTAGGTGCTCCAGGACTGCACCTGGTTACTAAGTGTCTTAGTCATCTAGTGCTGTTATAACAGAAATACAAGTGGATAGCTTAAGCAAAGAGAAGTTTATTCTTTCATAGTCCAGTAGGCTAGGAGTCCGAATTCAGGGCACCAGCTCCAGGGAAAGGTTTTCTTTCTCTGTTGGCTCTGGAGGAAGGTCCTTGTCATCAACCTTCCCTTGGTCTGGGAGTATCTCAGCGCAAGAACCTTAGGTCCAAAGGACACACTCTGCTCCTGGCACTTCTTCCTTGGTGGTATGAGGTTCCCATGTCTCTCTGTTTGCTTCTTTCTTTTATATCTCAAAAGAGATTGGCTTAAGACACTACCTAATCTTGTACACCTTATCAGTATAATTGGCTCTAATCCATCCTATTACATTATAGTGATAGGATTTACAACATATAGGGAAATAACATCAGAAGATAAAATGGTAGACAATCATAAAAGGGAATCATGACCTAGCCAAGTTGACAAATATCTCTGGGGGACACAGTTCAATCCATGACAATAAGTAAGGCAGGGACACAAAAGTCCAGCCATTTCAACTAACGCAGACAACTCTGGTGTGTATTACTGTTTTCAGAGCTCTCCAATGGTATGACCAAGGTTTTGTTGGACCTGCAGTGCAGTTCAACTTTTCTTACTTCCCAATCCTGCTTCTTCTCCCTTCCCTTCACAGATGCTGAACACTGATAAATATCAAGTACCCCAAACTCCATCTTAGTGTTAGCTGCTGAAGAACCTTACCTCTGGCAGGCTCTGGCCTTCCTGGGAGCTTGATAGGCTCCTATGCTCAGACCTCCAAAATTTACTCTTGATATGTAAACATTGAATTTTGGATTTTAGAAGAAACTTTTCTGCCTCAACAAATCTTGACTTTCAGAGCTGTTGTCCTTTGTGCATAGAAAAAGAAAATTGAATTCGAAACTCAAAGTTGTGGAATGACTCTTTTGTTCTAGGCTGAGTCTGCCCTTTACATGAAGCAAATGAGCACCATTGATTCAATGGGTGGGTAGCTACAGGGCCAGAGGAAATGGAAAAAAAACTTGGAAAATAATTCAAGAACACTATCCCCATTATATATCTATATTAAAGGGCTTTGCAAACTTTAGTGCTCCATGCAAACACTGGTTGTTATTCTTTTGATGGAAAGGCACTTTCTCTTTGGTCATGTTGCAGTCCCCTGAGGGCTGGCCTGGCCTAAGTCTCTTCCTCAGTAGACTCTACTGATCAGGAAATTTGGGTGACTGTGTGCATCATAAAACAGAAGGGATAAAATAGAAGCCATGGCAAGTTTGGCTTTAATCTGTTGTTGTTATTGTTAGGTGCCATCAAGTAGGTCCTGACTCATAGTGACCCTATCTGCAACAGAACGAAACACTACCTAGTACTATGCCATCCTCATAATCATAATGCTATGTTTGAGCCCATTGTTCCAGCCACTGTTTCAATCCATCTTGCAGAGGGTCTTACTCTTTTCGTCGACCCTCTATCTTACCAAGCATGAGGTCCTTCTCTTCTCCAGATACTGGCCCCTCCTGGTAACATGTCCAAAGAAAGTACGTGAGACCAAGTCTCACCATCCTCCCTGCCAAGGAGCACTGTGGCTTTAATTCTTCCAAGACAGACTTGTTCATTCTTCTAGCAATCCATGGCATAGTCAGTATTCTTTGTCAATGCCATAATTCAAATCCATCAATTCTTCGGTCTTCCTTATTCATTGCCCAGCTTTCACATGCATATGAGGTGGTTGAAAATATCATGCTTGGGTCAGGCGCATCTTAGTCCTCAATGTGACATCTTCGGTTTTCAACACTTTAAAGAGGTCTTTTGCAGCAGATTTTCTTGACTGCTGCTTTCAATGACATTGATTGTGGATCCAAGTAAAATGAAACCCTCGATAACTTCAATTTTTCTCTGTTTATTATGACATTGTTTATTTGTCCAGTTATGAGGATATTTGTTCTCTTTATATTAAGATGTAAGCCACACTGAAAGCTGTAGACTTTGATCTTCAACAGTAAGTGCTTCAAGTCCTCTTCGCTTTCAACAAGCAAGGTTGTGTCATCTGCATATCGCAGGTTGTAAATGAGTCTCCAAACCTGATTCTGTGTTCTTCTTCACATAGTCCATCTTCTCAGATTATTTTCTTAGCATACAGATTGAATAAGTATAGTAAAAGGATACAGCCCTGACACACACTTTTCCTGATTTTAAGCCACACAATATCCCCTTGTTCTGTTTCAACAACTGCCTCTTGATTTATGTATAGGTTCCACATGAGCACAATTAAGTGTTCTGGGATTCCCATTCTTCCCAATGCTATCCATAATTTGTTATGATCCACACAGTCGAATGCCTTTGCAGAGTTAATAAAACACAGGTAAATAGCTTTCTGGTTTCTGTGCTTTCAGCCAAGATCCATCTGACATCAGCAACGATATGCCTCGATCCATGTCCTCTTCTGAATCTGCCTTGAATGTCTGGTAGTTCCCTGTCGATGTACTGCTGCAACGATTTTTTTCCTTTTTATTTTAATTAATTTTTTTGTGCTTTAGATGAAGGTTTACAGAACTAGTTTCTCATTAAACAGTTAGTAAACATATTGTTTTATGACATTGGTTAACAACCTCATGACATGTCAACACTCTCCCTTTTCAACCTTAGGTTCCCTATTACCAGCTTTCTTGTCCCCTCCTGCCTTCTAGTCCTTGTGCCAGAGCTGGCGTACCCCTTTAGTCTCGTTTTGTTTTATGGGCCTGTCCAATCTTTGGCTCAAGTGTGAACCTCGGGAGTGAATTCATTACTGAGCTGATAAAGTGCCTGGGGGCCATACTCTCAGGGTTTCTCCAGTCTCTGTCAGGCCATTTCTTTTTGAGTTAGAATTTTGTTCTACATTTTTCTCTAGTTCTGTCTGGGACCTTCCATTGTGATTCCTGTCAGGGCATTCAGTGGTGGTAGCCAGGCACCATCTAGCTGTACTGGACTCAGTCTGGTGGAGGCTGTGGTAGATGTGGTACATTAGTCCTTTGGAAAAATCTTTCCCTTGTATCTTTAGTTTTCTTCATTCTTCCTTGCTCCCAAAGGGGTGAGACCAATGGAGTATCCTAGATGGCCACTCACAGGCTTTTAAGACCCCAGACACTACTCACAACAGTAGAATGTAGAACATTTTCTTTATAAACTATGTTATGCCAATTAAGCTAGATGTTCCCTGAGACCATGGTCCCCACAGCCCTCAGCCCAGCAATTCCACCCCTCAGGGAGTTTGGGTGTATCTATGGAGCTTGCATGACCTTGCCTTCTACAAGTTGTGCTGGCTTCCCCAGTATTGTGACTGTCTGACCCTTCACCAAAGTTACCACTTATCTGTTGTCTATTTAGTGTTTTTCCAACCCCATCCCACCCCTGCTCTCTCTCATCACCATCAAAGTTTGTTTCTTTTTGTGTGTAAACCTTTTCATAAGTTTTTACAGTAGTGACCTCATACAATGTTTGTGTTTTTGTGATTGACTTATTTTACTCAACATTCATCCATGTTATGAGAGCTGCAACCATTTTTGAGTTATCTTCAGCACAATCTTACTTGCGTGATATTGTTTGATAATTCTGCATTCTGTTGGATCACCTTTCTTTGGAATGGGCACAAATATGGATATCTTCCATTTGGTTGGCAGAGTGGCTGTCTTCCAAATTTCTTGGCATAGATGAATGAGCACCTCCAGTGCTGCATATGCTTATTGAAATATCTCAATAGGTATTCCATCAATTCCTGTAGCCTTGTTTTTTGCCAATGCCTTCAGTGAAGCTGGACTTCTTTTTTTCAGTACCATTGATTCTTTTTGGTACAATGACTCTATATTCCCTCCATCTTCTTTTGATGCTCCTTGCGTTGTTCAATATTTTGCCCATAGAATTCTTTAATATTGTAACTCGAGGCTTGAATTTTTTCTTCAGTTCTTTCAGCTTGAGAAATTCTGGGCATGTTCTTACCTTTTGGTTTTCTAACTCCAGGTCTTTGCACATCTCATTATAATACTTCGTCTCCTTGAGCTGCCCTTTGAAATCTTCTGTTCAGCTCTTTTACTTCATCATTTCTTCCATTTGTTTTAGCTACTCTGTGTTCAAGAGCAAGTTTCTGACTCTCTTCTAACATCTATTTTGGTCTTTTGTTTCTTTTCTGTATTTTAAATGACCTTTTGGTTTCCTGATGTATGATGTCCCTGATGTCACTTGACAACTGGTCTGGTCTTCGGACATTAGTGTTAAATGCATCAAATCTATTCTTGATATGGTCTCTAAATTCAGGTGGGATATACTCAGTTTGGCACTTTGGTTCTCATGGATTTATTTTACTTTTCTTCAGCTTCAACTTGAACTTGCGTATGAGCAATTGATGGTCTGTTCTGCAGTCTATCCCTGGCCTTGTTTTGACTGATGATATCGAGGTTCTTCATTATCTCTTTCCACAGATGCAGTCAATTCGATCCCTGTGTTTTCCATCTGGCTAGGTCTATGTGTTTAGTTACAGCTTATGTTGTTGAAAAAAGGTATTTGTAATGAATAGGTCGTTGCTCTTGCAAAATCCTATCATGAGATCTCTGTTGTTGTTTCTATGACCAAGGCCATATTTTTCAACTACCAATTTTTCTTCTTTCTTTCCAACTTTTGCATTCCAATCACCAGTAATTATCAATCAGTCTTGATTGCATGTTTGTTCAATATCAGACTGCAGAAGTTGGTAAAAGTCTTCAAATTCCTCATCTTTGGTATTAGTGTTTTGTGCATAAATATGAATAATAGTTGTATTAACTGGTCTTCCTTGTAGGCATATAGATGTTGTCCTATCACTGATAACATTGTACTTCAGGATAGATCTTGAAATGTTCTTTTTGAGATGAATACATTCTTCTTCAATTTGTCATTTCTGGCATAGAGGACCACACGATTGATTGAAAGCAGCCAATTCAGCTCACTAATGCTTAGGATATGGATCTATATGTGTTCCCTTTCATTTATGATGACTCCCAATTTTTCTAGATTCATATTTCCTACATTCCACATTCCGATTATTAATGGATATTTGCAGGTATTTCTTATCATTTTGAGTCTTGCAACATCAGCAAATGAAGGTCCCGAAAGCTTTACTCTATCCATGTCATTAAGGTCAACTCTACTTTGAGGAGGTAGCTCTTCCACAGTCGTGTTTTAAGTGCTTTCCAATCTGAGGGACTTATCTTCCGGCACTATTTCAGAAAATGTTCCACTGCTATTCATAAGGTTTTCATTGGCCAATTTTTTCCAGAAGTAGACTGCCAGGCCCTTCTTCCTAGTCTGTCTTAGTCTGGAAAGTCCACTGAAATCTGTTCATCATGAGTGATTCTGCTGGTATTTGAAATACTGGTGGTGTAGCTTCCAGCATCACAGCAACACACAAGCCACCTCAGTACAACAAACTGACAGATGGGCAGTGGGCTTTAATCTAGTTATCATATTTTAATTTCAGCCCTTTTCTCTATTGTATATTGTGATTTCTTCCCTCATTTTACTCATGTACTTATTTTCAAGGCTCTGGAGAATCCCTCTAATTTGAGATTTTCTGATTTAGCAACTAGAAACACAGGGAATAAGAGCTTCAGTTTCAAAGAGCAGCCTCTCTTTTTGTGTCTCCTGTGCTTACCTCTTGACTGTTACTGTGCAGTCATTACTTTCTCATGTATAGGACCAACATTCATGTCACCGCAAGCTGTGGCCTCTGGAGAGCTACCAAATGACCAGCAGCCTTGGATTCCCTTCTGAAAGAATATGGCTGAACTGCAACATTAACATTTACCCAGGACCGTCTTAGCCGACTTGGCTTCCTCTGAGGAATGGTAGTGAAGAGAAACAGAAATGGGGCTGCCAAGTGGGTAGAGTCTCTCGGCTGACTGTGCTTCATCCAGTCCAGGTCTTCATGTGCCTGGGATGCTGAAGTGGAGCTCAGAAGTTCTAGCCAAGTCTCAGGAGCCTTACTCTCTTAAGAGCCCCGGTATTCCTTTTAAATAAGAATATCATAAAAGTCATTTGACCCTTCCACATGGAAGAATAGAGGTGGCCCCCTCCCAGAAATAAATAAAAATAACTTTTTTGAATATCTACTATCAGCCTTGCATTTTTCCAAACTTTTATGTCTATTATTGTATTTAATTCTCACAATAAGCCTAAGAGAAAGTCCCTACTATTCCCACTGGTTCTGAATCAGTCCCTAATTGTTCATGAGAAGTTGCTAGTTAAGCTTCTTTTCAGTTACTCAGTAATTATTCATTAAGCATCTGTTGTAGGCCACGTGCAAGACAGACATGGTCCCTGCACCGTTGGAAATGAAAGATGGTCCGAGAACATGGTTCTTGATGGGCAATACCTTCGTATCAGGTTTCTTACTGGGGAAGCTCTCTCCTTCCTAGTTCTTTATAAGGGCTCAGTTGGAAGAAACCAGGTTTGTGGGAAACTTCTAAAGAATGTATTATATGCAGCCCATTCTCCTTCCAGGTCCCAATCCCAGTGATCGGTACACCGTAGTTGCTGTCCATGAATCCTCCTTCTCCCTGCCCCTAACACATCTGTCAATCACTAAATCTGATAACTCTACTTTCTAAACATCTCTTGAATGAACTCACTCTTCTCCATACTCATTGCCACCACCATCTCTTGCCCAGAGGTCTGCCATAGCCTCTAACTTGTCCCTTGACATCTCTCCTGCCACTCTGCAACATGCTGTCCACCCAACAACCTGTATGACAAGTGAGCAGTTGAATATAAGAGTATGGAGCTCACAAGTACAGCCTGGTAGATGAGGGGCCAGCAAATGAATCTCAAATAGGGTTACTGAAGTAGGAGAAAAATTAGAGAAATGCGCTATTACCAGAGTAGAAAGGTGGGAGGTTCTCAAGGAGGGAGTGGTCAGAAGGGTATATGGAGGTTAAGATGAAGTACAAAAACAGTCCATTATATTTGGCAGTACAGAGCATGGGAGACTTAATAGGAGCAGTCTCAATGGAGGCCTGTGGGTAGAAGTAAGATTGGAGTAAACTATTTGTAGGGTAATGCTATTCAGCTATATGCATCCCCTCCCTAATGGAATCAGCTTTGCTTTTCCCCGAAGCATGCTGAGGATGAATTTGGGAGGGACTCAGGCTAAGATATGAGGCCAGGAGTGGCATGACTGGGCCAGCAGCCAAGGCCAAAGAATGCCTTAGAAGAATGCCTTAGAAGAATGCCTTAGCAACAAGGAAAACATCTGGGCCTGGACATGAAGTCCCTGGGAACACTGACTGCCCAAGGACGTGGGAGAAAACGATGAGCCTTGGTCCCAGCTGCAATGGTACATAAGCTTGGTTCCCTTGCTAGGTGGTTGCGGAAAATACTCCAGCCGGCTACCACTGGAGAGCAGCTGCTTGCCAGTGTCAGTAAGTTTCCCTGAACATATGCATCTGGAAGGGCTATGTGTCAGTTCTTCGGATTATCTGCCAGGAGGCACTTTCCTTGCTGGGGCTGTCCCCTGGCACTATTGAAAAGAAAGAAGTAGAAAATTTTTACTGCGTGTGGGAGAGAAATTGGATAGTAGCTGGAGGGGGATATCGGAGGAGGGATTTGTTTTTACCATGGAAAATTCTGTAGCATGTTTGTGCATTGATGAGAATGAGCCAATATGAGAAAAAAATTGATAATGCAGCAAACAGAGGGCAGCCCTTTAGGTGGTGCTGGGGAACCAGGGCTCCAGAGCTCCAGAAGGGAAATGGTCTTTGTTGGAGGAGCTCGGCTTCCTCCATTGAAACAGGGGAAACAGAAAAGATGGATATAGATCTAGGAGATCAACGGATTTTGTGGGCACAGAGATGAACACATTCTGGTCTGATGGTTTCTGTTTATTTAATCAGGTTTGAAGGAGGTTTGATGAGACCATTGTTATTGTTACTGTTGTGTGTTGTCGAGTTGATTCCAACTCGTGTCAACCCCATGTGACAGAGCAGCATTGCCCCATAGGGTTTCCTAGGCTGTAACCTTTTTTGGAACAGATCACAGGTCTTTTCTCCTGTGGGGCCACTGGTGGGTTTGAACTCCCAACCTTTTGGTTAGCTACTGAGCATTTAGCCTGTGCACCACCAGGGCTCGTTTGAGGAGACTGTAAAAGTTTTAATCACTTACAAGGGCAACACGGGAGAAGTGTTGAGTGTTTTGTTCAGGTTTTTGATGGTGCTTTGAAAGTGAAGCTGGTCAGCCATGTGTGTAAGTGTGTGTGTTTCCCAGTAATACTCAGTTTTTCAAATACAAGTATGGATAAGCTGGACTCAGCCAGGCTTGGCTTTCTTTTAGGCAAGTATGACAGAAGAGAGAGGTTAAAGCAGGAGAGGAAATATTCAAGGAGATGATTATAACATAGGCCATATAATCAAAGCAAAGGAGGAAAATCAAAGATAAGAAGGGCCTGGTGGATAATGAGAAAATGGTTGATAGTTTGGAGACATCTGTGAGGCTAAAATATTGTGTTGCAGAGCTGGAACTAGGAGAGGAGGTGTTGGTCAGAGGTTGGTTTGTCTGAAACAATTTTTTGGGTTGGTGCCAATTCCAGTAATAACTTGGTAAACACACACACGCACAAACCAGTTGTTGAGTCGACTCCAACTCATGGCGACCCATGTGTGTCAGAATAGAATTGTGCTCCATAGCGTTTTCAACAGCTGATTTTTCAGAAGTAGATCATTGGGCCTTTCTTCTGAGGCACCTCTAGCTGGACTTGAGCTTCCAACCTTTTGGTCAGCAGCCAAGCTTTTCACCTTTTTGCACTACCTAGGGTCTCCAAATAACAAGGCAGTTTCTGATAATAAGAATGGATGGTTGGAATGAAGTGGAGGAAAATTCCCGTGGGAATGAGAAGGCCAAGGAGCTGAAAATCCCGGGTTTAGGTGTCCCCCCATTGTGCACATCTCAATGTTTTGTAGCTGTTGGTCTGTATTTTCAATGAGTCTGCTAGCCTGGGAAAGAAGGGTCTCCAATGCCCTGCACAGAGCCTGACTCACACGGACACTCAATAAATATTTACTGACGGAAAAAATAAATCCATTCTTCCAGAATTCTAAAAGTTACTCCTGAGTTGAGAGCTGCACCCTAGGCCCCTGCTGTCCGGACTCTGATGGGCCACCTTTGTGAACTGCCTCGTGAGTAATGACATTCCCTGCTCCTGCAGGACGCTGTAAGTAGCCTCCTGGCTAACTCTCTGTGCCATTTAACACAGGCACTTGCTGAAGAAGTAGTCCACTCTCACACAGTTCTCCTGTCATTAGTGCCCACGGAGAGCCTCCTAAGTGAACTGAGACATTTCTGTGAGCCTCGTAAGCAAACGTATTTTCCTCTTTGTTTTGCCGTGAGAGTCAGATTTGTAGCTCTGACACAACTTGAGCAATTATGCAGGAAAATGTGCTTCCTATTTCTCAGGAATAATTTCACCCTTGACTTTATTTGACTTCCTTATCCTGATTTTCTCCTCTTAGCGATTTCTTCTTCTGTTTCCTATTTTCTTCTTGAATCTTACCCTTGATTTTTAATGGTAAAATGTTTCCTTAAGGTTCAGCTGGATTGAATTTTCTCTTGATTGTTTCCGTTGGTTCAACTGGCTGGTGATTATCTGAGGAGCAAGCCTTTGTTTTACAAACTACGGTAGTGAAGATTCAGATTGTGACTGTTTGTAAGCATCATGCATTTCTGAGAGTTAATTCAGCTACTTTTTTGAATTAAGCTTAGAATTTCAACAACGTATAATGTTCAACATAATTAATATTGAGCCCAGAAGTGCTTAGAAGTAAAAACTTTTCTGAGCATTTGTTAATTTAATCAAAGACCCTTATCTGAGCCTTTATTAATTTAATAAAAAAATTAATGAGTTTTTGTGTATTTATTTGCTTAATCAAATGATTTAAGAAGTATAAAAACAAGGAATCAAGAGTGAGAACTATGGGAACATTATAAGAAATACAAATCCTAACAAAGTAGAGATTGGGATGACATATATGGCCAGAGGCCACGGCAGAAAAAGGAGAATGGCTGGAAACGAGACTGCAAGGGGAATTCTGGTTCCTGGGTGGCACAAACGGTTAAGCCTTTGACTACTAGCTGAAAGATTGGTGGTTCGAACACACCCAGAAGCATCTCGGAAAATAGGCCTGGCAATCTGCTTCCGAAAGGTCACAGCCTTGAAAACCCTATGGAGAAGTTCTACTCTGCAGTACATGGGGTCTCCATGAGTTGGAATTGACTTGACAGCAACCAACAACAACAACCATATAGGAATACCAGACACAAACATCTACACGCTAAAAAAACATAAAAAAAAAAAAAAAAGGAAAAAACAGAGGAAATGTGTTACAACTGTGAGCTCTGTAACAGGTGACTTTGGAGAGTCATTAAATATGCTGAATAAATATATGAAACAGTCTCCTGACAGAAAAGTTTATTTCAAACCACTAGTTGAGATGACTACTGTATTTTCTGAGGACTGTTTTCAGCAGACGGAAACGGGCAGCGCACAGGAGGGGAGCTGTAGGTGAGTACAGCTCAGCACCAGCACACACCTCTGCAGTGTGCTCAGGGGCACTCTCCGCCTCTGTCACCACACTGTGATCACTGGACTCACTGAGTGCTTTATATGTGAAGGGACTGAGATTGTAAATCGTGTTTGCCATGAAATACATCAATAATAAATAAAACACACATTAAAATTTTGTCAACAGCTGTAAAACTCTTCTAGAATGGTTTAAGTTACGTTGATGCAGCTAGTTTTACATATTTTTATAAGCCACCTCAAATACTTTCTTGGGGAAAGCTGGGTTATTCATTAAAGAACATAAAACAAGACTACACGGAGTCATATTTTCACTATTGGGTTTCAAAATGACTCTGGTAATGGGAATGTTTATTACTGGTATTACTGGAACCACTAGCTACTGTGTGCTTCTAACATGCTAAGAAACATACTAAACATTTTTTGTGTATCATTCATTTAAGTCTTTTAGCTATCTGATGATATTGCCATTCACTCATTTAACAAATATTTATTGAATTCCTAATACGTGCTGGCTGCTCTCTTAAGGGCCGGGGATACAGGAGTGGGTGAGACAAAGACCTCGCTTTCTTGGCACTTACCTATTAACGGGGACGATAAACAAACAACATAATAGAATATCGGCAGTGATGAAAGCTGGGAGGAAAAGTAAAGCCAGGCGAGGGGATGGGGAGTGGCAGGAAGTGCCATTTTAGACAGGGTGGTCTAGGCGTGCCTCCACAAGGAGGTGACATTTCGGAAGAAACTTGTATACAGTGAGAAGGAGAGACATTTTATAAAAGACATAACAGAAATTCAAGAAAACTTAAGCAACTAGCCAAGGATGTGAGTTGAGGTATATGTGAGCGAGTCGCTGCAGCTTTTGGGGAAGTCCCAGAGGGACTCAAAAGAATTGCAGCCTGTTCATTTATCTACTCACTTATAAATTTATCAAGTACTTATTAAGCACCTTCAATATACATGGCACAGTTCTAACTAGGAAATTCAGAGAGCACAAAGTGTCAAGGGAGAGATAGATACGAAGGAGATCATTGCACTCAGTGCTGTAAGTGTTGTGAAAGAGGCATAACCATGGTGATGTGGCAGAAACAGAGAGTGACTCTTGGGGTAGTCAAAAAGTCTTCCCAGAGAAGGTGCTACTTTCCAAGGGAGAAAGAAAAGAATATTATCCCAAGAAGGGATTGTATATTCAAAGGCATAACCCACCACCCATTGGCATAGAATTCAGAAATGCCCTGGCTCGTGAAAAAGTACAGCTGACGTGAATATGCCCCTGACGGTAACTGGGGAAGTATGGCTGGCGAGAAGGAGCTCTGGTGGCTTAGCAGTTAAGCGCTTAGTTGCTAACCGAACGGTTGGTGATTCTAACCCACCAGCCACTCTGCCGAAGAAAGATGTGGCAGTTGGCTTCCATAAATGTTACAGCCTTAGAAGCCCTATGGGACAGTTCTATTTCATGCTACAGCATCGCTATGACTCAAAATTGACTTGATGGCAAGGGAAAAAAAATGGCTACCGAGGAGGCTTGCCTAGACCAAGGGGCTCCAAAGCTGGTGGGCCTGGGCCTTTTCCTCTCTCTCTGTGGAGTGGAACCATAGGGTTCTGGAAGAAGGGACACAAGAGAGCCTCTAATTGATGAAGAAACTGACACTCAGATGACAATTTGATTGAACCATATTTTTTAAAAAAGTAGAACATGATTTAAGAGTTATTGCCAAATGAGAATTTCCTGAGTGTTGTTATTTATTTATTTGCTTGTCTATTGATTGACTGGTTGATTGATTGATGGGTGGAACCCTGGGTTTATTATTTATCATTGTAAGCATTTTGTTTCATACGTTTGCTTGTCCGCAGGATGACAGACAATGTAAGGGCTTCAGAATCTTAGCAGCCATAAACAGAAAGGTCATAAGGGTCAGTCACTGCATTTACTGCCCTGTGTAAAGATGGATGCTTGGACACTCACCTCCACCAGGCAGGTGGGACTGTAAATTGAAACAGCTTTTCTGAAGGCAGCTTGGCTATGTACATCAAAAGAACCCATGAACTAGGAACAGCTCTGACCTCAAATTCCTTCTAAGAAATTTGTTCTGAAGGAATGGCCAGAAATGCATTTAGAACATATCACATCATTATAGTGTTATTTGTTGTTGTTTCTAGGTGCCATCCACTTGGTTCTGACTCACAGCGACCCCATGTACAACACAATGAAACACTGCTCAAGCCTGTGCCATTCTCACACTCTTTCCCTATGATTGAGCCCATTGTTGCAGCCACTGTGTCAGTCTGTCTCATTGAGGGTCTTCCTCTTTTTCACTGACCCTCAACTTTACCAAGCATGATGTCCTTCTCCAGGGACTGATCCCTCCTGATAACACAGCCAAAGTATGTGAGAAGAAGTCTCGCCATTCATACTTCTAAGGAACATTCTGGCTGTACTTCTTCCAAGACAGATTTGTTTGTTCTTTTGGCAGTTCGTGGTCTATTCAATATTCTTAGCCAACACCATAATTCAAAGGCATCAATTCTTCCTTGGTCTTCCTTATTCGTTGTCCAGCTTTCAGATGCGTATGAAGTGATTGAAAACACCAAGGCTTGGGTCAGGCTCACCTTAGTCCTCAAAATGACATCTTTGGTTTTTAACCCTTTAAAGAGGTCTTTTGCAGAAGATTTGCCCAATGCAACGTGGCTATTGATTTCTTGACTGCTGCTTCTATGGGTGTTCATTGTGGATCCAAGTAAAATGAAATCTTTGACAATTTCAGTCTTTTCTCCGTTTATCATGATGTGGCTAATTGGTCCAGTTGTGAGGATTTTTGTTTTCTTTATGTTGAGGTGTAATTCATACTAAAGGCTGTAGACTTAGGTCTTCATCAGCAAGTGCTTCAAGTCCTTTTTGCTTCCATCAAGCAAAGTTGTGTCATCTGCATACAGAAGGTTGTTAATGAGCCTTCCTTTAATCCTGATGCCTTGTTCTTTTTCATACAGCCCCAGGTTCTTAGATTATTTACTTACTATACAAATTGAATAAGTATGGTGAAATGATACAACACACACCTTTCCTGTTTCTAAACCACACAGTACCCCTGTCTGAACGACTGCCTCTTGGTCTACTTACAGGTTCTGCATGAGCACAATCAAGTGTTCTAGAATTCCTGTTCTGTGCAGTGTTATCCATAACTTGTTATGATCCACACAGTCCAATGCCTTTACATAGTCAGTAAAACACCGGTGAACATCTTTCTGGTTTCTCTGATTTCAGCCAAGATCTATCTGACATCAGCAGTGATACCCCTGGTCCCATGTCCTCTTCTGAATCTGGCTTGAATTTTGGACAACTCCCCATCAATATACTGCTGGAATTGTTTTTGAGTTATCTTCAGCAAAATTTTACTTGTGTATAATATTGATGATATTGTTCAATAATTTCCACATTCTTATTGGATCACGTTTCTTTGGAATGGGCACAAATATGGATATCTTCCAGTCAGTTGGCCAGGTAGCTGTCTTCCAAATTCTTGGCATAGATGAGTGAGCACTTCCAGTGCTGCCTGAGTTTGTTGCAACATTTCACTTGGTATTCTTTCAATTCCTGGAGGCTTGTTTTTTGCCAATGCCTTCAGTGCACCTTGGACTCCTTCCTTCAAAACTATTGATTCTCGGTCATATGCTACCTCCTGAAATGGTTGAATATCGACTAATCCTTTTTGGTACAGTGACTCTGTGTATTCCTTCCATCTTCTTTTTTTAATTTTCTTTCTATTTCTTATTGTGCTTTAAGTGAGAGTTTACAAATCAAGTCAGTCTCTCATACAAAAATTTATATACACCTTGCTATATACTCCTAGTTGCTCTCCTCCTGAGACATCACACTCCTCTTCCCCCTGTATTCCCCTGTCCATTCAGTCAGCTTCTGCCCACCTCTGCTTTCTCATCTCCCCTCTAGACAGGAGCTGCCCACACAGTCTCATGTGTCTGCTTGAGCCAAGAAGTTCATTCCTCACCAGTATCATTTTCTTTCTTATAGTCCAGTCCAATCCCTGTCTGAAGAGTTGGCTTTGGGAATGGTTCCTGTCTTGGGCTAATAGAAGGTCTGGGGACCATGACCTTCAGGGTCCTTCTAGTCTCAGTCAGACCATTAAGTACAGTCTTTTTAGGAGAATTTGAGGCCTGCATCCCACTGCTCTCCTGCTCCATTAGGGATTTTCTGTTGTGTTTCCTGTCAGGGCAGTCAACCGTTGTAGCCTGGCACCATCTAGTTCTTCTGGTCTCAGGCTGATGTAGTCTCTGATATATGTGGCCCTTTCTGCCTCTTGGGCTCATAATTATCTCGCATCTTTGGTGTTCTTCATTCTCCTTTGCTCCACGTGGGTTGAGACCAATGATGCATCTTAGATGGCTGCTTGCTAGTGTGTCACTCACCAAAGTGGGATGCAGAATGTTTTCTTCATAGATTTTATTATGCCAATTGATCTAAATGTTCCCTGAAACCATGGTCCCCCAACTCCCACCCCTGCTACTCTAGCCTTTGAAGCATTTGGGTTATTCAGGAAACTTCTTTGCTTTTGGTTTAGTCCAGTTATGCTGACCTTTCCTGTATTGTGTGTTGTCTTTCCCTTCACCTAAACTAGTTCTTTAGTGCATACCCCTCTTTCTCCTTCCCTCCCCACCCTCCTAACAATCAAACAATATTTTCTTCTCTGTTTCAACTATTTCTTGAGTTCTTATAACAGTGGTCTCACACAATATTTATCCTTTCGCAACTGACTAATTTCACTCAGCATAACGCCTTCCAGATTCCTCCATGTTGTGAAATATTTCACAGATTCATCATTGTTCTTTATCGATGCTTAGTATTCCATTGTGTGAATATACCATAATTTATTTATCCATTCATCCATTGATGGGCACCTTGGTTGCTTCCATCTTTCTACTATTGTAAACAGTGCTGCAATGCACATAGGTGTGTATATATTTGTTTGTATAAAGGTTCTTATTTCACTAGGATATATCCCAAGGAGTGGGATTGCTGGATCATATGGTAGTTCTATTTCTAGCTTTTTAAGGAAGCACCAAATTGATTTCCAAAGTGGTTGTACCATTTTTCATTCCCACCAGCACTGTATGAGTGTTCAGTCTCTCCACAACCTCTCCGACATTTATTATACGGTGCTTCTTGGATTAATGCCAGCCTTGTTGGAGTGAGATGGAATCTCTTTGTAGTTTGGTTTAGTATTTCTCTAATGGCTAAATGATCGAGAGCATTTCCTCATGTATCTGTTAGCTGCCTGCATGTCTTCTTTAGTGAAGTCTCGGTTCATATCCTTTGCCCATTTTTTAATTGGGTTATTTGTCTTTTTGTAGTTGAGTTTTTGCAGTATCATGTAGATTTTAGAGATCAGATGCTGATCGGAAATGTCATAGCTAACTTTTTCCCAGTCTGTAGGTAATCTTTGTACTTTTTTGGTGAAGCCCTTGGATGAGCACAGGTGTTTGATTTTTAGGAGCTCCCAGTTATCTGGTTTCTCTTCTGGTGTCTCTGCATTGTTAGTAACGTTTTGTATACTGTTTGTATTAGGGCTTCTAGCATTGTCCCTATTTTTTCTTCCATGATCTTTATCGTTGCCAATTTTATATTTAGGTCTTTGATCCATTTTGAGTTAGTTTTTGTGCTTGGTGTGAGGTATAGGTCTGTTTCATTTTTTTTGGTTGAGGGTTATCCAGTTATGTTAGCACCATTTGATAAAGAGGCTGTCTTTTCCCCATTTAACTGACTCTGGGCCTTTGTCAAATATCAGCTGCTCATATGTGGATGGTTTTATGTCTGGATTCTCAGTTCTGTTCCACTGGTCTATGTATCTGTTGTTGTACCAGTACCAGGCTGTTTTGACTATTGTAGCAGTATAATATGTTCTAAAATCAGGTACTGTGACATCTCCCACTTTGTTCTTGTTTTTCAGTAATGCTTTACTTATTCAGGGCCTCTTTCCTTTCCATATGAAGTTGGTGATTTGTTTCTCCACCTCATTAAAGAATGTTGTTGGAATTTGGATCAGAATTGTATTGCACCTATAGATCACTTTCGGTAGAATAGACATTTTTACAATGTTGAGTCTTCCTATCCATGAGCAAGGTAGGTTTTTCCACTTATATAGGTCTCTTTTGGTTTCTTGCAGTAGTGTCTTGTAGTTTTCTTTGTATAGGTCTTTTACATCTCTGGTAAGATTTATTCCTATTTTATCTTCTTGGGGGCTACTGTAAATGGTATTGATTTGGTGATTCCCTCTTCTGTTCTTTTTGTTGTAGAGGAATTCAACTGATTTTCGTATGTTTGTCTTGTATCAGAAACCCTGGTGGCATAGTGGTTAAGTGCTACGGCTGCTAACCGAGAGGTCAGCAGTTCGAATCCACCAGGTGCTCCTTGGAAACTCTATGGGACAGTTCTACTCTGTTCTATAGGGTCGCTATGAGTCGGAATTGACTCGACGGCAGTGGGTAAGGTAAGGTAAGGTGTCTTGTATCCTGGTACTCTGCTGAACTCTTTATTAGTTTCAGTAGTTTTCTTTAGGGTATTCTGTGTATAAGATCATGTCTTCTGCAAATAGGGATACTTTTACTTCTTCCTTACCAATTTGGATGCCCTTTATTTCTTTGTCTAGCCTAATTGCTCTGGCTAGGACCTCCAGCACAATGTTGAATAAGAGTGGTGATAAAGGGCATCCTTGTCTGGTTGCCATTCTCAAGGGGAATGCTTTTAGATTCTCTCCATTTAGGATGATGTTAGCTGTTGGCTTTGTATAAATGCCCTTCATTGTGTTAAGGAATTTTCTTTCTATTCCTATTTTGCTGAGAGTTTTTATCATGCATGTGTGTTGGACTTTGTCAAATGCCTTTTCTGCATCAATTGATTAGATCATGTGGTCCTTGTATTTTGTTTTATTTATATGATGGATTACATTAATTGTTTTTCTAATGTTGAACCCTCTCTGCATTCCTGGTATGAATCCCACTTGGTCATGGTGATTATTTTTTAATATGTTGTTGAATTCTGTTGGCTAGAATTTTGTTAAAGATTTTTGCATCTAAGTTCATGAGGGGTATAGGTCTGTAATTTTCTTTTTTTGTGGTATATTTACCTGGTTTTGGTATAAGGGATATGCTGGCTTCATAGAATGAGTTTGGGAGTATTCCATCCTTTTCTATTCTCTGAAATAATGTTAGTAGTATTGGTGTAGAACTCTCCAGTGAAGCTGTCTGGGCTAGGAACTTTTTTGGTTGTTGTTGTGAGTTTTTAAATTACCTTTTCCATCTCTTCTTTTGTTACAGGTTTATTTGGTTTTTCTGCCTCTGTGTTAGTTTAGGTAGGTAGTGTGTTTCTAGAAACTTGTCCATTTCCTGTAGGTTTTCAAATTTGTTAGAGTACAATTTTTCGTAGTATTCTGTTATGATTCTTTTAATTTCAATTGGGTTTGTTGTGACACAACCCATCTCATTTCTTATTCAGGTTATTTGCTTTGTCTCCAGTTTTTGTTTAGTCAGTCTGGCCAATGGTTTATTGATTTTGTTAATCTTTTCAAAGAACCAGCTTTTGGTCTTGTTAACTCTTTAAATTGTTTTTCTATTCTCTATTTCATTTAATTCTGCTCTAATTTTTATTATTTGCTTTCTTCTGGTGCCTAAGGGTTTCTTCTGTTGCTCTTTTATTTGTTCAAGTTGTAGGGATAATTCTTTGATTTTGGCCCTTTCTTCTTTTTGTATGTGTGCATTTATTGATACAAATTGACCTCTGAGCACTGCTTTAGAAGTGCTATAGAAGATATCCTTAATGTCTTCTATAACCCAGTTGTTTTTGAGCAGGGTATTGTTCAGCTTCCAAGTGTTTGACTTCTTTTTCCTGCTTTTTCTGCTATTGATTTCTACTTTTATGGCCTTCTGGCCAGAAAAGATGCTTGCGATATTTTGATGTTTTGAATTCTGTTAAGTCTTGCTTTATAACCTAATACATGGTCTATTCTAGAGAATGTTCCATGTGTACTGGAAAAGAAATAATTGGCTACTGTTGGATGGAGTGCTCTATATGTCTATGAGGTCAAGTTGGTTGATTGTGGCATTTGGATCTTCGGTGTCTTTATTGAGCTTCTTTCTGGATGTTCTGTCCTTCACCAAAAGTGGCGTGTTGAAGTCTCCTACTATAATTGTGGAGCTGTCTATCTCACTTTTCATTGCTGTTAGAGTTTGTTTTATGTATCTTGCAGCCCTGTCATTGGGTGCATAAATATTTAATATGGTTATATCCTCCTGGTATATTGTCCCTTTAATCATCATATAGTGTACTTCCTTATCCTTTGTGGTGGATTTGACTTTAAAGTTTATTTTGTCAGAAATTAATATTACCCCTCCTGCTCTTTTTTGATGGTTGTTTGCTTGATATTTTTTTTTTTCATCCTTTCAGTTTTAGTTTGTTTGTGTCTTCAAGTCTAATGTGTGTCTCTTGTAGGATTTTTTTTTTTAATCCATTCTGCCACTCTCTGTCTTTTTATTGGTGCATTTTGTCCATTTATATCCAGTGTAATTATAGATAGGTATGAATTTATTGCTGTCGTTTAGATGTCTTTTTTTGTGTGTTGTTGACAATTTCTTTTTCTCAATTTTTTTTGTGCTGAGTAGCTTATCTTTATATATTGTCTTTTTGTCTTATTCGTTGTTGATTTTGTTTTCGCTGAGTTTTTTTTTTCTTGTATTTTATTTTGATGAGTAGGATTGTTAGGCTCATTTGTGGTGACCTCAATATTTACTCATTTTTCTAAGTTTCAACCTAATTTTTATTTCTTTCTATCACCTTGACTTCCTCTCCATATGAAAGATCTATGACTACATTTTTTAGTCCTTCTTTATTGTTTTAATATTGTCTTGTTTTACCTAATGACATTGCTGTTTCCGTGTTTTGAGCTTTTTTTTTTTTTTTTTTGTCTTGATTTATTTTTGTGTTTTGTCTGTTGGGGTTGACATCTGGTTGCTGTGTCCTGTGTTCTAATCTTGGGATGATATCTGATATTACTGATTTTCTAATCAGGGAACTCCCTTTAGTATTTCTTGTAGTTTTGATTCGGTTTTTACAAATTCCCTAAACTTCTGTTTATCTGGAAATGTCCTAATTTCACCTTCATATTTGAGAGACAGTTTTGCTGGATATATCATTCTTGGCTAGCAATTTTTTTCACTTCAGTGCTTTATATAAATCATCCCATGCCTTCTTGCCTGGAAGGTTTCTGCCGAGTAGTCCGAGCTTATTCCTATCGACTCTCCTTTTTAGGTGACTTTTTGTTTATCCCTAGCCACTCTTAAAATTCTCTCTTTATCTTTAGTTTTGGCTAGTTTGACTACAATATGTCTTGGTGACTTTCTTTTGAGATCTAACTTATGTGGAGTTTGATGAGCATCTTGGATCGATATCTTCTCATGTTTCACAATATCAGGGAAGTTTTCTACCAAAAAATCTTCAACAATTCTCTCTGTATTTTCTGTTCATCCCTCCCTATTCTGGTACTCCAATCACTTGTAGGTTATTTCTCTTGATAGAGTCCCACATGATTCTTAATGTTTCTTCATTTTTTAAAATTCTTTTATCTGATTTTTCTTCAGATATATTGGTGCCAAGTGTTTTATCTTCAATCTCACTATCTCTGGCTTCCACTTTCTCAATTCTACTCCTCTCTATTGAGTTGACTAATTCTGCAATTTAATGTTAATCTTCTGAATTTCTGAAGGCTTTCTCTCTATGGATTCTTGCAGCCTATTAAATTTCTCATTATGCTCTTGAATGACCTTTTCAACTTCTTCAACTGCTTTATTTGTGTGTTCCTTGACTTGTTCTGCATATTGCCTAATCTCCTTCCTAATCTCGTTCCTGATGCCTTGAAGAATTCTGTATATTGACCTTTTGTATTCTGGATCTGGTAATTCCAGGAAGACACCTTCATCTGGAAGATTCCTTGAGTCTTTGTTCTGTGAGCTTTTTGAGGTGATCATGGTCTGCTTCTTTATGTGATTTGATATTGGGTGTTTTCTCCAAGCCATCTACAATTTATTGTATTAATTTATTTTATGTTTTCTTCCTGTATCCTAGCTTCTTGCTTTGTTTTGTTTTAATATGCCCAAATAGGTTGCTTAAGTGAGCTAGCCCGATTATTTTCACCTTTGAAGCTCTAATGTCCTGTCACCAGATGCCTAGAGTTCTTACCAGGTATATGAGCCTAGGAGTCCATTTATCTTTCTTTTATGGATTCAGCTCAGGTGTCCTGATAGCTGGTCATCAAGTGTGTACTACAGGCTCTGTCCTACAGCCTTCGAGGGGCAGGGGTGATTGGAGTAAGCACAGGTATCTGGTTGCAGCAGGGGGTCATGCTCTGAACAAGGCAGGGGGCTGACAACCACCCCCTCGAGTGTCTCTGAGGAAAGCACGTCACTGTTCCCTAGAGCACACAGGTGGGGGGGTTCTGCAGCTGGATTACAGGCACCC
The DNA here is from genome assembly GCF_030014295.1 of Loxodonta africana. Taxonomy (NCBI): domain Eukaryota; kingdom Metazoa; phylum Chordata; class Mammalia; order Proboscidea; family Elephantidae; genus Loxodonta; species Loxodonta africana. The sequence goes on from NC_087351.1 coordinate 7,229,596, forward strand.
AGTGCTTTTGGTTGTAAGGACTGGGAGGTATCATGTATTCTTGGGCCCCTGTTGTGAGTGTCTAGGTGATATGGATGGAGCCACCAGTCCTTAGGCCTCTGATGTGGGTAGGTGAAGACCCTGTTTAATAGGCAAAGCAATGTCAAACATCAAAAATCCACCTTTGCACTGCACAGCTGAAACAGTTGCAGTCTGCCAACAAGGGCCTATTCTCCCTAAATGGGCCCACACAGGCTCATGCAGGAGTGAAAGATATTCAAAGCCTGCGGCCCATTTGTGCCTGGACGGGAGCCGCTTCTCTCCTGAGCTTCCCAGGTTAGTGGAGCTAGCAGAATATCTTTTCTGCCAATTGTGAATTTATTCCTTCTCCAAGCTGGGAGAATGGCTTAGAGTGCACAGCAGGACCTATTTCAGGCCCAGGGAAACCAACAGTCACTGAAGCCCACTTGGGGGCTAGGGGCATGGTAAAATAAATGCAAGTACTTAGCTTTTTCTGAGAGTGCCATTCTTCTCTGGTTCTGGAGGGGCATGAGCAGACTGTGTGGCTCGCTGTTTCTCCCTGAGGAAACCACGTCCCGGACACTACCCCCAGCTCTGCCGCAGTCACTACAGGGAATCCTGCCTGAAGTGAACTGGTCTGCAACTCCTCCCTGCTTCTGAAATGTCTCTCCTTCCCCCTGCCTAACAGTCTGTTTTCTAACTTTGCCTTTGATGCTCAGGGCTCCTAGCTTCTCATAGATATAATCATTTCACTTGTTTTTTCCAGCCTTTGTTGTAAAAGGGATCACTGGAAGCTTCTGACTACTCCACCATCTTGGCCCCGCCTCCCTTCCATCTTTGGATGCTTCTTTCATTGTTCAATATTTTGTCCATAGAATCCTTCAGTATTGCAAGTCTAGGCTTAAATTTTTCTTTAAGTATTTCAGCTTGAGAAATGCCAAGCATGAGCTTTCCTTTTGGTTTTCTAAATCCAGGCCTTTGCTCATTTCATTATGATACTTTAGTTTGTCTTCTTGAGCCGCCCTTTGACATCTTCTGTTGAGTTCTTTTACTTCATCACTTCTTCCTTTCTCTTTAGCTACTCTGTTCAGGAGCAAGTTTTCAAGTCTCTTCTGACATCCATTTTGGTCTTTTCTCTCCTATCTTTTCAATGACCTTTTGCTTTCTTCATGTATGATGTCCTTGATGTCATCTGACAATTCGTCTGGTCTTTGGTCATTAGTGTTGAGTCGTATCAAATCAATTCTTGATATAGTCTGTAAATTCAGGTCGGATATACTCAAGGTTGTACTTTTGCTGTCGTGGACTTGTTTTTATTTTCTTCAACATCAACTTGAACTTGCATATTAGCAATTGATGGCCTATTACACAGTCAGCCCCTGGCCTTGTTCTAACTGATGATATTGAGCTTCTCCAGCATCTCTTTCCACAGATGTAGTTGATTTGATTCCTATGTTTTCCATCCAGTGAGGTTCAGGTGTACAGTCACCATTTATGTTGTTGAAAAAGGTATTTGTAATGAATAGTTCATTGGTCTTGCAAAATTCTGTCATGTGATGTCTGGCATAATTTTTATCACCAAGGCTATATTTTCCAAGTACCTATTCTTCCTTGTTTCCAGCTTTCACATTCTAATTACCAGTAATTATCAATCCATTTTGATTGCACGTTTGATCAATTTCAGACTGCAGAAGTTGGTAAAAATCTTTAATTTCCTTATCTTTGGCATTAGTGGTTGGTGTATAAGTTTGAATAATAGTCGTAATTACTGGAATTCCTTGTAGGCATATCACTGACAGCTTTGTACTTCAGGATAGATCTTGAAATGTTTCTTTTGATCATGAACGTGACACCATTCCTCTTAGCAATTTGTCATTTCCAACATAGTAGACCATGTGATTGTCTGATTCAAAACGGCCAATACTAATCCATCTCAGCTCACTAATGCGTGGGATATTGAACTGTATGTGTTCCATTTCGTTTTTGATGACTTCCAATTTTCCTAGATTCATACTTTATACATTCCGTGTTCCAATTATTAATTGGTGTTTGCAGCTGTTTCTTCTCATTTTTAGTTCTGCCATATCAATGAATGAAGGTCTCATTAAGGTTGACTCCACTTTGAGGAGGTAGCTCTTTCCCAGTCATATTTTGAGTACCTTTCAACCTGAGGGACTCATCTTTCAACACAGTATTTGACAATGTTCCTCTACTATTCGTAAGGTTTTCATTCGCCAATTTTTTTTAGAAGTAGTTTGTGAGGCCCTTCTTCTTAGTCTGTGTTAGTCTGGAGGCACTGCTGAAACCTGTCCACCGTGAGTAACCTTGTTGGTATTTGAAATATTGGTGACTTAGCTTGCAGAATCACAGCAACATGCAAGCCACCACAGTTCTGTAAAGTGACAGACAAGTGGTGGGTAGTATTCTTTACAATGTCTCAAAACTGAAGATAACATACACTGATTAATAAAATAATTATAGTACAATGGAGGGCTGTTATTTGTTTAATGGAAATATATTCCTAAGTGAAAAAATAGGCTACAAAATAACATGTACAATGACCTCATTCTTCTGCTAGCTAGATATAGATTCTACTTATGTGTGTATATTAAAAAAGTCTGAAAAAATATATACCAAAATGTTAATAGTGGTTATTATAGGATAATAGGGTTATGGGCAATTCTTAATTTCTACTATCGCCTTATCTACGAAATTTCTAGTTTTTTTTTAAATAATAAACATGTATTACTTGTTTACTTCGGCATATTATTATATATTATTTCACCACATGTCTACAGACTGGCTGGCTCCCTGTTTACCACACCTATTTAAGATTCTTCTGTTGTCCCATTCAGGACTGTTTAGCAAACAAGTAGCGAAAAAAGAAAAACATTGGGAACCACATATTATGTTTGGAAAACTCCTGCATCGCTGGGCCATGTCTGTGATGGGAAAGATGAGCTAGGTTTACCTTCAGTCCTTTTTGTGAAGCACAAGTCTTTAGATTAAATGTGGCTGGCCAACTTCCAGAATTTTCCTTTTCTCAGTAACAGAGCAGTATAACAAATAAATAAAAGTGTCTGTTAATTTTCAAATTTAAATCATCTATGCTGTGTAAAAGTCTCACTGGGACACCTGGGTTCCCTTTCCGAAAGCCATGTGATTATCATATTCTGCACATCTGGATGGCAGTAATTTGGGTTGGGTAAACTGGTCCTTTGAGGTGGAGAGACTTACCTGGTTTTGCCCATTATTTTGACTCTGTTGTTCAAGTAGGCCCACCCAAACCTGGCACCTATTTCTAACACTTTTTGAAAGTGTCTGTAGCTTGGGTTTTATAAAGACGGTGTAAATACTGGGGAGACTGAACCAGAGCAGCAGTTACCCTTCTCTGAGTAGAACTGCAGCCAGAAAAGAAGGGCATGCGATGGGTTCTGCCATCTTCTCTTTCTCCTCCTCACCAAGGAGTTTGGAGAGAGGTCTTTTCTAGACTAGTTCTGATGGAAACTGATGTCTTTTCTGAGTGCTATTATCAGACAAGGTTCCATTTGCCCTGAGATAAATGTATCTTGCTTATGCCTTTATTACAGAGTTTTTGTTTCCCGTAGAATAAAGGGTTGAGATATTGACTGTTGTGAATTTTCCCTTGTTTCTGATGAGGACCAAGGCTGTTTGTATTCCCTTACCTTGGGAACATTTTTTTTTTTTTAATTTTTGTCGTGTTTTAAGTGAAAGTTGACAAATCAAGTCAGTCTCTCACACGAAAACTTATATACACCTTGCTACGTACTCCCAATTACTCTCCCCTTAGTGAGGCAGCCCGCCCTCTCCCTCCATTTTCTCTTTTGGTGTCCCTTTCACCAGCTTCTAACCCCCTCTACCCTCTCATCTACCCTCCAGGCAGGAGATGCCAACATAGTTTCAAGTACCCACCTGATCCAAGAAGCTCACGCCTCACCAGCATCCCTCTGCAACCCATTGTCCAGTCCAATCCATGTCTGAGGAATTGGCTTCGGGAATGGTTCCTGTCCTGGGGCAACAGAAGGTCTGGGGGCCATGACCACCGGGGTCCTTCCAGTCTCAGTCAGACCATTAAGTATGGTGTTTTTTACGAGAATTTGGGGTCTGCATCCCACTGCTCTCCTAATCTCTCAGGGGTTCTCTGCTGTGTTCCCTGTCAGGGCAGTCATCGGTTGTGCCAGGCACCATCTAGTTCTTCTGGTCTCAGGATGATGTAGTCTCTGGTTTATGTTGCCCTTTCTGTCTCTTGGGCTCATAATTACCTTACATCCTTGGTGTTCTTCATTCTCCTTTGATCTAGGTGGGTTGAGACCAATTGAAGCATCTTAGATGGCTGCTTGCTAGCGTTTAACACCCCAGATGCCACTCTTCAAAGTGGGATGCAGAATGTTTTCTTAATAGACTTTATTATGCCAATTGACTTACATATCCCCTGAAACCATGGTCCCCAAACTCCTGCCCCTACTACACTGGCCTTTGAAGCATTCAGTTTATTCAGAAAACTTCTTTGCTTTTGGTTTAGTCCAGTTGTACTGACCTCGTTTGTATTTATTGTGTGTTGTCTTTCACTTCACCTAAAGTAGTCCCTATCTACCATCTAATTAGTGAATACACTTGGGAACTTTTGTAGGTCAGAGAAAGAAGCTGCTTGATAGTGAAAGTTCCTCTAGTGTTTTATAAAGCCTTGAACTCTTCTAAGAGATGGAGCTGGATGTTATGGAGAAGAGTGGTGAAGAGGGAACACCTTTAAGGACAAGCAGAGAGTGACAGAGCAGGGGTTACCAGACATTAAGAAGGATCTGAAAGCTGGCCAGTTGAGAGAACAGCAGGGACCCATGCCCTGCTCCCTAGCAGTGCCCTTGGAGGAACAAGACTTTCAAGAGTAAAAAGATGACTGGAGAACCTGGAAAGGATGGGGTAGACTTTCTGCTTTGGGGCAGTCAGTCTTCAAGGGACCATACAAACTTAAACCATGATGATAACAGAAGTAGCTAGTAGAGACCTGAGGGCTTGCCCTTTTTCAGGGTTCCTTGTGAACCTTCCAGATACTAGGACCTGGTATAAAATCTGAGAGATCGTATCTCTTCAGCCTGAATAATATGAGTTTTGAGGTAGATTTAAATTGAAGAAAAGAAAACTATGCCTCTGGCTTTGATGCCACTGGACCTAAGTTCATCAGATATGTTCTTAAAAAAATCACCAGGGATCTCAGGGCCTTCCTTACTCCTTGAGAAGATACCACACTGGCACTCACTATTCCGCCTGTGCGTAAGAGCAGTGTCATAGAAGTAGAGCAGAAAAGGAGGGAGTACAAAGAACCAATGTCTCTAGGTTGTTCATACATCAATTGACAGACACCAACATGGTGAAGCCCCGAGGCAGAATGAGGCAAAGAAATGTGGGGGATGTGGAGATCAACAGAAGATTGCTCTCCACGCATGGATCATTAATGAGGCAATGGAGAAACACAGAAGGTATTTGGGTAGAAAATGTCCCTGTCATGGATTGAATTACGTCCCCCCAAAATATCTGTAAACTTAGCGGGGCCATGAGTTCCAGTACCGTGTGATTGTCCACCATTTTATGTGATTTTCCTATACGTTGTCAATTCCTATCACTATGATGTTAATGAGACGGATTGGCAGCAGTTTTATTGATGAGATCTACATGATTAGATAGTGTCTTAAGCCAATCTCTTTTGAGATATACAAGAGAGGAGCGAGCAGAGAAAGGGACCTCATACCACTGAGAAAGCAGTGCTGGGAGCAGAGTGTGTCCTTTGAACCTGAGGTTCCTACGCAGAATAGCTCCTAGATCGAGGGAAGATTGATGACATGGACCTTCCTCCAGAGCTGACAGAGAAAGCCTTCCCCTGGAGCTGATGCCCTGAATTTGGGCCTATAGCCTACTAGACTGTGAGAGAAAAAATTTCTCTTTGTTAAAGGCATCCGCTTGTGGTATTTCTGTTATAGCAGCACTAGATAACAAAGACAGTCCCAGACTGCAACAAGCCAAGCTGCTCTTATTATGATGCAATCACAATAGTATTTATTGAGCGCCCACCCATTGCTAAGGTCTCTACATGCATTATCTTTTCTACTCCACAAAACTACCTCATGAGAGAGGTGTAACTGTTATCCTTATTATACAGATGAGAACACCTAGGCAGAAGAGTTAAGAAAATTGGCCAAGGTATTAACTAGTAGTGAGTGGAGCATTGAAGTCTGACTCCAGATCCTGAAAACTTAATTCTTATGGCAAATAGACCTACTGTCTGGCTTCAGGACAAAAGCAGAGGTGTACACATGGAGTTTCTCTGTCGGTGCTCTCAGGGCCCGGGTGGGTCATGGAGACATTGATTAGTTGACTTGCATCAGGAAAGATCATTTAATGAACCATATTAAAACAAAAGCTGTGGTTGTACTCACAGAATTCATGTCTCACATTTCCCCAGATGTTTTTCCTTTTTTCCTCTGCCATCAATAGGGTGGTGGCTAGACGATGGGGCTTAAAAAAAAGCATCAATGATGAATTAAAATAGCTTTTTTCATAGAAAAACTATTGATAGTCTATAAAAGAGTAACACTCTCATGGCTCATCTGCAACTGACTGCAGACAGCAAATGAAACAAATTTGCAGCATGTTGTATTTTGCTAGTTGAGTTTCTGAAAAATAAATAAATAAGCCAATAAACTCTACTATTGCAAATTGCTGGCCGCGTGTCTTGAGTTACCAGGACTGTAATATTTATGCTGAATCAGGAAATATGAGCTTGCATTTCTAAATGTGACTTGCTTCTCTGATACTTATGGGACAATCCCCCAGCCTCCTGTGGAGGAGTGATGTTGAATACACAACCTCGTGTTTGATCGTTCTTTACCAGCTCACAGCCAATTGTAGACTCCACCTTCAAGGCTGAAAGAGAGAGCACTTCTAAGAGAGCCTTCAAATTTCCATCTCTCGTAAAGCTGTGGCCCATGAACATGGGAATTAATGGGGATTTTAACCTTGTGCCTTCCTATAATTGATGTGCAGTATTTTTTAGGACCCCAGATGCTTTCAATACAAGGGGCCTGTTAGGGCACACAGGATCTTAAAGAACTCTCAGTTATGTTCTGATGAAATGGTATTCACGAACACTAGAGAAATGAAAAGGTATAAATCCTATACAGTGCAGTCAGCCTCCCTGCCAATCCCTCAGCCACAGCAAGGAGTGTATTCCTTTTCTGTGTCACATGACATCTTGAGTCAGGTGATCTGACAGGAGAATATTTTGACATGACCTATATGCAAACTATTACGTTTCAATTTTAAGGAAGTTATAAAAAAAATCCATGTATAAACACAATTGCACCCCTCACCTCATCTCTTATAACCAGTTCTTTCTTTACCAAATTCTCACCCCACTGAGGGTGAGCTAAGGGAGAAGAGGGGAGTAAGGGATGTTGTGAGCCTCAGGGATGTGACTGAAGATGGGTAGGAAGTCAGGGAAGGGCTGAGGATGGGAGACCCATAAGCCGCAGCACCACTGGGTGGGTTCAAATCGCCAAACTTTAGGTTAATAATCAAATGCAAGCCATTTGCGCCATCAAGGGATCTGGTTTTAATTAAAAACCAAAAAAAAAAATTTTTTTTTTTTTAACTCAAATTGGCTGCCTCATAATGTCCCGTTTTATGTAAACAAAGCTTTAGTAACAGCCCTCAGACTGGCTTGGAATCTGAATGAGGACATTTGGTTGCCTAAAGTAATATAAGAGTGTTCCTTAGAAGGGAGGAGACTTCATTTTACATACTTTGGACGTGTTATCAGGAGGGATTATTCCTGGAGAAGGACATTATGCTTGGTAAAGTAGAGGGTCAGCGAAAACAGGAAGACCCTCAATGAGATGGATTGACACAGTGGCTGCAACAGTGGGCTCAAGCATAGCAATGATTGTGAGGATGGTGCAGGACCCTGCAGTGTTTTGTTCTGTGGTACGTAGGGTTGCTACGAGTTGGAACTGACTGGATGACACCTAACAACAACAAAAATAAACAATACTGTTGTTGTCGGTAGGTTCCAACTTGTAATAGTCCTGTGTACCACAAAACGAAACATTGCCCGGTCCTGCGCCATGCTCACGATTGTTACGCTTGAGCCCATTGTTGCAGCCACCGTGTCAATCCATCTCATTGAGGGTCTTCCTCTTTTCCACTGACTCTGTACTTTTCCAAGCATGATGTCCTTCTCCAGAGACTGATCCCTCCTGACAACGTGTCCAAAGTATGTAAGACGCAGTCTCATCATCCTTGCTTCTCAGGAGCATTCTGGTTATACTTCTTCCAAGACAGATTTGTTCATTCTTTTGGCAGTCCATGGTATAGTCAATATTCTTCACCAACACCACAATTCAAAGGCATCAATTCTCCTTCAGTCTTCCTTATTCATTGTCCAGATATCACATGCATATGTTGCGATTGTAAATACCATGGCCTGGGTCAGGCACACCTTAGTCTTCATGGTGACATCTTTGCTTTTCAACACTTTAAAGAGGTCCTTTGTAGCAGATTTACCCACTGCAATGTGTCTTTTGAGTTCTTGACTGCTGCTTCCATGGGTGTTGATTGTGGATCCAAATAAAATGAAATCCTTGACAACTTCAATCTTTTCTCCATTTATCGTGAGGTGGCCTTTTGGTCCAGTTGTGAGGATTTTTGTTTTCTTTATGTTGAGGTGTAATCCATACTGAAGACTGTGGTCTTTGATCCTCATCAGTAAGTGCAACAAGTCCTCTTCATTTTCAGCAAGCAAGGTTGTGTTTTCTGCATAATGCGGGGTCGTTAATGAGTCTTCCTCCAATCCTGATGCCCAATTCTTCTTCATTAGTCCAGCTTCTCAGATTATTTGCTCAGCATACAGATTAAATATGTAGGAGAAATGATACAACCCTGATGAACACTTTTCCTGACTTTAAACCACTCAGTATACCCTTGTTCTGTCTGAACAACTGCCTCTTGATCTATGTACAGGTTCCTCATGAACACAATTAACTGTTCAGTAATTCCTATTCTTCTCAATGTTATCCATAATTTGCTGTGATCCACACAGTTGAATGCCTTTTCGTAGTCAATAAAACACAGGGAAACATCTTTCTGGTATTCTCTGCTTTCAGCCAGGATCCATCTGACATCAGCAACGATATTACTGGTTCCACGTCCTCTTCTGAATCCTGCTTGAATTTCTGTCAGTTCTCTGTCGTTATACTGCTGCAGCCACTTTTGAAAGATCCTCAACAAAATTTTGCATGTGTGTGATATTAGTAATATTGTTCAACAATTTCCACATTTTGTTGGATCATCTTTCTTGGGAACAGGCATAAAGGTGGACCTGTTCCAGTCAGTTGGCTAGGTAGCTGTCTTCCAAATTTCTTGGCATAGACTAGTGAGCACTTCCAGAGCTGCATCTGTTTGTTGAAACATCTCGACTGATATTCTGTCAATTCCTGGAGCCTTCTTCTTTGGACTTCTTCTTTCAGTATCGAAGGTTCCTGATCATATGCTACCTCCTGAAATGGTTGAACGTCGATTAATTCTTTTTGGTATAATGACTCTGCGTTCCTTCCATCTTCTTTTGATGCTTCCTGTGTTGTTTAATATTTTCCCCATAGAATCCTTCACGGTTGCAACTCGAGGCTTGAATTTTTCCTTCAGCTCTTTCAGCTTGAGAAATGCTGAGCGTGTTCTTCCCTTTTGGTTTTCTATCTCCAGCTCTTTGCACGTCATTATAGTACTTGGCTTTATCTTCTTGAGCGGCCCTTTGAAATCTTCAGTTCGGTTCTTTTACTTCATTATTTCTTCCACTTGCTTTAGCTGCTCGAAGTTCAAGATCAAGTTTCAGAGTCTCCTTTGACATCCATTTTGGTCTTTTCTTTCTTTCCTGTCTTTTCAATGACCTCTTGCTTTCTTCATGTATCATGACCTTGATGTCATTCCACAACTCGTCTGGTCTTCAGTCATTAATGTTCAATGTGTCAAATATATTCTTGAGATGGTCTCTAAATTCAGGTGGGATATACTCAAGGTCATATTTTGGGTCTTGCGGACTTGCTCTGATTTTCTTCCGTTTCAACTTGAACTTGCATACGAGCAATTGATGGTCTGCTCCATAGTTGACCTTGTTCTGACTGATGATATTGAGCTTTTCCATCATCTCTTTCTGCACATGTAGTTGATTTGATTTCTGTGTATTCTGTCTGGTAAGGCCCATGTGTATAGTTGTCATTTTTGTTGGTGAAAAAAGGTATCTGCATTGAAGAAGTCCTTGGTTGTGAAAAATCCTATCATTTGTTCTCTGGCATTATTTCTATAACTAAGGCCATATTTTCCAACTACCGATCCTTCTTCTTTGTTTCCAACTTTTGCATTCCAATCACCAGTAAATATCAATGTATTCTGATTGCATGTTTGATCAATTTCAAACGGAAGAAGATGATAAAAATTTTCGATTTCTTTTTCTCTGGCCTTAGTGGTTGGTGCATTAATTTGAATAATACTCGTATTAAGTGGTGTTCCTTGTAGGCATACGGATATTATCACTGACAGCGTTGTACTTCAGGATAGATCTTGAAGTGTCCTTTTTGACAAAGAACGCAACAACATTTCTCTTCAAGTTGTCATCCCTGGCATAGTAGACTATATGATTGTCTGATTCAAAATGGCCAGTACCAGTCCATTTGAGCTCACTAACATCTAGGATATCAATGTTCATGCATTCCATTTCATTTTTGACGATTTCCAAATTTCCTAGATTCATACTTTATACAGTCCAGGTTTTGATTATCAATGGATGTTTACAGCTGTTTCTTTTCATTATGAGTCACACCACATCAGCAAATGAAGGTCCTTAAAACTTGACTCCATCCACGTCATTAAGGTCGACTCTACTGGGGGAATCATCTTCTGGCACTATATCAGACAATGTTCCGCTGCTATTCATAAGATTTTCACCGACTAATTCTTTTCAGAAATAGACTGTGGGGTCCTTCTTCCAAGTCTGTCTTCGTCTGGAAGCTCAGCTGAAACCTGTCCTCCATGGGTGACCCTGCTGGTATCTGAATACTGGTGGCATAGATTCCAGCATCACAGCAACATGCAAGCCCCCACAGTTTGACAAGCTGACAGACACAGGGAGGGGGGATAAGCAATATGTTCTAAATACATTTCTGGCCATTCCCTCAAGACAATTCCTTAGAAGGAATTTGAGGTCAGAGCTGTTCCTATTTCATGGGTTGTTTTGATGTACATAGCCAAGCTGCCTTCAGAAGAGCTGTTCCAATTTATAGTCCCACCTGCCTGGTGGAGGTGAGTGCCCAAGCATCTGTCTTTACACAGAGCAGTAAATGCAGTGATGAACCCTTATGACCCTTCTGTTTATGGCTGGTAAGACTCTGAAGCCCTTACGTTGCCCGTCATCCTGCAGACAGGCAAACTTATGAAACAAAATGCTTACACTGATAAGTAATAAATACAGGCTTTTTACCAATCAATCAACCAATAGAAAAACAAATAACAACTCTCAGGAAATTCTCATTCGGCAATAACTCTTAAATCGTATTCTACTCTTTTTTTTTTTTTTAATAATTCTTATTGTGCTTTAAGCGAAAGTTTACAAATCAAGTCAGTCTCTCACACAAAATCCCATATACACCTTACTACACACTCCCAATTACTCCCCCCCTAATTAATGAGACAGCCCGCTTTCTCCCTCCACTCTCTCTTTCGGTGTCAATTTCGCCAGCTTCTAGCCCCCTCTACCCTCTCATCTTCCCTCCAGGCGGGAGATGCCAAGATAGTCTCAAGTGTCCACCTGATCCAAGAAGCTCACTCCTTACCAGCATCCCTCTCCAACCCATTGTCCAGTCCAATCCATGTCGGAAGAGTTGGCTTCAGGAATGGTTCCTGTCCTGGGCCAACAGAAGGTCTGGGGGCCATGACCACTGGGGTCCGTCTAGTCTCAGTTAGACCATTAAGCCTGGTCTTATGACAATTTGGGGTCTGCATCCCACTGCTCTTCTGCTCCCTCAGGGGTTCTCTGTTGTGTTCCCTGTCAGGGCAGTCATTGGTTGTAGCCAGGTACCATCTAGTTCTTCTGGTCTCAGGATGATGTAGTCTCTGGTTCATATGGCCCTTTCTGCCTCTTCAGCTTGTAATTGCCTTGTGTCCTTGGTGTTCTTCATTCTCCTTTGATCCAGGTGGGTTGAGACCAATTGACGCATCTTAGATGGCTGCTTGCTAGCGTTTAAGACCCCAGACGTCACTCTCAAAGTGGGATGCAGAATGTTTTCTTAATAGATTTTATTATGCCAATTGACTTAGATGTCCCCTGAAACCATGGTCACCACAACCCTGCCCCTGCTACGCTGGCCTTCGAAGCATTCAGTTTATTCAGGAAACTTCTTTGCTTTTGGTTTAGTCCAGTTGTGCTGACCTCCCCTGTATTGTGTGCGGTCTTTCGCTGCACCTAAAGTAGTTCTTATTTATCTAATTAGTGAATGCCCCTCTCGTAACCACAAGAGAATGTTTTCTTCTCAGTTTAAACTATTTCTCAAGTTCTTATAATAGTGGTCTTATACAATATTTGTCCTTTTGCAACTGACTAATTTCACTCAGCATAATGCCTTCCAGTTTCCTCCACGTTATGAAATGTTTCACGGATTTATCACTGTTCTTTATCGATGTGTAGTATTCCATTGTGTGAATATACCATAATTTATTTATCCATTCATCTGTTGATAGGCACCTTCGTTGCCTCCATGTTTTTGCTATTGTAAACAGTGCTGCAATAAACATGGGTGTGCATATATCTGTACGTGTAGATGCTTTTATTTCTCTAGGATATATTCTGAGGAGTGGGATTGCTGGATTGTATGGTAGTTCTATTTCTAGCTTTTTAAGGAAGCACCAAATCGATTTCCAAAGTTGTACCATTTGACATTCCCACCAGCAGTGTAGAAGTGTTCCAATCTTTCCACAGCCTCTCCAACATTTATTATTTTGTGTTTTTTGGATTAATGCCAGCATTGTTGGAGTGAGATGAAATCTCATTGTAGTTTCGATCTGCATTTCTCTAATGGCTAATGATTGTGAACATTTCCTCATATATCTATTAGCTACCTGAATGTCTTCTTTAGTGAAGTGTCTATTCATATCTTTTGCCCGTTTTTGAATTGGGTTATTTGTCTTTTTGCATTTGAGTTTTTGCAGTATCATGTAGATTTTAGAGATCAGGCGCTGATCAGAAATGTCATAGCTAAAAACTTTTTCCCAGTCTGTAGGTAGTCTTTTTACTCTTTTCGTGAAGTCTTTGGATGAGCATAAGTGTCTGATTTTTAGGAGCTCCCAGTTATCTAGTTTTTCTTCTACATTCTTTATAATGTTTTGTATACTGTTTATGCCATATAGTAGGGCTCCTAATGTTGTCCCTATTTTTTCTTCCATGATCTTTATCGCTTTAGATTTTATATTTAGGTCTTTGATCCATTTGGAGTTAGTTTTTGTGCATGGAGTGAAGTATGGGTCTTGTTTCATATTTTTGCAGATGGATATCCAGTTATGCCAGCGTCATTTGTTAAAAAGACTATCTTTTCCCCATTTAACTGTTTTGGGGCCTTTGTCAAATATCAGCTGCTCATATGTGGGTGGATTTATGTCTGGATTCTCAATTCTGTTCCATTGGCCTATGTATCTGTTGTTGTACCAGTACCAGGCTGTTTTGACTACTGTGGCGATATAATAGGTTCTAAAATCAGGTAAAGTAAGGCCTCCCACTTTGTTCTTCTTTTTCAGTAATGCTTTATTTATCCAGGGCCTCTTTTCCTTCCATATGAAGTTGGTGATTTGTTTCTCCATCTCATTAAAGAATGCCCTTGGGATTTCGATCAGAATTGCATTAAATGTATAGATCGCTTTTGGTAGAATAGATATTTTTATAATGTTAAGTCTTCCTATCCACGAGCAAGGTATGTTCTTCCACTTACGTGAGTCTCTTTTGGTTTCTTGTAGAAGTGTACTGTAGTTTTCTTTGTATAAGTCTTTTACATCTCTGGTAAGATTTATTCCTAAGTATTTTATCTTCTTGGGGGCTAATGTAAATGGCATTGATTTGGTGATTTCTTCTTCTATGTTCTTTTTGGTGGTGTAGAGGAATCCAACTGATTTCTGTATGTTTATCTTGTATCCCGATACTCTGCTGACATGTTCTACTCTTTTAAATTATGGTTCAATCAAGTCACCATCTGAGTCTCATTTTCCTCATCAATCAGACACTCTCTTGTTTCCCTTCTTCCAGAACTCTATGGTTCCACTCCACAGAGCGAGAGGAAAAGGCCCAGGCCCACCACCTTGGAGCAGAAGGCCCTTGGTCTGGGCAAGCTGCCTCGGCAGCCATTTTTTCCCCTTGCCATCGAGTCAATTTTGAGTCATAACGACGCTGTAGCAAGGAGTAGAACTGTCCCACAGAGCTTCTAAGGCTGTAACATTTATGGAAGCCGACCGCCACATCTTTCTACTATGGAGTGGCTGGTGGGTTAGAACTAAAAAAAGTCCGGAGGCTATTATAGGATGAGCTCCCAGACTTCTATGCCTGCATAGTATGAATGTTTTCAAAATACTTTCATTGTGGGTTTTTCTTACCATAGAATGAAATAATCTGCAATGGCTTCCTAGCTCTGATTCACTGCAGCAGGGAGCCATTGCAGGATCTTGAGGAAGAGAGAGTTGTGATCCAAACTGTGAAAAAAAGCAAAAACCCAAACCCACTGCCATTGAGTTGATTCCAACTCATAATGACCCTATAGGACAGAGGAGAGCTGTCCCCTGTGGTTTCCAAGGTTGTAAATCTTTATGGGAGTGGACTGCCACATCTTTCTCCCATGGAACAGCTTGTGGGTTCAAACCTCTGGCCTCTTGGTTAGCAGCCAAGCAGTTTAACCACTGAACCACCAAGTCTCCTGAAAAAGAAAAAGCAACGGGTATGCAAACCAGGAAGTCAAAGAGTGGGAGCAAGGAGGGCCAGTGAAGGGGTCCATGTCTCATTTGTTTTCTTGATAATGGTGAAAATAACTAAGGTGAATTGCATTTACTTTTAGGCACTGTTCTAGGATATTTTTCTTGTCTAACATTCATAACAAACCTTTACAGTGGGGAGAAGCAAAAGAACTAGCCCACAACCACATGGTTACAAAGGGTAGAACCAGAATTCGTACCTAGAGCATCTGGCTCCAGAAACAATGCTCTTACCCTTGAGAACTCAGTGCTCAGCCTGGTAAATGTTTGCTGAATCTGTAAGCACTTGAATAACTAGAACCATCCTGGATTTAGGCACCGTAGTCAAGAAGAGTCTAACATCGAATGTAAAAATTATACCTGAGACTTACATGTTCAATCTGAAATGGCCAAATAAGGAGGACCAGAGACAGTGCCCGAACTCTAAGTTGTGCAGGTTCTGTTCTCTGAGGCCATCAAAACTGCAAACCGGGTAAGAAAAGGGAGATAGACTAGTGGGCCACTAAGATCCTGGGGCTACATCCATTATCAACAACACCGAGCAAATGCGAACAAATCTGATAGTGGCAGAGCCACATTTCCCAGCAGAAATCAAGGTCTGATGCCCCACGGGGCTTGGGTCGGTGTTATAGACTGATTTGTGTACCCACCAAAGATATATTGAAGTCCTAACACCTGGTACCTGTGAATGTGACCTAGTGGAAATAGGGTCTTATGCAGGTGTTATCAATCAAGTTTATAGGCGATCATGCTCAGGTAGGGTGGGTCCTAACCCAACCTGAGTGGTGTCCTTCAAAAAGGAGACAGAGAGGATGGGTACCATGTGACCCGCAGGTGTGAGCCCAAGGACACTTGGAGCTGTTAAAGATTGGTAGAGAGGCAGGAAACAGATTCTCCCTCATGGCATCAGCAGGAACCCCCACAGCCAACACCCTGACCTCAGACTCCCAGCCTACAGGACTGTGAGACTATAAGCTTCTGGTCTTATAAACTGCCCAGTTTATGGTATTTTGCTACGGCAGTCCTAGGAAACTAATGCAGTTGGGATGTTCACAATGCCAAGCAAAAGAGAGACCTTGGTGGGGGCACTAGGAAGGACCAGGGAAGGAAAGGAAGCCTTAGGTGTGGACTCTTCAGGGGCCACACACACAAAATTCAATGGCAAAAATACACTGGAAATAAACGCCACATATATGGCAGGAAAATGGGTTCATTGCCTTGCAAGTAAAGAGCTCCTACAAAAAATCAATTAGGCAAAGATAAAAAGCCTATTGTAAAAGTAAAGTCAATATACAAATCCATATACAAATGAAGAACTACAAATGGCCAATAAATATTCACCCAGATGACCTGTGATCACTCTTCATCCTGTGCCCCTCAGACTTGCACTCAGGATCTGCTATTTCCAGTGCATCCTGAGGATCCAGCCCGTGAGGACTGGGGAGCCCTGGTGGCATAGTGGTTAAGCAATCAGCTGCTAACCAAAATTTTGGGAGTTCAAACCCACCCGCAGCTCTGCAAGGGAAAAGAGCTGGTGATCTGCTTCCGCAAAGGTTACAGCCTTGGAAACTCTCTGGGGCAGTTCTTCTCTGTCCTACAGGGTAACTATGAGTTGGAATCGACTCCACGGCAGTCGGTGAACCATTGAGGAGTGGCAATGAGGTGGCAATGAGGACCAGGAGAAGGCCCACCTTGGGCCAGCTGAGGTAAAAGTTGGGGCTGCATGGCCTGCTCCGTCAGTGGGAGATGCTGCCGCACAGAAATGGTTCCCCTAAGCCTGGACCCAGGGGGATGTGAA
Source organism: Loxodonta africana (assembly GCF_030014295.1). Lineage (NCBI taxonomy): Eukaryota > Metazoa > Chordata > Mammalia > Proboscidea > Elephantidae > Loxodonta > Loxodonta africana. The sequence goes on from NC_087351.1 coordinate 7,246,457, forward strand.
ATATTAAAACACAATTGATTGACTGATGGAGACACAGGCTCTTGCTGAGGACGTCCTTCGCCTGCAGCAGTTCCACGTGTTGTGGAGGCACGAGCATGACATGTCCCCCATGGAGGAGAAAAGATTGAGATAGAGGAAGTAATAAAACAACTATCCAAGGTGGAATGAATTAGCCGGCCTAGATGACATCCGTGGTTTCCAGTTCTGGCTGTACATTGGAATCCCTGGGGAGCTTTTTAAAACTAAAGATGCCTACTAGGATGTTCGTAGGAGCACCATCTGTATGTGCTCCAGACAGGAAGCCCTCCGGATGCTCGTAGACAGTGGTGTGGATAAACAATCACGGATTATTCACGTAATGGAGAACCACACGGCAAAGAGGATGAAAGGCCACAACTACACACACCAATGTAGGTAAATCCCTCATCTGTAACGCAGAGCGAAAGGAGCTCTATGAAAGGAAGTCACGTGCAGCGCATCTCAGAAGAGCAAGGAGACGAGGCACAGGATGCACGCCAGCTCTCTCTACTAGCTGCAGCTTTTCTGCAAGCCTAAAATACCCTAAAATTTAAAAAGGTTGTTTAGATACAAAAAAGTCATACTCAAATACCAATTCATATATCAAATATAAAGACAGAAAAGAAGCCATCCCTGCCATTAGAAGCCAGGATAGTATTTACCCTTTGGGGTAGTGGCCAGAAGCATGCATGAGGGAGTTTCTAGGCTGTTGGTCATGCTCTATTTCTTGATCTGTGTCTTAGTCATCTAGTGCTGCTATAACAGAAATACCACAAGTGGATGGCTTTAACAAAGAGAAATTTAGTTCTTCCCAGTAAAGTAGGCTAAAAGTCCAAAATTGGGGTGTCAGCTCCAGGGGAAGGCTTTCTCTCTCCACTGGTCTTCTCATCAATCTTCCCCTGGACTAGGAGCTTCTCTGCACAGGGACCCCAGGTCCAAGGGATGCGCTGTGCTCCTGGCACTGCTTTCATGGTGGTATGAGGTCTCCTATCTCTCTGCTCACTTCTTTCTTTTATATCTCAAGAGATTACCTCAAGACACAATCCAATCTTGTAGATTGAGTCCTGCCTCTCTAACACAGCTGCTGCCCATCCTCCCTCATTAACATCATAGAGGCAGGATTTACAACACACAGGAAAATCACACACAATACCAGGAATCATGGCCCAGCCCAATTGATGCATATATTTTTGGGGGGGACATAATTCAATCCATGACAACCTGGGTGCTGGTTGCGTGGGTGCATTCCTTCTTCTGTGAAAATTCATCGAGCTGGACAATTACGTAAACTTTTATGTATGCATTAGACCCCTGGGTGGTGCAAACCCAGCCAACAGTGCCGCAGAAGGAAGGCCTGGCTATCTGGTTCAGTAAAGGTTACGGCCAAGAAAACCCTAAAGCGCAATTGTACTCTGTAACACACGGGGTTACCAGGAGTGAAGATCAACTTGACAGCAACAGTTTTTTTTTGGGGGGGGGGGCGGGGGGGGAGTTGTTTTCTGTGTGTATATTTTATTTCAATAAAAAGTTAAAAACTATTCAGATGTTCGGTCCTACCCAGACTAACTAAATCAGAATTTCTTGGGGAGGTCTTGAGCATTAGCATTTCTTGCAGGCTCTGAAGATTATTCTCGTATGCATCTAGGATCAAGAGCCACTGCTGTTTGTCCTGCAGGCAATACAAGAAGCCAGACACCAGTGTAGGCTGGAGCTGTGGGTTCCGGCTTCAAGAGGAGGTGTGGCATGCATGTGGCCTTAAAGCCTGGGAGTGATGGATGAGCTGAGCAGGGTGCCACAATAAATGAACACTTCAAACCCAGGAGATATTCGATTTCCAATTCTCATTTTTATTTCCTGATGGTGGAGCCCTGGTGGAGCAGTGGTTAAGTGTTCCACTGCTCACCAAAACGTCAGCAGTTGGAATTCACCTTGGAAACCTGTGAGGCAGATCTACTCTGTCCTATAGGGTTGCTGTGACTCAGAATCAACTCCACGGCAACGAGTTTCTTTTTCTTTTTTTGGTGTTGGCTGCATTTTCGCTTGGAAACTTGATTCCCCACCTTAAATAATGTTGTCAGTGTTGGCCCTTTAGGGTCATGAGCTGTGAGCAGGGCCTCACCAGACTTCTGCAAATGGAGAGAACAAAAAAGCGGTCAGTCTCATGTACCCTGAACACTGTGTTTTATCTCATTAGCACTATTTCTTGTACTTCTACCCACGCCTCAGGAAGCCCTCAAGAAAGTGTGTTTGAATGATACAGGAGAGATCAGCACAACTGGACTAAACCAAAAGTAGTTTCCTGAATAAACAGATCGCGTCAATGGCCAGTGTAGCAAGGGCAGAGGTTTGGGGACTATGGTTTCAGGGGACATCTAGGCCAATTGGCATAATAAAATCCTCACAATTGGACCAGTAAGCCACATCACGATAAATGGAGAAAAAACTGAAGATATCGAGGATTTCGTTTTACTTGGATCCACGATCTACACCCATGGAGCAGCAGTCAAGAAATCAAAAGACACAGTGCAATGGGCAAATCTGCTGCAAAAGACTTCCTTTAAGTGTTGAAAAGCAAAGACATAATCATCTTGAAGACTAAGTTTTACTTGACCCAAGCCATGGTGTTTTCAATCGCCTCCTATGCATGTGAAAGCTGAACGATGAATACGGAAGACTGAAGAAGAATTGATGCCTTTGAATTGTGGTGTTAGAGAAGAATATTAAATATACCATGGACTGCCAAAAGAACAAACAAATCTGTCTTGGAATAAGTACAGCCAGAATGCTCCTTAGAAGCAAGGATGGTGGGACTATGTCTCACATACTTTGGACATGTTATCAGGAGAGATCAGTCCCTGGAGAGGGACATCATGCTTGGTAAAGTAGAGGGTCAGCGAAAAAGAGGAAGACTCAATGAGATGGACTGACGCATTGGTTGCAACAATGGGCTTAAGCATAACAAAGTTTGTAAGGATGGCCATCTGCTCCCATAAAGATTAAAAAGCAAAAAAACCCCAAATCTGTCTAGTCAATTATGACTTGTAGTGACCTTATAGGACAGAAAACAGCTGCCCCATGCGGTTTCCAAGGATCGGCTGGTAGATTTGAACTGCCAACCTTTTGGCACCAGCCCTCTCCCCCCTCCGTAAAGATTACAGCCTAGGAAACACCATGGGGGAGTTCTACTCTGTCCCTCGGGTTGGAATCAACTCAACAGCAAACAACAACAAGTGAGCCATTTGTGAACATGTATTTAGTTAGCATTTTCATTCTGAGCACTTCTCTATATAATTCTTGCTTGGGCTCATTCTAGATAACGATAATACCACAACAATAGTAACGGTCGACCTTGACTGAGTGCTTATATCATGCAGGCACTTTGCCAAACCCTTTCCATGAATTATCTCACTTAATCCTTGCTTCAATTTTATTAATCCCCACTTGACAGAAGAGAAAACTGAGGCCTAATATCTGAAGCAAGGCCAGTTACGTGTTGTATGCAGGCACTTTGACTCACGAGACCAAGCTTCAAACCACAGCGCGACAGTGCCTAAAGCTGGCCTTCAAAGGTGGGATACCGTGACCTTGTGGAATTGTGTCCTCGAAGCACTCCCCCCACCTTCCCAACCTAGTCTCTACCCATCGGACCCCTGATTCTCACTCGAAATCTCTGTCGCCTTGTCCCTTCTTCTCTCTCTGGCTTTCTCCTTCCATCTCCTGATACTCTGCTGAGTACTTGCTTCTCCTTCTTTCCGAATTCTCATCTCTTTTTAAAAGAGTAAATGGTGAATTAATTCATACTAAGATGTTTGGGATTTGCTGAGTGATTTTTCTCAAGAATGATTATATTTGAAGGAAATTCCATGGAGAGGACACTGCTTACCATTCATGTGTGCTTGATGATGGTTAGCACACTATGGCCAGCTGGCCAAATTCTGCTTTTGTAAATAAAGTTTTATGAGAACACAGCCACGCCAATTTGTGTATTTACTATCCATGGCTGCTTTGGTGCTACAATGACAAAATAGTTACAACAGAGAACGTATGAGCCTAAAATATTTACTATCTGGCCCTTACAAAAAACTTTGCTGACCCCTGAGTTAACATATGTGGCATCTTGAGTGCAGAATCCGGTGCATACCCAAACCCAAACCAAACCTGTTGCCACTGAAGAGATTCCGACTCATAGTGACCCTTTAGGACAAAGTAGACCTGCCCGCATAGGGCTTCCAAGAAGCGGCTGGTGGAGTGGAACTGCCAACATCTTGGTTAGCAGCTAAGCTGTTAACCACTGTGCCACCAGGGCTCTGGTGCATTCCCCCACCCACCCCGTTGCCATTGAGTCGATTCCGACTAACAGCGGCCCTGTAGGACAGAGTAGAACTGCCCCGTAGAGTTTCCAAGGAGCTCCTGGTAGATTCGAACTGCTGACCTTCTGGTTAGCAGCTGTAGCACTTAACCACTATGTCAGCAGGGTGTCCTGCTCTGGTGCATAGCTGCTCAATAGTGGTGACTTTCTCTTCGGCAGTTTCCGGGTTCTGCTCCGTGGGTGAGTCCTGGGCAGGAGGAGCACTCTGAAATGTCTTCACATGGGTCACCACTGATCATGCCTGCTCATAGGGAGCAGGTGGCCAAGGGTGATCCCTGTCGAATATTCACCTGCAGTTTGGCAGGTGAAAGAGTGACAAGCAGGCTCACGAAAACACAGTGATGTGTTACTCATTTTCCACAATGTTTCCCAGGATGAAAGCAGCAGGGACATCCCAGCTGGGTTGGAGGCTGCCTGGGACTGAGGGCGCTACTTCCCCAGGGGTGGTGAGCTGGAAGAAAGGCAGGGACTCACGCCTCGGTGCCACAGACACAGGACAGTTTTGTGTCCTGGCATTATTTCCTTCACCAGATGTGCATTTTACAGGATGAAGGGGCTTAGTTTCCCCTTCGAAGCATGTTTAAAATATCAAAAACTGAAATGAGCCCCGAAACACTTGAAGTTAATTGCAGTATCTGGCCAGGGCCAGGGGTGGAGTGGGTGGTTGTGGACAAAACGGAATGGGAAGCTGTGGAGGCACTGCTTCTAGCCCCACTCCAGGAAGAGCTTAAAGGCAGTCCCCTGCTTTCTCCCCAGCTCCTGCCCCACTCCCACTTTCTCTGCTCTGGGGGAAGCAGTGGTCTCACCTTTGCAGACCTTCTCTTGAGGAGCTGCATCTTCCTTGCTAACCAATTGCCGTCAATTAGTTTCCGACTCATGGCAACCCTAAGAGTGTCAGAGGGGAACCGTGCTCCGTAGAGTTTTCATGGCTGTGACCCTTCGGAAGCAGATTGCCAGGACTTTCTTCCCAGGTGCCTCTGGGTGGCATTAAACTGCCCCTCTTTGGGTTAGTGGTTGAGTGCTTAACCATTTGTGTTGCCTGGAGACTCCCTCCTTGCTGGGGTACCAAGCTCTGGCGTCTTGCATTTTCTTCTGGGTGACTCGGTAAGGCTTGCCTTGCTAATAGGCGCACCCTGACTTCATGGCACACATTGTTCTTCTCGCCACCCTAGTAAAAGCTCATCTCTGCAAAGTGGGTGCTGAGACAGAGGCTTGAAATTCATAAGAAGTCAACCCTATTGTCTGAGCCTGGGCTCCCTGGAAGGCAGAGGTTGAGGCCAAGGCTTGCTGGTATCACTTAATTTCAGGGAGGAGGCACCAGGCCTGGGGGCAGTAGCGTAGGAAGGGGAAGAGCGAGACAAGGGTAAGTTGACCAGCTAGCCTCCTTCAGGTGCCTCAGATTGTTTGATCTCATGAGACCAGTCTCTAAGAAGATGATCAACTGGGTCTCAGGAGAGTCCATCTCTGTGGAAGAAAAGGGGAAGAATAAAGGTTTGCTCCGTGGGTCTTAATTCTCTGGACTTCATGGCTGCACACGTGTGGGCCCTGTGTGTGGTCCTGTGATGTCTATGCTCAGAGTCATAGATGTGGCCTCCTTGCTGGGCCCTGCCTCTGTCCCCTCTGCACTCACTACTTCCGTATGTGCCTTGGCTTTCTAGTGAAAGCGTCTGTAGCCTTGAGTTTCTCCAGAAGCATGCCTGGCCCACACCAGGGAGTTTACACCCCCAGGAGATGAGAGCTGGAGCCAAACGATGAGAGCTTGCTTGGCCAGCTATGCAGGGAGTACTGTGCAGTCTCCCAGAGGCCTCTAGTGGGACTGACCTCAGTCATCTGCTATAGTGAACCTGCCCATTCACAGGCCCCCATTCCCTTATCAGTGTTCCTAGGATCATCTCCAAAATTCTTTCCCAGCATCTGCTTTTGGGAGAACTTAGACTATGGCCATATGGGGGTCCCCATGTGGGAGGCAAGAAGCACTTGGTACTGGCACACCATAAGTGCCACCAGGTTTCACCTGCATGGACTCGCTCCGAGGTCACTGCGGTGACAGCCAGGACAAAAGCCAGGTAAGGCCAAGAGGATCTGTGGTGGTGCATCTGAGCAGTCTGATACACCTGGCAAGAAGGATTACAATTCATTGATTCTGAGTAGGTCCCACATAAGCGCTTACCCTGTGCCAGTGACTGTGCTAAGCACCGTATGTGGCTTAACACATGCAATCCTCACAATTAGGACACAGATATTGTAATCATTACCCACACTTTACAAGTGAGGAAACTGAAGCTCAGAAGACAAAGTACTTGCCTAAGGTAACAGAGCAAGAAAGGGCAGAGTAAGGACTGAACCCAGAGTGGCCTGCCTCCAGAGCCTAAGTTTCTAAGTCAGTGATTATATGTCTTGACCATCACTGTTTGCAGGTTTCCCACGACCCAATTTAATTACGTGGGAAGAGTCCTTCAGGCATCCTGTTCCACTGACCTCTGCCCAGACAAGTTCCCGGTTAAGTGTGTGTGAGTGTATGTGTGAGAGTGTGCTTGCCTTGGGTGGTGGGAAGGTAGGAGTAGGGTGAAAGGTTAAAATTTAGAAACCCCTTTCCATTAGGTTTTACCCAAAGAAATAACCTTCCGCCTTTCATAATCAAAGCAGGAGCTGCTATGAGCTTTGGGGCTTGGTTTGGCTCTTTTTCCAGGACTGGACCCTTTTTCTAAATAAGATTCTAAATGGCCATCAAATAGCACAAAGCAAAACAACTTTTTGATGAGTTAAGTGTAAATGGGTCAAAGGCAGGGAGATTAAATTTTCCCTCAAATACACATGGGTTAAAAAAAATTACAGTCTCCAGAGAGGCTGGCTCCAGCAGGGCTATGTTTTTGCCAAGTCAGCACATTGGGGAAGAAGTCTGTGACTCTCTGCCAAACCCTGAACGCCACTGACCTTGTCTCAGCTTCTTGCTGAACCCAGGAGGCATCCATCTTCCTAAATCCTGGCTGTCTGTCAGACCTGAGGGCCCATTTCTATGCAAATGTCTCACTGTTATAGTTTGTGCCACCTCCTCACAGACTCAGGGACTTTTTATTTTTTCCCATCAATTCCTGTGTAGTCTATCAACAAGTCTTTTTTCCTCCCATGTCTCTCTCCTGCCTGTCCTCTGTCTCTCTTCCAGCAGATTCAAACAGGAGTTAGCGACAGGGCTTCTTTCTTTGAGTTCAGCCCTGAATCTCACTCTGCTTCAGCAGGATATGCCTGACAGGGCACAGCAAGCTGGAGAAATGACCAAAAAAAAAAAAAACCAAACCCACTGCCATTGAGTCGATTCTGACTCATAGCAACCCTATAGGACAGAGTAGAACTGCCCCATAGAGTTTCCAAGGAGCACCTGGCAGATTTGAACTGCCGACCCTTTGGTTAGCAGCCATAGCACTTAACCACTACACCACCAGGGTTTCCAGGACAGTGTCCTGCAAAAACGCAAGCATTTTGCCTGCCAGGGTCTGTTTGGGTCAGAGTGAAATCACCTTGGGGGACAGTTTCTGTTCTTTTACTCAAACAAAGGAATCCCTGTGGATATCACTCATCTCTAACTTCCCTCTCCAAGTTTGGGGTAAAAGTTGGTCCCTCGTTGTTTGGTTACCAGAACGAAAGTGTGACAGGACCCTGAAGACGTCCCTGAATATTGTCACAGAAGACAGCTGAATGGCATTTACAAGGCACACACAGGCTGACTGATCTGTGAAAACTGAGGGTACACTTGACCAGCTTGCCCCAGTTTGCTCAACTGCAGACAATTCTAGTTCCGAGGTGGATGAAATGACCAATCCTGAGCCAGAAAAATAAAGCTGTTCCCTTTGCATTTTAATACCAGTGGATACGGTTTCCAGGACTGAGCCATTGGCACGTGCCAATTCCTTTGTGTTTGGCTCCGGATTTAACAAGCGCCCAGAGTGTAGCTGTCTCTCGCAGGCTTTTTACGAGCATCCAGACGACTCCTCAGGCGAGCTCCACTGTGGAATCTTTGCCTCCCCCCACCCCGCCAGCCCCCCGAGATTCCAGAGGCACTTGTCTTCACACCTTTATTCTGCAGACCCTGGAAGTCAGTTGGATTGGATAGTGGAACAGATTTCAGAGAACTTGCACATCGACCTGTCAAATGTTCTGCTGGGTTGGTGGCATACGCTGGTGCTGAATCGTGCCCATTTAGCAGCTGGCATAGAGCTCATGAAAGGATTCTGGAGTTCAGCTTGCTCTGACACTGAGCCATAGCGTGGAAGCCATGGTAAAGTTGAACAGCAGATGGAAAACTCCGCCGAAACTTTTATTGGCCATATGTCACTTTTGAGTGTTGGCCAACAAACGAAATTTGCAGCTAATATATAATGATTTAAACAGCAAAAAGAGCAGCCGCGCTTTGATTTCTTTGATTTCCTCCAGGCTCTCCCAGCTTGCTGAGTTTCCTGAGCGCTGTTTACCCTTCTGCTGATTCCCTGATCCTGCACCAGGTGGCACCATCTTCAGAGCCGCATTGTCTTAGCTGGTGCGTGTCACTGCTGCTGCTTCGTCATGGGCTGAGCTTTTACATTTCTTTATTATTCTCATTATTTTAATTTGATGAGAAGATGCTACAAAGCACAAGACTGCAGTATTTTTTACTCCCACCTGCTTGGCTGTTTCTCTTCGATTTTTAAAATGCTTCCTGAGTACAAGGGCTCCTGCATTTAACTCCCCTTTCAGGAAACCCTGGTGGTATAATGGTTAAGACCTATGGCTTCTAACCAAAACATCAGCAGCGCTAATCCACCAGGCTCTCCTTGGAAGTTCTACCCTGTCCTTTAGGGTCACTATGAGTGGGAACCCACTTGACTGCAACGGGTTTATTTTTTTGAAGGGGGGCTGGGCCTGGGCTGGTCTTCTGCTATGTCTCCAGCGCTGGTTCTTCCAGTGGACTGTGGGAGGGCAGCTCGTTCTGCTTTAGGAGGACATGACCTGGGATGGGGCTCCCCTGGAAAGACTCAGCACTCCTGCTATCAGAATCATTGGGAAGGAAATGATTGATGTCAGGAGTAAGGAGGCCAGAACACCTCCTGGCTCTTTGTTCTCTTCTGGCTCTTCCATCCCACGCAGATGGAGTGCCAAATCTCCACTCCCAGCTGCCTGGACTTACTAGCTGACTTTGTGCTTGAGGCCTCACGGAAGAAGAGGTTCCTTGTTGTAAAGTGAGGGTTATACAGTTGTTGCTGGGGTCAGTGCTGGAAGCAGTGAGGAAAGGAATGGAGGACCAATAGGACTGTAAACTTGCATACCATCCACTGGCCCAATAATTCAGTTCAGGAATACACGATTTCTGAGGCTGTGTGATCATAGAATGGCTCTATAGTTGTCACTCTAACAAACTCCAACTCAGGTTTCTGTATATTAATTCCTGCAAAACTCAGCTACTTCCCTAATATTATTCCAAAGACTTTGAATAGCACTGTGAATAAAAATACAACAGAGTACATCAAACTCAGTGAAGTCTATAACATCTGGATCAAAGCATGTCAAATGGAGTGTAAAGCTCACGCTCATCATGGTGTTTGCGTTTATTTTCTAATTTTTATAAAGACAGGGAATGAGAACTATTTTTCCTGTAGGAATTTTTAGTTATCTGTTCCTGTGGTAAACTGGACAGCTCATGAAAGGATTACAGCCTTTGTGTCTGTTTGTAGGAGTCGATTTTCCTTTTATGTCTGATTAAGATTTTGTTCTGTAGCAACTTCTCTTTGGGGAATTTATCCTACAGATAGAACTGCTCTGTGAAATAACGTGTGTTCAAGGTTAACCATCGCAGCATTATTTTAAAAGCAGGAGACTGGAAACAAGCCAACTGCTCAATAGAGGACAGACTAAATTATAATCACCCTCACACTGGAATGCTAGGTGACCTCATGGAAGGACGAAGGTACTCGCTTTACATGTAGAGATGGAAGGAACTCCAAGACATTTGCAGGGGAAGTCTGGAACACAGGTAGTGTACACGCACTACCTTTTAATCCAGAAAAAAAAAAAATATATATATATATATATATTTTAATATTTGCTGGTAGACACAAAGAAACTTTGGGAAGATACACAAAAAGTAGCTGAGGAGAGAGCAAGAATAGAGAGACAGGTGGCCATAAGTCACTCACTCTTTAGCTTTTTGGAATTTGCTATTTTCTTTTTTTATCCATTATTGTAGAGAACAATTTTCCTACTGGCTCGCCTCTAATGTCCTAAATACCAAACCCTCAGTTTCCTGGACTTGTGTGCTCACTGTTGACCAACGACTCCTTCAGAATGAGCAGCTCCAGTGTAGTAGAACCAGAAGTCCTGCCTTTCACCTACTCTGTGTGCTTGGAAATGTCACTTCACCTTTATGAACCTAACAGATACAGGGAGGGAAAGAGGAGGAGGTAGTGTTTCTGAGTGTCTGCTGTCCTTGTAGAGGTATTTCATTAAAAAAAAAAAATATATATATATTTAATTTTATTGTGGTAAAATATGTGTATAACAAAACAATTGCCATTTTAACCATTTCTAAGTGTACAACTCAGTGAGATTAATGACATTCACCATGTTGTACAACATCACCACTACTACCTGCTTCCAAAAGTTTTTCCTCACCCCAAACACGCACTCAGTGCCCATCCCCTGTCTCCTTCAGAGAGGCATCCCTTTTAATTATCGTAATGGCTCTGTGAGATACGTAATATTATCATCTCCATTTTACATATAAAGAAAAACTCAGGCTCAAAGAGCTTAATTAACTTGTCCCAAGGCACACAACTTCTAAGTAATGGAGTCAAGACTTGAACCCCAGATGACTAGTCTCTAGCGCATGTTTATGAGAATACTTCACAACTGGGAAACATAGAGTTTTCTTTTATCACTTTAGTGTTCTCTTCCCTCTGACTCTGCCCTGTCCTGATCCTCCCTCTTCTGACTCCTTTGCTCACTCGTCATCTCTCTGCCCACAGTCTGGTTCTCCTCCTCGTTTCACTGTTGCAGTTATGTGTATATATAAATAAAACAGTTGCTGTGGAGTCGATTTCAACTCATGACAACCCATGTGTCTCAGAGTAGAACTGTGCTACATAGGGTTTTTAGTGGCTGATTTTTTGGAAGTGTATCACCAGGCCTGTCATGGATTGAACTGTGTGCCCCCCAAAAATATGTGTATCAACTTGGTTAGGCCATGATTCCCCGTATTGTGTGGTTGCCCTTCATTTTGTGGTTGTAATTTTGTGTTGAGAGGATTAGGGTGGGATTGTAACACCACCCTTACTCAGGTTACCTCCCTGATCTGAGGTAAAGGGAGTTTCCCTGGGGTGTGGCCTGTACCACCTTTTATCTTTCAAGAGATAAAAGGAAAGGGAAGCAAACAGAGAGTTGGGGACTTCATATCACCAAGAAAGCAGCACCAGGAGCAGAGCGCATCCTTTGGACACGGGGTCCCTGCGCCTGAGAAGCTCCTTGACCAGGGGAAGATTGAGGACAAGAACCTTCCTCCAGAGCCAAAAGGGAGAGAAAGCCTTCCCCTGGAGCTGATACCCTGAATTTGGACTCGTAACCTACTAGACTGGGAGAAAATAAATTTATCTTTATTAAAGCCATCCACTTGTGATATTTCTGTTATGGCAGCACTAGATGACTAAGACAAGGCCTTTCTGCCTCGGTACCGCTGCATCAACTCAAACCTGCAACAGCTTAGTTAGCAGTTGAGAGTGTTAACTATTGGTAGTATCCCCAAACTCCCTACTCCTTAGGTTTAAGCCCTTGAAGAAGGCTTCAATTCTCTTTTTCTCCCTTTATTCCAATTCATAATGATTAAAAAAATTCTGCTATATTGACTTCTACCACCTTTACATAGCTGGGTTCTTCATTGTATCTTGCCTGGAGAGTGCTCTTTTAACTGGCTATCCCACCTCCAGCCTTGCTCCTCTCCTAGCTATCTGACATCCTACTGTTTGAATAACCTTCATATAGTATAGCACCCAAAACCTCTATGTGAGGAGAATTTTCAAATGCTAATGAGGGACACAAAGGAAAACTTCATAAATGTGAAGGCCAAGAGCACAAATTATAATAAAGCTGACAGTTCTCCTTAAATTATCTATAACTTTAATAGGATCCCAATAAAAATAGCAACAGGATTTTAAACATTTTTCTGTAATCAAACAGGCTGATTTTAGAGTTCTTATAGAAAAATAAGTGTGTTAGAATATCCAGGAAAATTTTGAAAAAGAGGAATAAAAAGGGAGAATGGACCCTAATGGACACTAAAATAATTATAAAGTGATGATAATTAATATAGATTAATACCTGCTCACGAGTACACAAACAGAACGACAGAACAGAATCAGAAATTGATCCCAATACTTAAAGAGGATTAAATAGTTCATAAAAGTTGCATATGATAGCAGTGAGGAATATTTTTACAATTTAATAAGTGATGTTGGAACAATTGGGTAACCATTTGGAAAATAATAAATTTTTTTTTTACACCAAAATAAGTGCCAGATGGACTATCACATTGAAAATTAAGCTATGAAAGTTCTATTAAAAAAAAAAATGGAAAAAGTGGCTAATGATCTTAGAAGAGAAAAGGTCTTTCTAATCATGACAAAATTCAGGAGCCATAAAAAAAGATTGATAAGTGTCATGGATTGAATTGTGTCCCCCCTCCCCGCCCCCAAATATATGTCAAGTTGGCTAGGCCATGGTTCCCAGTATTGTGTGGTTGTCCTTTGTTTTGTGATCTGATGTGATTATCCTATATGTTGTAAATCCTACCTCTATGATGTTAATGAGGCAGGATTAGAGGCAGTTGTCTTAATGAGGCAGAACACAATTTACAGGATTAAGTTGTGTCTTGAGTCAATGCCTTCTGAGCTATAAAAGAGAGAAGCAAGCAGAGAGGAGAGGGACTTCATTACCACCAAGAAAGAAGAACCAGGAGTGGAGTATGTCTTTTGTACTTGGGGTCCCTGAGCTCCTAGACCCAGAGGAAGATTAATGCCAAGAAATATGGAGATTTCCAAGGAACGCTGAACCCACAGATGTTGAAAGGAGACAAGGACCTTCCCCAGAGCTGATAAAAAGAGAAATCTTTCCCTTAGAGCTGGCACCCTGAATTCAGACTTCTAGCCTCCTAAACCGGGAGAGAATAAATTTGTGTTTGCTAATGCCATCTACTTGTGGTATGTCTGTTATAACAGCACCAGGTAACTAAGGAGTCCTGGTGGCACAGTAGTTAAGAGTTTGGCTGTTAACCAAAAGGTTGGCAGTTTGAATCCACCAGTTGCTCCTTGGAAACCCTACAGGGCAGTTCTATTCTGTCTTATAGGATCCCTGTGAGTCAGGATCAACTCAATGGAAATGTGTTTGGTTTTGGCTTTTAGAAAACTAAGACAGAATTTGGTACCAGGAGTGGAGTGCTGCTCTAACAGATACTTACAATGTGGAAGTGGTTTTAGAATTCAGTAGTGGGAGCCTGGAAGAGTTTTAAAGTGCCTGATATGAAAAGCCTAGATTGCCTTGAAGAGACTGTTGGTGTGATTATGGACATCAAAGACAATTCTGGTGAGGGCTCAGAAGGAAATGAAGAGAGCTGTAACACTAGAGACAGCACAGACAACGAGAAGGAGCAGCAGAGAAAAGGCAGCAGAATCAGCAGATTGGTGGAGATGGCACAGGAGCTGATCCATGCAGCAAGAGAGTTGAGTGCCTTCGGGCAGGAGGCTTTCTGGTGGAGTGTAGTACCTTAGGGTACTTAACAGCATAGTTAGGCTTGCTGACCCATGGAGTGAGAGAGCTGAGTGCCTTCTGCTGGAGGTTTACTGGCAGAACGGAGTGCCTCCAGACACTTATCTGTAGAGGTAAGGAGCCCTACATTTGCCCAAGCAGGGCAGAGGCCGGGCCGGCCCAAGAGACCGAAGGGGCTCAGAGGCCAAGGAACTAGGAAACAGAATCTGAAGAGACAAGGAGCAAAGGAAGCAGAGCTGCCTTGGTCTCAAAAGGTAGGGCCGTGACTTCTGGGATCTCAAGGGTGGAATCACAGACTGCTGGGTCTTAAAGGGTGGGGCCATGGCCTCCTAGGTTTCAAAGAATCAGAGCTTCACCAACTCGATTATGGAGTGTGAAATAGCCTTTCATGAGTGCCAACAGCATGGGGCCAGATCCACTGCCCAAAGCTGAGGGGGCAGGGTTTCTATGTTCAAGGGGCAGAAGAATGGGTTCTGCCAGGGCTGAGGGGGTGGGATCACCTCTCAGATGGATAAGGAGAACAGGGTCACCCAAAGCCAAGAGAGTAGAGATGCTGTTCTAGTGGGCCTGGAAGGCAGAGCTGAAGCCCAAGGTCAAGGGGCCTCCACCCAGAATACAGAAAGCATGACCAACACCCAGAGTCTGGAGAGCAGGCCATTGCCCAGATGGTATCAGAGAAGAGAGGATTATTTTCAAGCCTTGAGAGCTAATGTAATTTTTTCTGCTGGGTTTTGGACTTGTTTGGTACCTGTTATCCCTGCTTTCCATCCAATTTCTTCCATTTGTAATAGAAATTTCTACCTTGTGCCTGTTCTACCATTGCACTTTGAAAGCAGATAACTTGTATTCTAGATTTCACGGATGAAGAAGAATTTTGCGGAAGATTAGATTTTGGACTTGGAGTCGATTTAAGACTTTTGGGATGATATGGTAGAATGAATGTGTTTTATATGTGGAAAGGACATGAATTTTGGGGGGGTCAAAGGGTGGACTGTCCTAAATTGAATTCCCCCCCGCCCCCCGCCAAATATGTGTCAACGTGGCTAGGCCATGATTCCCAGTATTCTGTGGTTGTCCATCATTTTGTGATCTGATGTAATTATCCTATGTGTTGTAAATCCTAACCTCTGTAATGTCAATGAGGCAGGTTTAGAGGCAGTTATGTTAATGAGGCAGAACACAATCTATGAGATTAGGTTGTATCTTGAGTTAAAATCTTTTGAGATATAAAAGAGAAAAGCAAGCACAGAGGAGAGAGACTTCCTACTACAAAGAAAGAAGAACCAGGAGCAGAGGATGTCCTTTGGACCCAGGGTCCCTGTGCCGAGAAACTCCCAGACCAGGGGAAGATTGATGATGAGGACTTTCCCTCAGAGCCGACAGAGAGAGAAAGCCTTCCCCTAGAGCTGAATTTGGACTTCTAGCCTCCTAAACTGTGACAGATTAAGTTTCTGTTTTTTAAAGCCATCCACTTGCAGTATTTCTGTTATAGCAGCACTAGATAACTAAGACAATAAGTTTGATGCTAAAATCCAAACATTTCTGCATGGAAGGAAACACTGTAAATAAAGTCAAAAGACGGATCATAAACAGGGAAAAGTATTTGTAACAAACATGTCAGACAAAGTGCTAAATTTCTTAAAATCTAAGAACATCACAAATCAATAAGAATAAGGTCAACACTCTGATAGAAAAATTGGCAAATGACATGGACAAATAGCTCAAGAAAGGAAATATAAATGACATTAGATGTGTACACCACCCAAATGTAAATTAAACCTGCATTTTCACCTAATAGCCGAAGATCTATTTTAAATGCATTTTTGACAATCTATTTTTGGCAAGGGTGCTGGGAAACAGGCATTTGTATTAATCTTTTACACGTATAAATTGACAGAATCTCTAAAGAGGGCAATTTCTGAATATCTAGCAAAATTTAAAATGTAGATACCCTTTAAAACAGCAAGGAATTGTATGTTTAGAAATCTCTCTTAGAATAGCTATATTTGCACTAGTGCCTAAAGGAATACATGATAACAATCACTGCAGCACTGGGTGTAATGCGATGTGTTACAAACTCAAAAAAGAAAGAATAAAACATGGAACCTGTCGCGTTTACCCTCTGTTGAAACCCCCTCATTTTTTCCCATCAGCTATGGATATTTTTTGTGATCTGGACCCACCCTAGCTGTTCTGCCTTGTGTTTTACTTCTCTCTAGACCCTCAACAAGATGGATTGACACAGTGGCTGCAACAATGGGCTCAAACAGAGCAATAACTGTGAAGATGGTGCAGGAACAAGTAGTGTTTCCTCACCCTCCAGGTAAACGACCACGTCGTTTGTCAGCATCTTCCTGTCTCCTCACTTTGCTTTCATCATGCTGATCCTGCTGCCCGACATGCCTTCTTTTCAGCCTCTCCCCTCTTCCTCATCCGTGTGGATCCTAACTATCCCTAATTACCTCGCTCACATGCTACTTCTGATGACATCTTGTCCCCTACAAATGCCCATCTCCAGCTGGAGATCCCCACCTGTTCTGAGCTTGACCTGACCTTTCTGCCACAGCAGTTTGGGCCAGCCTCTTGGATGACAGTGATATTTGGATCATCCCCCTTTGAGGCAACTGTCTTAACCTGAGGATGCTTTGATACATTGTATGTAAGACATCATTATCTTACTTTATAGCCCTGGAATAAAAATATCTTCATTGTTTCTGGTTATAGAGGTAACGTATACGTATTAAAAAAATAGAAAATCTCGACTCGCTCCTGCATGTATGTGCATATGTGTGTGTGTGTTTTAAATAAAGGAAAACTAGATTTGCCAAAGTGTATTCCTGTGTCAAAGAGTGTACATATTTAAAATTTTAACACTGTTGCCAAACTGACCTCTAGGAAGATTCATAATCCATTCAACACTATTGAGAACAGAGTATGTACTAGAAACAGTATGCTAGGTATTTAAGATACCATTGGAGCTCAATTTTACTCTGTTACATAACCATGAGTCGGAATCAGCTCAAAAGCAAAGGGGTTGATTTAGGTTTTTGGCAGTGAGCAGCACCAGATATGGTCCATACCCTTAGAGAGTCTGGTGCAAATGTTACCAAAGAAAGATACATAATGCTGGTAGTGCTGTTAGAGGACAATAGTGGTTGGACCTAGCTGGGAATTTCAAGGAAGGCTTCTTGGAGGAAGCAACATTTCAGGTGAGGCCTAAAGGTTAAGTAGGGGTTAACTAGACTAACAGGGGAGGTAAGAGCCCTTCATCCACAGCCTGCACCCATGTGACTAGCATAGAAAGTGAGGGGGAGCCTGGTGCAGGCAGGCAACAGGGTAGGGACTACACAGCAGAGGACCTGGTCCATCTTTTTAAGGATTTTATTGCTATTCTAGCACCAAGGAGAGGTATAATAAGCAAGGTGTTAAGATCAGATCTGTGTTTGAAAAAGATGATGTTGACTGAGTGAGGAGATCTGATAACCAGTCAAAATGAAGGCAGCTCAACAAGTTAGGAGAATGCCACAGTAATCTAAGGGACAGACGGTAGCAGCTTGAACTAGCCTGAATTATAGACAACAATAGCGTGGACAAGGACAGTCAGGGCAGAAATACAGGAACGCGTATGACTTTATGCTTTCACCAGTCTATACCATTGTCAGAAGTGGGTATCACTGATGTTTGTGGACTTTGCTAATCCAGAGGGGGTGTGTGTGTGTGTTTGTATGTATGTTGTTGTTAGGTCCCGTGGAGTTGGTTCCAATTCATAGCGACCCTATGCACAACAGAACAAAATACTGCCCCGTCCTGCACTACGTCCGTAATCGTTGTTATGCTTGAGCCCATTGTTGCAGTCACTGTGTTAACCTGTCTTGTTGAGGGTCTTCCTCTTTTTCTCTGACCCTTTACTTTACCAACTGTGATGCCCATGATGTTTATATGTATAATACATTATATATATATTTACTTTTTATGATTATTAGTGAGGTTAGATATTTTTCCATATTTCATTGACCATATTCATATTTAGTTGTTTATTCTTTTGAATTATCTGTACATATTCTTTGCCCATTTTGTTATTGGCCTATATGTCTTTTTAAAACTATTCTGAGATAATTTTAGATTTATAGAAGAGCTGCAAAAATAAGACAGAGAATTCCCTTATATCCTTTACTTGACTTTCCTTATGATAACATCTTACACAACCACAGAGCAATTATCAACACTAAGAAATTAATCTTGGTGCTGTACTGTTAATGAATCTACAGAATTATTCAGATCACAAGTTTTTCTGCTAATGTCTTTTTTTTCTGCTCTAAGCTCTGGTCCAGGGTCCCACACTGTGTTTAGTTATCACGCCTCTGCTGTCTCCTCTGGTTAGTGACAGTTTCTCAGGTGTGTATATTTTCATTACTGATTTGTATAAACCAGTATTATATTGATGCACAGCAGAGCTTTGTAAGGATCCAAGATAAGTGCAAAGTCAAGGTAAACTTAAAGAAATCTTAAAAAAAAAAAAAATTGTCATATATGTTGCAAATTTATTTCCAGCTTATGTTTGTTTTTTTAGTTGGTTTACGTTTGTGTGTGTCTGTGTGTGTTTATGTGTGATATGGTCAAATCAATCAACGTTTTTCTTTATTATTTCTGACTTCAATGTAATGCTTAAATGTCCTCCCTATTTCAAGGTCGTAGAACTATTCATGTGAGTTATCCTCTATTACTTTTATAGCCATTCATTTTTAAGATATATCATATCAAGTAAGATACAAAACAGTCACCCTAACACTATTCCTAACCTCCCTCCCCAGCTTCACCAGGTGTGGCAATAAAAAGCTGCCTGAGGCGGCACGTATGCTATGAAGTCAGCACCATCAAATCAGCAGGGTCAGCAGGTCCCACCGGGCCCTGAGGTGCTCTTAGCTTTGCACTTGGCTTGGATCTTTTCAAGTTCTTCCCTGTATCAATGCTACAGCTTTATTGCCTCAGCAAGCCTGCCAGACCATAAATTCCTGGAGGGCAAGGACCCCGTCTACTTGCTTTGTGTCGGACCCAGGTGGCCACGCCCCCCTTAGCAGCCTCTGCTAACACAGCATCTCAGTGCATTTATTTCCACAAAGAAACAAACAGACTCTAAGCACGTTGATGAAAATGTAGCTTTCTTCCAAGTTTTGTGAGGCATTGGAAGTGCGGGTCTACCATAAGCCCTACGGCCGGACTTAAATCAGATTTCTCCATCAGGCAGCCTGTCTGTCCCTCTCCTGCCTCTGAGCTCCGCATCCTCCATCCAGTGAGGGTGAAAGTCCACTAAGGAAAATGAAAGTCACCAAGTTAGCCTACGATGACTACAGGTTTTTCTTCATACTCTCCTTTAGGGATTTCGGGTCCTCTCATCACAGCTGTGTCCTGTAATGTTTTGTAAGAAAGCTGTGGGTGTGGCAGAGCAATGATAAACTCTCGTGGGAATCAATGAATTGGCTGGCAGTACTGGGCCAATACTTGGCTTATGTAATAACTTACTTGATGTCTGTAGATAAAAAAGACTATTGCCTTTTCTACATTTTCCTTGTTTTTGTTTTATAGAGAGAATTAAGACTACACTAGAAACCTCCCAAAATTTTATGGGCTATCAGGTCAAGTTAATTATAAGAATCCATCTTAAAATCTTACCAAAGGCTACATTACTGAGCTGCATTTTCTTAAGCAGTCCCCTTGCTCATGCTCAGAGGACAGTTATTGCGATGTGAAGCAGATGGTCTGGGTGGGCTGATTATATTGATTTCACCTTCTGTTCTGGGTGGCTAGCCAGCTTCAAACTCGTTTGGGATGAAGTCTTCAGGTTAGAGGCCAACAGCCAGGGAATGGGCAGTGTCATCTCTATGAGGAGTGGGAAGAAGAAACGGGTTGAGACACCAGTGCAGCGCTGGAGAAAGCAGACGTGAAACATATTGGTCTGAAGGAGCAAGCCCAGGTGCACGCAGGTAAGCAAACCAGATGAAAGGTGATCGGGAGAGTGGCTGCTTGCCTTCACGCCTCACCTGGGCTGGACTGGGAGCAGAGCCGCGGGATATGTAAGTCTGGACTGAGCACCAGGGCTCAAGATGGGAGTCAAGTTCACGTTCTTGGGGGATAAATGTCCTGGCATCTAAGTTCTGGTCTCATGGTGAGTGGGGTCCCTCCCCTGCTTGCTGTCCTCTTTCACATTCCCTGATGGCCCCACCCTGCTTCCTGGTTCCCTCTCAGCCTTAGTTCACCTGTAACACATTCACGTTACTCAGACAAATTACTTTCTCTTAGTTTCCACATCTGAAAAAAAATAAGGAAAAAAAATGGGCCAGAATGTGGGTAGAAAAGCCAGCACACCTAGGAGGTGCTCCTGTGACTTACATTAAGAGAAGCCAAAGCTGTTTCCAGCTGGTGCCTCCTCATTCTCTCCAGCCACTGCAGGGGTGTGGGGGTGTCTCAGCAACACGGGGAGCAGGAGGCACGCTCCTTCCTGAGTCCTTGCCACATCAAATTCTCAGCACTTTGATTTCTTGCCCATTTTGAAAACACTGGTGAGGGCTCCCTAGTATCTCTTCCAAGGCCACAGCCTGTGAGCTACGGCTTCCGCTGCCATTTCTGCGGGCGGAACAGCAGGCTGGCAACAGCTGCAGGAATCACAGTGAAGAGGCAGTAGAATCAGAGCTGCAGGTGGGTTAAGACGCCCTGGTGGTGGGGTGGCTGTCTTGTGGACTATAAAAAGAAAGAAAGAAAGAAACAAACAAACAAACCTCAAAGCAAGGCAGATATTTTGAGTTAGGAAGAGAGCACAGAGAGGTAACAATTCAGGAATGTGTCCTCCTAAAAGCACTTAGATCCTTAATTGGTGCGAACAATCTGAAAGACATTTTATATTTATATTAAAATTAACCAGAAAGTCAGGTAAGTGAAAAACTTGTCCTTTCTACTCCTCTCTTTCCCCTTTTTTTTCATTCTTCATTTCCCTCTCTCTCCTCCAATACAGAAGCCCTGGTGGCGCAGTGGTTAAGAGCTCGGCTGCTATCCAAAAGGTAGGCAGTTAGAGTCTGTCAGCCCCTCCCTAGAAATTCTATGTGGCAATTCTACTCTGTCCTATAGGGTTGCTGTGAGTCAGAATCGAGTCAACGGCAATGGTTTGGTTTTTTGGGGGGGTCCTCCCATACAAAATATTCCCCTCCTTGTAATTCTTTCCTGAGGCTCACGTTGGCTGGAAGCGGTGATGCAGCGGATGTAATATGTAAATGGAATCTTGGGAACCCCATCCCCTCGATTTGTGCTGCCAAGTGTACTCATCCACTGTGGCAAATCCGCTGTGTAAATGTGAGCTTCAGCGTGTTAATGATGTAAGGGTAGAATGGTATTATCACCGGCATGGCTGGGATGCTTTAAGGAGTACTAGACTGGAATTCATGAGACATGAATTTTTGTTCTGAGTCTGCCCTAATCATGTATGACTTTGGGAAAGGAACTCACCTTCTTGGGGGACTCTACTTTCTGTTCTTTCTTTTTCATCTAAAATTCAAAGTCTGTCTTGGGGAGGGCTGCTGGGTACAGTTGGGAAGGTTGGATGCCCATTCTAGTGGTCAGTAGAGGCTGAAATCCAGCCTTTGTTCTTCTTGACAAAACCCTGCCTGCCCAGAAGTGGTACCTCTCATAAATGACACCAAGCGTGCCAGCTGCGGCCCTGACACTAGTCCTGGCCAAAGGCTCTCTCTGAAGAGAAGGCAGAGATAAAGTGGGAAGCATTTTTGAGAGACTGGGAGCTGAGCTCCAAATGGTATGACTATCCTTGCAAAATGGTCTAGAGTGACCCAGAGACAAGAGAAATCGGCAGGGGGCCATATGGGACACTTTAGGAGAGAGTGGAGGAGACTGTGAGCCAAGTGGAAGAGTAACCCAAGGAAAGTGTGTGAAGACAAGGGGAGTATCTCTTCTTCAGATGTCGGGGTGACTGGGAGTGCAGCCCAGCCTCCGTTCAGCGATAAGATGTGGAGAAGCCAGACAGGCAGGACGGCGCATCCCCACTGACTAGCAAAGGTCAGAGAGCATGCTAGGTTTTGGCTGGGGTAGAGTGGAGGGGTGGATTATGGGGCACTGGGTTGAGGAAATGCCAGGGGAGGGTGGAAATAAGAATGGAACATGAGAATGCAATAGACTCAAAGCTTTTAGGTAATGAACATCTGGGATTTGTCTCCTTTAATGTGGTTGCATAGAGTTTGTCCCTCAAGGAGTCTCCTCGCTGTGGTAAAATGGGAGTGTGTCATGCCTGGCTGAAGTTGACTGATGGACCTTGCATTGTACTGAATGTACCCTAAAGTGAGAGATGTGGAAGGTAAGTGATGGTGAGAGGGAAGGTCCAAAGTGAGGTAAAAAATAGGAAAGACATTCTGCTTGCCAAGTCCTAAGCCTGGTTTGTCATGGACAGTGAGCTGGCTTAAGATACGGAAGACCATGGAAGGAAATGTGAAAAAACGAAAAAATTCCTACAGAGAGAGGGACTGTGAAGAGCTGGGTGAATCCTGGGCCTAGCTGGGTGAATCCTGGGCCTAGCTGGAGTCTTCGGAGGGCCAAAAGAAGGTTTCTGGTGGCCAAAGAGAAAGGAAGGGGCAAAATGGAAAAAAAAAAAAAAAACCTGTTCCCCTAATGGTTTCAGACATACCCAGTCGACCAGTTGTTGGGAAGTAGATCCAACTTGTGGTGGTCCCATGTGTGTCAGAGTAGAACTGTGCTGTGTGGGGTTTTCAATGGCTGATTTTTCAGAATTAGCTTGCCAAGTGTTTCTTCTGAGGTGCCTCTGTGTGGACTTGCACCTCCAACCTTTCAGTAGTAGCCAAGCTTATTAACTGTTTGCACCACTCAGGAACTCACTGAGACACATAGGGCCTGGGAAAAAGTAGAGAGATTCTGGTTGGAGAGTCCAGGTAGTAAAGGAGTAGCTCAGAGTGACCACTGTAGAGAGGGTGGTTTTGACCTGGAGCTGGGAGGGGGTGCTCATCCAGAGGGGCCCTGGTTTAGTTAGGCAGGAGCTAAGAAGCAGCCAGCGGTTGGGTGCCATTGAGTCTATTCAGGCTCACAGTGATGTCATGCGACAGAGTAGAACTGCCCCACAGGGTTTTCTTGGCTGTAATATTTACTGAAGCAGATTGCCAGGTCTTTCTCCCATAGAGCCTCTGGGTGGGTTTGAACTGCCAACTTCTTGGTTAGCAGCCAAGTTCTTAACCGTTGCACCACCAGGGCACACACCATCAGAAACTCAACTTTGGCAATCGTCATCAAATTAAGATCCGTAGTCCAGAAAAGAAAATCAGGTAAAATTATATTCTTGTTGCTGCTGTTGTTACGTGCCATCGAGTCAGTTCTGACTCATAGTGACCCTATGCACAACAGAACAAAACACTGCCTGGTCCTGTGCCATCCTTACAATCATTGCTATGCTTGAACTTATTGTTACAGCCACTGTGTCAATCCATCTCCTGCAGGGTCTGTCTCTTTTCCACTGACCCTGTAGTTTGCCAAGCATGATGTTCCTCTCCAGGGGCTGATCCCTCCTGACAACATGTCCAAAGTATGTAAGATGCAATCTCGCCATCCTTGCTTCTAAGGAGCATTCTGGTTGTACTTCTTCCAAGATAGATTTGTTCACTCTTTTGGCAGTCCATGGTATATTCAATATTCTTCAACACCACTATTCAAAGGCGTCAATTCTTCCATCTTCCTTATTCACTGTCCAGCTTTCACATGCTTATGATATGACTGAAAATACCATGGCTTGGGTCAGGTGCACCTTCGTCTTTGAGGTGACATCTTTGCTTTTCAACACTTTAAGGAGGTTCTTTGCAGCAGATTTACCCAATGCAATGTGTCGTTTGATTTCTTGACTGCTGCTTCCATGGCTGTTGATTGTGGATCCAAGTAAAATGAAACCCTTGACAACTTCAATCCTTTCTCCGTTTATCATGATGTTGCTTGTTGGTCCAGTTGGGAGAATTTTTGTTTTCTTTATGTTGAGGTGTAATTCATACTGAAGGCTGTGGTCTTTGATCCTCATTAGCAAGTGCTTCAAGTCCTCTTCACTTTCAGCAAGCATGGTTGTACCTTCTGCATAAGGCAGCCCATTTCAGCTTACTAATGTCTAGGATATTGATGTTTATGTGTTCCATTTCATTTTCTTTTTTAATTAATTTTTATTAAGCTTCAAGTGAACATTTACCATTCCAATCAGTCTGTCACATGTAGGTTTACATACATCTTACTCCGTTCTCCCACTTGCTCTCCCCCTATTGAGTCAGCCCTTTCAGTCTCTCGTTTCATGCCAGTTTTGCCATCTTCCCTCTCTCTCTATCTTCCCATCCCCCCTCCAGTCAAGAGTTGCCAACACACTCTCCAGTGTCCACCTGATTTAATTAGCTCACTCTTCATCAGCATCTCTCTCCCCCCACTGACCAGTCCTTTTCATGCCTGATGATTTGTGTTCGGGGATGGTTCCTGTCCTGTGCCATCAGAAGTTCTGGGGAGCATTGTCTCTGGGATTCCTCTAGTCGCAGTCATACCATTAGGTGTGGTCTTTTCATGAGAATTTGGGGTCTGTATCCCATTGGTCTCCTGCTCCCTCAGGAGTTGACTGTTGTGCTCCCTGACAGGGCAGACATTGATTGTGGCCGGGCACCAACTAGTTCTTCTGTCTCAGGATAATGTAGGTCTCTGGTTCATGTGGCCCTTTCTGTCTCTTGGGTTCTTAGTTGTCGTGTGACCTTGGTGTTCTTCCTTTGCCTTTGCTCCAGGTGGGTTGAGACCAATTGATGTATCTTAGATGGCCGCTTGTTGGCATTTAGGACCCCAGGCGCCACAATTCAAAGTGGGATGCAGAATGTTTTCATAATAGAATTATTTTGCCCATTGACTTAGAAGTCCCCTCAAACCAAGTTCCCCAGACCCCAGCCCCTGCTCCGCTGACCTTTGAAACTTTCATTTTATCCCGGAAACTTCTTTGCTTTTAGTGCAGTCCAATTAGGCTGACCTTCCTTGTATTGAGTGTTGTCTTTCCCTTCACCTAAAGCAGTTCTTATCTACAGATTGATCAATAAAAAGCCCTCTCCCTCCCTCCCTCCCCCCTTCGTAACCACAAAAGTATGTGTTCTTCTCCGTTTTTTCTATATCTCAAGATCTTATAATAGTGGTCTTATACAATATTTGTCCTTTTGCAACTGACTCATTTCGCTCAGCATAATGCCTTCCAGATTCCTCCATGTTATGAAATGTTTCAGAGATTCGTCACTGTTCTTTATTGATGCGTAGTATTCCATTGTGTGAATATACCACAATTCATTTACCCATTCATCCGTTGACGGACATCTTGGTTGCTTCCAGCTTTTTGCTATTGTAAACAGTGCTGCAATAAACATGGGTGTGCATATATCTGTTTGTGTGAAGGCTCTTGTATCTCTAGGGTATATTCCGAGGAGTGGGATTTCTGGGTTGTATGGTAGTTCTATTTCTAACTGTTTAAGATAACGCCAGATGTATTTCCAAAGTGGTTGTACCATTTTACAATCCCACCAGCAGTGTATGAGAGTTCCAATCTCTCCACATCCTCTCCAACATTTATTATTTTGTGTTTTTTGGATTAATGCCAGTCTAGTTGGTGTGAGATGGAATCTCATCTTGGTTTTAATTTGCATTTCTCTAATGGCTAATGATTGGGAGCATTTTCTCATGTATCTGTTGGCTGCCTGAATATCTTCTTTAGTGAAGTGTGTGTTCATATCCTTTGCCCACTTCTTGATTGGGTTGTTTGTCTTTTTGTGGTTGAGTTTTGACAGAATCATGTAGATTTTAGAGATCAGGCGCTGGTCTGAGATGTCATAGCTGAAAATTCTTTCCCAGTCTGTAGGTGGTCTTTTTACTCTTTTGGTGAAGTCTTTAGATGAGCATAGGTGTTTGATTTTTAGGAGCTCCCAGTTATCTGGTTTCTCTTCATCATTTTTGGTAATGTTTTGTATTCTGTTTATGCCCTGTATTAGGGCTCCTAGGGTTGATCCTATTTTTTCTTCCATGATCTTTATCGTTTTAGTCTTTATGTTTAGGTCTTTGATCCACTTGGAGTTAGTTTTTGTGCATGGTGTGAGGTATGGGTCCGGTTTCATTCTTTTGCAAATGGATATCCAGTTATGCCAGCACCATTTGTTAAAAAGACTATCATTTCCCCAACTGACTGACACTGGTCCTTTGTCAAATATCAGCTGCTCATACATGGATGGATTTATATCTGGGTTCTCAATTCTGTTCCATTGGCCTATGTGCCTGTTGCTGTACCAGTACCAGGCTGTTTTGACTACTGTAGCTGTATAATAGGTTCTGAAATCAGGTAGAGTGAGGCCTCCCACTTTCTTCTTCTTTTTCAGTAATGCTTTGCTTATCCAGGGGTTCTTTTCCTTCCATATGAAATTAGTGATTTGTTTCTCTATCCCCTTAAAATATGACATTGGTATTTGGATTGGAAGTGCGTTATACGTATAGATGGCTTTTGGTAGAATAGACATTTTTACTATGTTAAGTCTTCCTATCCATGAGCAGGGTATGTTTTTCCACTTAAGTAGGTCCTTTTGAATTTCTTGTAGCAGAGTTTTATAGTTTTCTTTGTATAGGTCTTTTACATCCTTGGTAAGATTTATTCCTAAGTATTTTATCTTCTTGGTGGCTACTGTGAATGGTATTGATTTGGTTATTTCCTCTTCGGTGTTCTTTTTGTTGATGTAGAGGAATCCAAGTGATTTTTGTATGTTTATTTTATAACCTGAGACTCTTCCAAACTCTTCTATTAGTTTCAGTAGTTTTCTGGAGGATTCCTTAGGGTTTTCCATGTATACGATCATGTCATCTGCAAATAGTGATAGCTTTACTTCCTCCTTACCAATCTGGATACCATTATTTCTTTGTCTAGCCTAATTGCCCTGGCTAGGACTTCAAGTACGATGTTGAATAAGAGCAGTGATAAAGGGCATCCTTGTCTGGTTCCCGTTCTCAAGGGAAATGCTTTCAGGTTCTCTCCGTTTAGAGTGATGTTGGCTGTTGGCTTTGCATAGATGCCCTTCATTATGTTGAGGAATTTTCCTTCAATTCCTATTTTGGTAAGAGTTTTTATCATAAATGGGTGTTGAACTTTGTCAAATGTCTTTTCTGCATCTATTGATAAGATCATGTGGTTTTTATCTTTTGTTTTATTTATGTGATGGATTACATTAATGGTTTTTCTGATATTAAACCAGCCTTGCATACCTGGTATAAATCCCACTTGATCAGGGTGAATTATTTTTTTGATGTGTTGTTGTATTCTATTGGCTAGAATTTTGTTGAGGATTTTTGCATCTATGTTCATGAGGGATATAGGTCTAAAATTTTCTTTTTTTGTAGTGTCTTTACCTGGTTTTGGTATCAGGGAGATGGTAGCTTCATAGAATGAGTTGGGTAGTATTCCGTCTTTTTCTATGCTTTGAAATACCTTCAATAGTAATGGGTTAAGTCTTCTCTGAAGGTTTGGTAGAACTCTGCAGTGAAGCCGTCTGGGCCAGGACTTTTTTTTGTTGGAAGTTTTTTGATTATTGTTTCAATCTCTTTTTTTGTTATGGGTCTATTTAGTTGTTCTACTTCTGAATGTGTTAGTTTAGGTAGGTAGTATTGTTCCAAGAATTTATCCATTTCTTCTAGGTTTTCAAATTTGTTAGAGTACAATTTTACGTAGTAATCTGAAATGATTCTTTTAATTTCATTTGGCTCTGTTGTGATGTGGTCCTTCTCGTTTCTTATTCGGGTTATTTGTTTCCTTTCCTGTTTTTCTTTAGTCAGTCTGGCCAGTGGTTTATCAATTTTGTTAATTTTTTCAAAGAACCAGCTTTTGGCTTTGTTAATTCTTTCAATTTTTTTTCTGTTCTCTAATTCATTTAGTTCAGCTCTAATTTTTATTGTTTGTTTTCTTCTGGTGCCTGATGGGTTCTTTTGTTGCTCACTTTCTATTTGTTCAAGTTGTAGGGACAGTTCTCTGATTTTGGCTCTTTCTTCTTTTTGTATGTGTGCATTTATCGATATAAATTGGCCTCTGAGCACTGCCTTTGCTGTGTCCCAGAGGTTTTGATAGGAAGTATTTTCATTCTCGTTGCATTCTATGAATTTCCTTATTCCCTCCTTGATGTCTTCTATAACCCAGTCTTTTTTCAGGAGGGTATTGTTCATTTTCCAAGTATTTGATTTCTTTTCCCTAGTTTTTCTGTTATTGATCTCTAGTTTTATTGCCTTGTGGTCTGAGAAGATGCTTTGTAATATTTCGATGTTTTGGATTCTGCAAAGATTTGTTTTATGACCTAATATGTGGTCTATTCTAGAGAATATTCCATGTGCACTAGAAAAAAAAGTATATTTTGCAGCAGTTGGGTGGAGAGTTCTGTATAAGTCAATGAGGTCAAGTTGGTTGATTGTTTTAAGTAGGTCTTCCATGTCTCTGTTGAGCTTCTTACTGGATGTCCTGTCCTTCTCCGAAAGCGGTGTGTTGAAGTCTCCTACTATATATGTGGAAGTGTCTGTCTCGCTTTTCAATTCTGTTAAAATTTGATTTATGTATCTTGCAGCCCTGTCATTGGGTGCGTAAATATTTAATATGGTTATGTCTTCCTGATCAATTGTCCCTTTTATCATTATATAGTGTCCTTCTTTATGCTTTGTGGCGGATTTAAGTCTAAAGTCTATTTTGTCAGAAATTAATATTGCTACTCCTCTTCTTTTTTGCTTATTGTTTGCTTGATATATTTTTTTCCATCCTTTGAGTTTTAGTTTGTTTGTGTCTCTAAGTCTAAGGTGTGTCTCTTGTAGGCAGCATATAGATGGCTCGTGTTTCTTTATCCAGTCCGTGACTCTCTGTCTCTTTATTGGTGCATTTAGTCCATTTACATTCAGCGTAATTATAGATAAATAAGTTTTTAGTGCTGTCATTTTGATGCCTTTTCATGTGTGTTGTTGGCCATTTCATTTTTCCACATGCTTTTTTGTGCTGAGACGTTTTTCTTAGTAGCTTCTGAGATCCTCATTTTAATAATGTTTAACTTTGTGTTTGTTGAGTTGTTACGTTTTTCTTGGCTTTTTTCTTGAGTTATGGAATTGATATTCCTTTTTGTGGTTACCTTTTTATTTACCCCTATTTTTCTAAGTAAAAACCTAACTTGTATTCTTCTATATCGCCTTGTATCACTCTCCATCTGGCAGTTCAATGCCTCCTATATTTAGTCCCTCTTTTTGATTATTGTGATCGTTTATCTATTGATTTCCATGATTTCCTGTTATGTGTATTATTTTGTTTATTTATTTATTTTTTAGAATTAGTCTTAATTTGTTTGTTTTTGTGCTTTCCCTATTTGAGTTGCGTTGATATCAGGACGTTCTGTTTTGTGACCTTGTATTGTGCTGGTACCTGATATTATTGGTCATCCGGCCAAACAATCTCCTTTAGCATTTCTTGCAGTCTTGGTTTAGTTTTTGCAACTTCTCTAAACTTGTGTTTATCTCTAAATATCTTAATTTCTCCTTCATATTTCAGAGAGAGTTTTGCTGGATATATGATCCTTGGTTGGCAGTTTTTCTCGTTCAGTGCTCTGTATACGTCGTCCCATTCCCTTCTTGCCTGCATGGTTTCTGCTGAGTAGTCTGAACTTATTCTTATTGATTCTCCCTTGAAGGAAACCTTTCTTTTCTCCCTGGATGCTTTTAAAATTTTCTGTTTGTCTTTGATTTTGGCAAGTTTGATGATAATATGTCTTGGTGTTTTTCTTTTTGGATCAATCTTAAATGGGGTTCGATGAGCATCTTGGGTAGATATCCTTTCGTCTTTCATGATGTCAGGGAAGTTTTCTGTCAGGAGTTCTTCAACTATTTTCTCTGTGTTTTCTGTCCCCCTTCCCTGTTCTGGGACTCCAATCACTCCAAGTTATCCTTCTTGATAGAGTCCCACGTGATTCTTAGGGTTTCTTCATTTTTTAAAATTCTTTTATCTGATTTTTTTTCCAGTTATGTTGGTGTTGTTTCCCTGGTCCTCCAAAAGTCCCAGTCTACATTCTAATTGCTCGAGTCTGCTCCTCTGACTTTCTATTGCGTTGTCAAATTCTGTAATTTTATTGTTAATCTTTTGGATTTCTACATGCTGTCTCTCTATGGATTCTTGCAACTTGTTAATTTTTCCACTATGTTCTTGAATAATCTTTTTGAGTTCTTCAACAGTTTTATCAGTGTGTTCCTTGGCTTTTTCTGCATTTATCCCAATTTCATTTGTGATATCTTTAAGCATTCTGTGAATTAGTTTTTTACATTCTGTATCTGATAATTCCAGGATTGTATCTTCATTTGGGAAAGATTTCGATTCTTTTGTTTGGGGAGTTGGAGAAGCTGTCATGGTCTGTTTCTTTATGTGGTTTGAT
This sequence comes from Loxodonta africana, assembly GCF_030014295.1. Lineage (NCBI taxonomy): Eukaryota > Metazoa > Chordata > Mammalia > Proboscidea > Elephantidae > Loxodonta > Loxodonta africana. The sequence goes on from NC_087351.1 coordinate 7,277,099, forward strand.
ATGGGCTGCTGTCTCCGAGCCATCACTGGGAAACTAGATTTTCCAGGTAATCAGCTAAAAAAAATGCAGTCAGATCCCTATCTGAATTCTCCCTCTGGTTCCCGGTACTGGGATGTTAATGAAGCCGCCTGGGGAGGGTGGGGGAAGGATCAGAGAGCTAGGAGTGTAGCACCACAGAATATAGAGCTGATCACCGCGTTCACACTCCGCCCCCATCCACCAAAATCCGGGCGGGACGGCTCCCCGGTTGGGACACTACTCTCCCCGCTCGGAGACCAGTCACTTCCTCCCGGGGACTTCTCCCTCCGGTGCGCGGCACCGCTCACGCGAACTGGGTGGGCGTCTCCCGCACGAACGGGTGGGCCCGCCCCCAGGGTCTATTCAGGATAATATAATTGGACCCCGCGCTCACGCCCTGCCCACTTTCGCCAAAATCCCAGCAGGACGGCTCCCCGGCTGGGATGCTGCTCTCCCCGCTCCAAGACCAGTCACTTCCTCCCGGGGACTTCTCCCTCCAGTGCGCCGCACCACACGCGTGAACTAGGTGGGCGTCCCCCCGCACGAACGTGTGGGCCCCGCCCCGGGGTCGCTTTAGGGAAATATAGCTGACCCCCCCCCCCGCTCGCGCCCCGCCCACTTCCCGCCAAACTCCCAGCAGGACGGCTCCCCGGCTGGGACACTGCTCTCCCCGCTCCAAGATCAGTCACTGCCTCCCGGGTGCTTCTCCCTCCGGCTGCGCCGCTACGCCGCCCGCGCCAACCAGCTAGACTCTCTCCCGGGATGGGTTCGGGGGGGTAGGGCTGGGCCCCTTGTCTGTGCCGTCTGCCCCCCTGGTCGCTGCAGCAGATCGGGCTCTGAAGGTCACCTGCCTGGTACGCTGGCTCCTAGTTCTGAAAAGAGTCGCTGTCTGCCCATATTTGTTCGTTTTCTGTCTCTAAGTCTGTGCTTGTTGTTCGGAGTTCGTAGATTGTTATGTATGTGATCGATTCACTTGTTTTTCTGAGTCTTTGTTGCAAGAGGGATCCCCGGTAGCGTCCACCTAGTCCGCCATCTTGGCCCCGCCTCCACTCCATTTCATTTTTGACAATTTCCAATTTTCCAAGGTTCATACTTCGTACATTCCAGGTTCCGATTATTAATGTATGTTTGCAGCTGTTTCTTCTCATTTTGAGTCATACCGCATCAGCAAATGAAGGTTCCAAAAGTTTTACCCCATCCACGTCATTAAGGTAGACTCTGTTTTGAGGAGGCAGCTCTTCCCAGTCACCTGGGGGGCTCATCTTCCAGCACTATATCAGACAGTGTTCTGCTGCTATTCATAAGGTTTTCACTGGCTAATTCTTTTCAGAAGTAGACTGCCGGGTCCTTCTTCCTGGTCTGCCTTAGTCTGGCAGCTCAGCTGAAATCTGTCCTCCATGGGTGACCCTGCTGGTATCTGAATACCAGTGGCATAGCTTCCAGCATCACAGCAACCCAAAAACCCCCACAGTACAACAAACTGACAGACACCTGGGGGAATTGTATTCTTATATTTCTTTAAATCTACCATAAAACCAAAAATCTCCAATGAATTAGAAAATCTCTCCACAAAAATCAGTAAGTTAAAAATAAACTTTAAAAATTGACTGGCAATCAAGAAGAATAATAGAAAATGTGAAACCTTCAGACCAGAGTAGTAATTATATTATTGATCTGAAGGATTAATGCAAAGAGGAGGAACTTGGGATTAGAATGAGAACTTTGAGGCATGATGGGTGGTTAAGTTCCAGGACCGCAGGAGGCAGGCACCCTCTCCCCACCCCACCATGAAGTGTGTTGAGCAGACTACCCCAACACAGTTTTACTAGCAAATTCTGATGTGACCAAAGTGCTTTGAAACCATGAAGTACTTTTGAACGGCAAGTGGTGGATTGGTTCTGGAGGCTAGAATTTAGGCCTTGACCATTGTCAGAGTCCTCAGAGTGCCTGGCCTCAGTAAATATTCATCGAATGAATGAATCAGATCTACAAATAACATGTTTCCAATATGAGTCCACCCAGCTGCTCTGTTGGAGAGACCTGGTGATCTGCCCCTGTAAAGATTATAGCCTAGAAAACCCTATGGGGCAGTTCTACTCTGTCATGTGGATTTTTTTTTTTTTTTTTGTGGGGGACCATTATTTACCATCTCTTTCAGCCACAACTTGTCTTGGGGGTCCCTGTTGCATCGTCTTCTGCCCTGAGGGGTGCTATGAAAAAGGAGTCCTTTTACTGAGAGGGTGGGTTGAAGAGATGTTGACAGTCCTTTCATGGCCCGAGATGGCACCCTGCTGTGGACTCAGGAGGGTTCTCCTGGTGACATCACTTGGTCTTCCCCTTTGCTCTCTGCCGTCCTCCTCCTGTGGCCTGGCTAGGTTGTCCCACGATGTGCCCTGCAGCTCCCAGAAACTGAGCACTTGGCTTCTATGATCCAACCCTTGGAGTTTTCCTTTCCAAACCACAAATAAATTGAAGAAGGTACAGTGAAGTAGTGATGTAGGTTTCTCTGGAGGATAGGTTCCATTTACTCACTTATTCAACAGATATTACTGATCATTCATAAGGTGCCGGACACTCTTCTAGGTACTGAAAATACAGCCCTGAACAACACAGCCGAGTGTTGTTGCTCTTCTCATGGAGCTCATACGCTAGACAAGGGCCCTGGTGGAGTGGCGCTCTCCAGTGGCCGGTGGAGCGGCGCTCCCCTGTGGCTGGCTGGGACTTGTCTCTCTACCCACCGCCAGGCTGTGCAGTAGGAAGGAAAACAACAGCATACCTGATATGTCTGGGTAGATAACAGAGGTGCCATCAGATATTTGATGACGGCAGCAATTTCAAGCTTATTCATTTTGTGTTTTTACAGTTCTCATCACCCTTCATATTCTGAGTAACCTGTGGGCTGGGCTGCTGATGCAGATGGCCACGCAGAGCAGGGAAAACTGCTTGCAGCCATGTCTGCCACTGGTGCCTATTACTGCATCCCCTGCACCCTTGCTCTGCTTCTTAGTAGAAGTTTTGCAGAATAAATGGATTTACACTGATACTCGCCGAAACTATTCGGGTTGAGACTTAGAGATACAGTTTTGCTGCCTTGTCTCCAAGTGTGCCCTGATGTGAACCTGGCTGCCTGGACTCTTGTTTCTGTCTGTAGAGGTAAGGTCCCTGGGTGGTGCAAATGGTTAAAGCTCTCGGCTGCTAACTGAAATGTTGGCAGCTTGATTCCACCCAGAGGCATTGGTAGGTAGTTTTATAGACCTCTGTAGCAGTCAGGTATGAAGCACTAGATCTTAGCCTGGCTCACAGGGCCTCCTTCTCTGGTCAGGGGTGGAGCAGGCTTTACTCTGTAAGGATGCTCTGCCCCATGAAACAGCGAGCTCTCTCCTGCCCTGTCCTGGCTTCCTACAAAGAGATTGTGTGTAAGGTGTGGTCCCCACTAAGGCTCCTTGCTTGGGCTGCAGGAACATGCTTAGTGAGATACTGCCCAACCCTGGTAAAAGAATGGACAAATGAGTGATTGAATCTCCCCAGGGGTTTTGTGCCATGGAGTGTTTCACCCAAATCCTGGGATGACTCCGGCTAAGTGGCCAGTTTTATTTTTAGGATCCTTAAACGAGTCTAACCTGTTTTATCATAATCAGTTTGGGAAGGTGCCTATACCCAACTCCCAGGGAGCCTGAGTCACTTGGCCAAAGAATTGGAAACCCAAGGATTGTTTCATCAACCACCAAGATAAACTAATCAGAGTAGCTCTTTGAAGCCATGTAAAATCCATTCTGGGACAAGGTGAGGTTATAACAGAGAAAATAATCAAAATAAAGAATTGGTTTTTGGTGGTGGGGATCATGGGGAGAATGAAATTCGCCTGTTTGCCTGTTTGCTTTTGCCATGACAAGAATTATCTAGTAGGGCCTTGTCTGTTTCATCCTGTCTGTTGCCTGAATGTGTATACATTGCCTTCTCAATAGCTGCAACTCTGCCTTTCTGTTTCCCTCCCCACTGCCCCTGAAGAGAGGGACAAACAATGAGACACAAAGGAACAAAGCCAAATACTACAAAACAGCAATGGAACATTCATTGCAAATGAGATTTTTAAAGAGGCACTTTAAATGCAGCAAAGACCTAAGCACTAACATCAATGCTCCTTTAAGCAGAAAATAAAATCTACAAATAAAATTTTAGTGGTAGGTGTATCATTTTATTTCATTAATATTCATATTCTATACTCATATGTGCAATTGCAGAGAACTTCATGAGACAATTTTGTTCTTAGGAAAAACAACAACCTTAGACCACCAGCCTAATAAGCATTCAGAGCACTGTCCACGGTGGGCACAGGTTCTCCAATGGCTGCTCATGCTGATGTGTGGTGGGCTAGCTCTCCGAGCAGCATCATTTATGCTCTGGCTTTACAGCCCACATGCCACTGAAATGAAATGAGCCAACCGCCCTACCTCTGTGTTACAGCCGGCAGGACACTGAGATCCTCCTGGCAATATACCTGTCTTCCAGGTTACCATGTTCGTGGTCAGCACGTCGCTCCTGCTAGCCTCCCCTCATTCTTCAGGGACAGGCTAACTGGGAAGATAGTTGCCTGAAACTCTTCCCCTGGTCTCTGCTGTTTGGCCTGGGCCCTGTCTCACAGCCAGAGCACTGGGGAGGCTCTTAAACCTTGGCTCTGTGACCTTCTCTGAGTGGGTGGAAGGTGGCTTGACAATGTAACTGCCCCAAGCAGAGTCACTGTATGACCCTGTTGGCCAGAAGAGTTTTAGTTTTTGATAAACTAGGCTGGTTTCAGGAGTCCCTGGGTGGTGTAAATGGTCAATGTGCTGGGGTACTAACTGAAAGATGGAGGTTTGAGTCTACCCAGAGGTGCCTCAGAAGAAAGGCCTGGCTGATTTACTTCCCCAAATCAGCCATTGAAAACCATATGGAGCACAGTTCTACTCTGACACACATAGGGTTGCCATGAATCTGAATGGACTGAACTGTAACTGATTGGTCTTGGAGAAGATGTATTTGGCTGCAGGAAATAATAGCTTATATTCCTATAGTGATTTGCTACTTATAAAGAACTTGCGTATTTGTAATTTTATTTAACCCTCACGATGGTATCACCATATCGCCTATGATGCATGGAAAAGTGACTTTTCTACTTTATTGGCTCCCCACACTGGGCTTTTGTTTCCAAGTCCTGTGTTGTATCTCCCATTCCACAGCTGCTCCAAAGATAAACTGAGAATCATTGTGAATTCCTGAGGGAGTTGCCTTAATATTTAAAATTCCTTCAGTTGCTGAAGAAGGACATCATGCTTGGTAAAGTACAGGGTCAGTGAAAAAGAGGAAGACCCTCAACAAGATGGACTGACACAGTGGCTGCAACACTGGGTTCAAGCATAACAATGATTGTGAGGATGGTGCAGGACCGGGCAGTGTTTCCTTCTGTAGTACATGGGGCCTCTATGAGTCAGAATCAGCTTGACAGAACATAACAATAACAGCATGGTCATGTGGGGCTGAGGCCAGCAGAAGAGAACATCTAGATTAGAGAGAAGGAGAAGGCAGCTAAGAGAAAACCAAGGATTTCAGTAGAATGCATTTAAATGGGAAGACATCCTAAAGAAACCCTGGGGGAGAAAACCAGCAAAACTGCAGCTGAGAAACTTGCAGAAGTATCTGATGGTTTAATCTCTAGATTCTGGTTGCTTAGTTCCCAGACTGTTTGCTGTCAGGTCTGCACAAATCAATTGGTCTAAGGCGATAAGAGACCTGTTTAGATTAACGTAAGAAAGAAAAAATAGCACATTCTCTGGTGGAGGGTTAGTTTTTCTCAGCGAATAGGCAGCAAAGGTAAAAGGAAGTGATGGCAGCCGCCACTTCCCACCTGGGCAAACCACTGACTTCTTGGGCCTGGGCAGCTCATCTCCCCTTACCATGCTGGGTGGGTGTGAGGATGAAGTCAGCTGATGTAAAGAACCCAGAGTGCAGGGCAGGAGAGGGCAGAACCCTGGGCTGGCGGCATCTCCAGAGCGCAGGCTGTGGAGGCAGATTTTCTGAGGTCATACCTGATGCTGCCACTCTGCCATTGGCAAGTGCCATAACCTCCCTGTGCCTCAGCTTCCTATTCTGTAAAATGGGAATTAGAAGTTTGAGTATCTTAAATGAGTATCTCTAATGTGTTGATCAGTAAATAATGAGATGGAGAAACAAATCACCAACTTCCTATAGAAGGGAAAGAGGCCCTGGATAAGTAAAGCATTAGTGAAAAAGAAGAACAAAATGGGAGGCCTTACTGTACCTGATTTTAGAACCTATTATACTGCCGCAGTAGTCCAAACAGCTTGGTACTCGTACAACAAAAGATACGTAGATCAATGGAACAGAATTGAGAATCCAAACACAAATCCATCCACATATGAGCAGTTGATATTTGACAAAGGCCCCAAAACAGTTAAATGGGGAAAAGACAGTCTCTTTAACAAATGGTGCTGGCATAACTGGATATCCATCTGCAAAAAAATGAAACAAGACCCATACCTCACTCCATGCACAAAAACGAGCTCAAAATGGACCAAAGACCTAAATATAAAATCTAAAACGATAAAGATCATGGAAGAAAAAATAGGGACAACATTAGGAGCCCTAATACCTGGCATAAACAGTATTAAAAACATTAGCAACAATGCAGAAGAAAAACTAGATGAGTGGGAGCTCCTAAAAATCAAACACCTATGCTCATCCAAAGACTTCACCAAAAGAGTAAAAAGACTACCTACAGACTGGGAAAAAGTTTTTAGCTATGACATTTCTGATCAGCGCCTGATCTCTAAAATCTACATGATACTGCAAAAGACAAAAAAGTAGTTGATACTGCAACTACAAAAAGACAAATAACCAATGAAAAAATGGGCAAAGGATATGAACAGGCACTTCACTAAAGAAGACATTCAGGTAGCTCACAGGTACATGAGGAAATGGTCACGATCATTAGCCATTAGAGAAATGCAAATCAAAACTACAATGAGATTCCATCTCATGACAACAAGTGTGGCATTAATCGAAAAAAAAAAAAAAACACAAAACAATAAAGGTAGGAGAGGCTGTGGAGAGATTGAAACACTTATACACTGTTATTGGGAATGTAAAATGGTACAACCACTTTGGAAATCAATTTGGTGCTTCCTTAAAAAGCTAGAAATAGAACTACCACAGGATCCAGCAGTCCCACTCCTTGGAATATATTCTAGAGAACTAAGAGCCTTTACAGGAACAGATATATGCACACCCATGTTCATTGCAGCACTGTTTACAACAGCAAAAAGATGGAAGCAACCAAGGTGCCCATCAATGGATGAATGGCTAAATAAATTATGGTATATTCACACAATGGAATACTACGCATTGATAAAGAGCATTGATGAATCTGTGAAACATTTCATAACATGGAGGAACCTGGAAGGCATTATGCTGAGTGAAGTTAGTCAGTTGCAAAAAGACAAATATTGTATAAGACCACTGTTATAAGAACTCAAGAAATAGTTTAAGCAGAGAAGAAAATATTCTTTGATGGTTATGGGGGGGAGGGAGGGAGGGTGGGAGAGGGGTATTTACTAATTAGATAGTAGATAAAAACTACTTTAGGTGAAGGGAAAGACAACATACAATACAGGCGAGGTCAGCACAACTGGACTAAATGAAAAGCAAAGAAGTTTCTGGAATAAACTGAATGCTTCGAAGGCCAGTGTAGCAGGGGCAGGGGTTTGGGGACCATGGTTTCAGGGGACATCTAAGTCAATTGGCATAATAAAATCTCTTAAGGAAACACTGTGCATCCCACCTTGGAGAGAGGCATCTGGGGTCTTGAACGCTATCAAGTGGCCATCTAAGATGTGTCAATTGGTCTCAACCCACCTGGATCAAAGGAGAATGAAGAACACCAAGGACACAAGGTAATTAAGAGCCCAAGAGACAGAAAGGGCTACATGAACCAGAGACTACATCAGCCTGAGACCAGAAGAGCTAGATGGTGCCCGGCTACTACCGATGACTGCCCTGACAGGGAAAGAAACAGAGAACCTCTGAGGGAGCAGGAGAGCAGTGGGATGCAGACCCCAATTCTCATAAAAAGACCAGAGTTAATTGTCTGAGACTAGAAGGACCCCAGTGGTTGTGGCCCCCAGACCTTCTGTTGGCCCAGGGCAGGAACCATTCCCAAAGCCAACTCTTCAGTCAGGGATTGGACTAGACATTGTGTTGGAGAGAGGTGCTGGTGAGGTGAGAGCTTCTTGGATCAGGTGGGCACTTGAGACTATGTTGGCATGTCCTCCCAGGTGGGGAGATGAGAGGGTGGAGGGGCTTAGAAGCTGGCGAAATGGACAGGAGAAGAGAGAGTGGAGGAAGGGAGTGGGCTGTCTCATTAGGGGGATAGCAATTGGGAGTATGTAGCAAGGTATATACAAGTTTTTGTGTGAGAGACTGACTTGATTTGGGAACTTCCACTTAAAGCACAATAAAAATAAAAAAAAACAATTATCTATAAAATACCAAATGGTCAAACGCTATTTTAAAGCATGGATTGAAGGGCAAGGAGTTTAAACTAATGGGAGTGAGACAACTAGAACAGAAATAACAAGAATGTTGGCACAATGTGAAGAAAGTAACCAATGTCACTGATCATTATGTCTAGAATCTGTGGAATGGGAGTGGGTTTTGCTGTGTGTATTTTCACCAAAAATAAAATAAAATATCAGTTAAAAAAAAAGTGCTTAGTAAAAAATAAGTGTTTAATAAGTTCTAGTGGTAATTATGATACCCAGTGCTGCTGTGTTTACTATGATGGCCCTATATCTGGGCTTACCCACACTCGTCTGTTTCAATGGCTCCTAGTTGCTCATAGTTCCTGAGCCCAACCCCAGACCTGCTAAATCGAATCCTCTGTGGTAGGAGTCTTTGTTGTTGCTGATTGTTGCCCTCAAATTAATCCAGACTCCTGGAGACCTCATGTACCACAGAATGAGATGTTGCCCAGTACTGTGCCATCCTCAAGTCTATTGTTGCATCCACTGTATATTTTGAGTGCCTTCCAACATGGTGGGCTCATCTTCCACCACTATATCAGACAATATTCTGTTCATTGGTGATTTTTGGAAGTAGATCTCCAGGCCTTTCTTCCTAGTTTGTCTTAGTCTGGAATCAAAAAACAAACAAACAAACAAATAACCCAAACCCTTTGCCATTGAATCGATACCCAGTCACAGCAATCCTATAGGAGACGGTAGAACTGCCCCATATGGTTTCTGAGGAGCAGCTGGTGGCTTTGAACTGCCAACCTTTTGGTTAACAGCAGAATACTTAGCCACTGTGCCACCAAGTCTCCATAGTCTGGAAGTACCACTGAAATCTAACCATCACAGGTGACCCTGCTGGTGTTTGAAATGCTGGTGGCATAGCTTCCGACATCACAGTGATACAAGAGACCACAGTAGGAAAACCTGACAGGTACTGGGGTAGAAGCCCAGGAATGTGTGTTTTAATATATGCCCCAGGCAACTCTGGAAAACATGGTCTGGAGCAAACATCTTCTCTGGGTGCTGGAATAATTTAAAATGAAGCTTGTATCATTCAGACCCAGCTTGCTTCTCCTCAGCTCTCTACCCTCTGGCCTTGTCTTCCTCTGTGATCACCAAGGACTCTATTTTCTCCCTTTCAGTTGTGGAATCACTGTTCTCTTCAAAGCATTTTCTGCATCCTCTCTGTGCTCAGCTATCCCCACTGCCTGAGGAGCTTTTCCTTCCCCTACCATTGCCAACAGAATTCCAATCACCAGTAATTATCAATGCATTCTGATTGCATGTTCGACCAATATCAGACTGCAGAAGCTGATAAAAATCTTGAATTTCTTCATCTTTGGTCTGATTGGAATGTGAAAGCTGGAAACAAAGAAGAAGGATCAGTAGTTGGAAAATATCGCCTTGGTGGTAGAAACAATGCTGGAGATTGAACAATAGAATTTTGCAAGACCAATGGCTTCTTCATTTCAAATGCCTTTTTTTACCAACACAAACAGCAAATATACACATGGATCTTGCCAGATGGAACACGCAGAAATCAAATCGGCTACATCTGTGGAAAGACGAAGGTAAAGCTCAGTATCATCAGTTAGGACAAGGCCAGGGGCGGACTGTGGAAGAGACCATCAATTGCTCATAGGCAAGTTCAAGCTGAAACTGAAGAAAATCAGAGCAAGTTCACAAGAGCCAAAACATGACCTTGAGTATATCCCACTTGAATTTAGAGACCAACTCAAGAATAGATTTGATGTGTTGCACACTAATGACCGAACACCAGAGAAGTTGTGGATTCACATCAAGGACATCATACATGAAGAAAGCAAGAGGTCACTGAAAAGACTGGAAGGAAAGAAAAGACCAAGGTGGATATCAGAGGGCTCTGAAACTTGCTTTCAAACGTCAAGCAGCTAAAACAAAAGGAAGAAATGATGAAGTGAAAGAACTGAACAGGAGATTTCAAAGGGTGGCTCAAAAATACAAAGTCAAGTATTATAATGACATGTGCAAAGAACCGGAGATAGAAAACCAAAAGGGAAGAACACTCTCGCTGTTTCTCAAGCTGAAAGAACTGAAGAAAAAATTCAAGCCTCAAGTTGCAATAGTAAAGGATTCTATGGGGAAAATACTAAACAATGCAGAAAGCATCAAAAGAAAATGGAAGGAATACACAGTCATTATACCAAAAAGAATTAGTAGATGCTCAACCATTGACCGATGGTACTGAAGGAAGAAGTCCAAGGTGCACTGAAGGCATTGGTGAGAAACAAGGCTCCAGGAACCGATGGAATATCAGTTGAAATGTTTCAACAAACAGATGCAGCACTGGAAGTGCTCAGTCATCTATGCCAAGAAATATGGAAGACAGCTTCCTGGCCAACCGACTGGAACAGATCCATGTTTATATCTATTCCCAAGAGAGGTGATCCAACCGAATGTGGGAATTATAGAACAATATTGTTAATATCACATGCAAGTAAAATTTTGCTGAAGATCATTCAATAGTGGCTGCAGCTGTATATTGAAATTCAGGCAGGATTCAGAAGAGGACGTGGAACCAGGGATATCATTGCTGATATCAGATGGATCCTGGCTGAAAGCAGAGAATACCAGAAGGATGTTTAGCTGTGTTTTATTGACTATCCACTGACTGTGTGGATCATAACAAATTATGGATAACATTGTGAAGAATGGGAATTGCAGAACACATAATTGTGCTTATGTACACATAATTGTACATAGATCAAGAGGCAATTGTTTGGACAGAACAAGAGGATACTGCGTGGTTTAAAGTCAGGAAAGACGTTCGTCAGGGTTGTGTGCTTTCACCATACCTATTCAATCTGTACACTGAGCAAATAAGATGAGAAGCTGGGATTATATGAAGAAGAACGGGGCATCGGGATTGGAGGAAGACTCATAAACAACCTGTGTTATGCAGATGACACAACCTTGTTTGCTGAAAGTGAAGAGGACTTGAAGCACTTACTAATGAAGATCAAGGATCACAGCCTTCAGTATGGATTATATCTCAACATAAAGGAAAACAAAATCCTCACAACTGGACCAATAAGTCATATCATGGTAAACAGAGAAAAGATTGAGGTTGTCAAGGATTTCATTATACTTGGATCCACAATCAACAGCCATGGAGGCAGCAGTCAGGAAATCAAATGGCACATTGCATTGGGCAAATCTGCTACAAAGGACCTCTTTGAAGTGTTGAAGAGCAAAGATGTCACCTTGAAGACTAAGGTGTGCCTGACCCAAGCCATGGTATTTTCAATTGCATCATATGCATGTGAAAGCTGGACAATGAATAAGGAAGATCGAAGAAGAATTGACACCTTTGAATAGTGGTGTTGGCGAAGAATGTTGAATATACCATGGACTGCCAAAAGAACGAACAAATCTGTCTTGGAAGAAGTACAGCCAGAATGCTCCTTAGAAGCAAGGATGGTGAGACTGCATCTTACATACTTTGGACATCTTATCCAGAGGTATCAGTACCTGGAGAAGGACATCATGCTTGGTAAAGCACAGGGTCAGTGGGAAAGAGGAAGACCCTCCAGAAAATGGATTGACACAGTGGCTGCAACAGTGGGCTCAAACATGGCAAGGATTGTGGGGATGGTGCAGGACTGGGCAGTGTTTCGTTCTGTTGTACATAGCGTCACTAGGAGTAGGAACGGACTTGATGGCAACTAATGACAACAACAACACCATTTCCAAACCTTCCCCAGTCTAGTCATATACCACTGTCATATATTCTTTCTTCTCTTCCTCCTCATCTGGCAGAATTTTTCATACAGCTGGTTGACTCAGCAACTCTTGCCTTCTCTGTAGGCCTGTCTTCCTAGCTTACCTGAAATCTCCTGTAAGCTGGAAACTGGGTTCCAAATGGGAGAAACTAAGAGCCCTGATGTCACCAGCTGGGGTCCCCCCAACCAGTGATGGCTGGAATGTGAGTTAGGAGAAATTCCCTCAAGAGCAGATGCTGCACTTCCTCACAGTCTCTGATACTGGAACTCTAAACCTGACCCAGTTTCCCTGAACTGCTCTGTTGCCACTCTGCTCCGGCACTGTCATTGCCCACACAGGAGGTGGCCCCTCCCCTCTGCCTTTGCTCAGTGTTTGAAACAACCTGATGTTACTGTGGCCCTTGGTCTGATATGTCCCCCTCCGGGACTGCTGAGCACAGCCCTCCACTTGGATGGGAGGAAAAGCTGTGAATCTGGGACTAGAATGCCCACGGTGACAAGGAGTTCAGAGAGGAAGCTTGGCCACAGCCTAGCCTGCATGGCAGACCTCCCTGGACACACAGTTACTGGCCATGTGGCAGACAAATGTAGACATTCCTGGTGTGTCTGCTGTGCATGTCGGTGCCTGGGGCTAACACATACACTTTTAGGTCTGTCCTCTGACTGGCTTTGGTAGCATCCTGTTTCCCTTCCTGCCAGCTCTTCCCTTGCTCTGCCCTTTGCCACAGTGGGGGAGAGGGTGGCCGTGGTCAGAGGGGGAGAAATGCATTGTGACTTTTGGGGTGTTGCATTAGGCATCCCGTCATGGTGCCGGGAAGTCCTCCCCCTCTGTCATTTCTTGAAGGGCAGGGGGAGGGCAGGGAGAAGGTACAAATGACAGGTCTATGCTCCCCAACTGTTTATAAATCCTTTCTGTACATATTCTATTCCTTCTCCGATAACCAAAGCTGACATTTCTGCAAGGACAAGTACATGACTTACACTTTAACTTATTCTTGCATTCAGCAAATAGTCCAGAGAACATATTCTGCAGGGGGCCTTGGGCAGAGGTGCTGGGAACAGGACTGGGTGGGGTGGCTTACGCAGGACCTGGAGGTGAATAGGCCTCAATGAATGGTTCTTAAATGGAATTAGGCAACTTTGATATAAGGAAGTTAAGGGCTATGTAGGTGCTATGACAGTGTGTGGAAGGTTCTGAAGAGCCTCCTCTGCTGCAGTGCCCAGGGGAGTGTCAAGGTAGGGATAGCACTTGGGTTGGCCTTGAAGGACAGACAGGTGGGCACTTGTAGGCAGACAGGTGGGGTGGGCAGACCAGGCAGAGGCGTCAGCCTCTGTAAATGTGGGGAGGTTCTGGCATATTTGGAAAATGAATAATGCTTAGTTTTGCTAAAGCCTCGGGTTCCTAAAGGGGAATAGTGAGTGAAAAGTCTGGAAAGATTGGCCAAGGCAAGTCTGTAGCAGGCATTAGACGTAAGACAAAGGGTTGGGCCTTGATTTGGTCAGAGATACGGAGTCACTGGAAGCTAGTCTTTAACAGATAGATGAGTGAACATGACAACAAATTGAGCTTTAGGAAGCTGAATCTCACCACCTAGACCAGGAAGACCATTTAGGCAGTGAGCTGAACATGACAGCTTGGAAAGACTGGGCTGGTGGCAGCATGGGTGGAAATGAAGAAATGAGATTTCAACAGTGGTCCTGATGGAGACTGAGCAGGATTTGGTAACTTTATGGGCTTGGAGAGTAGGTGTCAGAGATGGCTGAGGTGTCAGGAAACCATTTTCTACTTCTGTGTATAGATTCCTGTTGGCTGGAAAGCTACTCCCGTCAATATTTTCAAACGTTTCAAACTGCTTACTGTGTGTCTTATGTAAGAATAAGCAATTATAGGAGTGACCAAGGTGAACAAAACACAGTCCTTGTACCAAGAAAGGGACTTAGGGGCCAGCCTAGGCCAGTCTATGCTATTCCATGTGGGAAGAAATAAGAGATGATTAAATGCTTTATTTAACTTCCAATATCCATGAGGGTGAGTCTGGGTGGCACAAGCGGTTAAGTGCTAACCAAAAGGTTGGTGATTTGAGTCCACCCAGAGGCACCATAGAAGAAAGGCCTGGCAATCTACTTCTGAAAAATCATTCAACAAAAACCTCATGGAGCAAGTTTCCACTCTGAACTCACGGGGTAACCATGAGCTGGAGTCCACTTGATGGCAACTGGTTTGGTTTTCTGTTTTTTAACATACATGCAGACAGTACAATGAAGGAAAAGGGAACCAGGCTCACTAATTCCCTGTGGATACCTTGGGTAGTTCAATGATTTTGTTTCCCTCAGTAACTTTCTTTTGGGCCTCAGGAGGTATATGCAACAAGTCACAGAGATAAGTAAGAGGCTATCCCTCCACCCAGGCTCTCCCAGCTGCTGAGGTGACCAGACAAGCACGCAAAGAACTACAGGGTGGCAGGGAGTAGGAAGAGGACACCAGCCAAGCTGTATGGGATTGAGAGGGTCACATGCCCCAGTGAGGGGAGAGGTAGTATGTAAACCAAACTTTGGATGGGGTGGGGTTTCAAGAGGCCGACATGGGAGAAGTAAGGTGGCATTGCTGGCGAGAGAAGCAGGGAGAGCAAAGAGAACATGGAGTGTGTTCGTGGAGCGTCCAAAAGGAGCAGAGGCTGCATGTAGCCTTGTTTATATTTATTTTGTTTTGTTTTGTTAATGAAGTCAAGAGTAACAGTTGGAAATCTAGTTGAGCTGTTTGGAAGTTTTGGTTCAGTTGTTTTGAGTTATGCAATGTTCTGGGTTTTTTGTTGTGCCTAGAAAACAGCCTTGTTTGCTAGCCAGTTGTCCAGAGATCTTTGGTTGGGTGATTTCTCCCCCTCCACAGGGGAGCATGTCTGTTGGGTTTGACTTCTGGCAGCAAAGTACCATTGAGAGGGGTTACTCACTGTCCAAGAAGTGGAAATTGCATTGCTTTCCTTTGGAGTCTGTTCAGGGACGTTGAAATGAGTCGGTGACAGGACATACGCAGAAGTGTATGGAGATCATCGCGTTTCATAAACATGCTCATGAAACCTCAACTGCTCGAGGCAGGGACCAGGCCAAAGTTAGTTTTTTGTACCCTCTTACTTCATCATTCCGGATCTTCTTTCTCTTTCAAAGTTGTTGACTCATCAAAGACCAACTAGAAATGTTATGACAACAGTATTTCTTTTTCATTCTAAACAAGAGTACAAGAAGGACCACCCAAGGTAAAAGAAAAAAAATTAATCAACTTAATTATCAACAGTAAACTGCCAGTAATTGCTAATTGTATTCTCTTGGTAACATTATGCGTGAGTATGATAAAATACAGGGATAGATTTTTTTTTTTTTTGTCCAGAGCGTAGTAGAGTGTAGTGCTTGGAGTTGGAGAGTTGCTTGTAAAAACAGAAAGGATTCTAATAAGTTCATGAGAATAAAATTCTAGACATGTCTCCAAGCAGGAGGCATTGAACTTGGTGCCCAGTGATGTATCCTCTGCTGGCACAGGGTGTGCCTGTAGGCAGCCAACGAGTTCTTTTCCGTGCATTGGCTGCTTTGGACAGCAGAGCAGGGCTGGACTGGATTCAGTGCAAAGATACAGGGGTTTGTGGCCAGCCTCTCTAAGTGTGCTGCACTTAGAACAAAACGAATAGGTAACTTACTGGACAAAAGATTATACATTCATTTTACTAAGTACAGCATGTTCTAGAACCTTATCTCCAGCTTTCCTGATAGACTCTGAGGCTGGGAATGAGAGCTCCCCAAAGAAAGCCATCCACATGACCCGTTTTGTTGTTCCTTATATACGTTATTGTCTCCTGTTTATTTCTCTCGCTCTTTTAAATTTTATTGTGCTTTAGGTAAAAGTTTGCAGCTTAAGATAACTTCTCATTCAAAAGTCTGTACACATATTGCTTTGTGACATTGGTTGCAGTTCCTGCAATGTGACAGCACACTCCCCCTTTCCACCCCAGGTCCCTGTGTCCATTCCACTGGTTCCTGTCCCTTCCTGCCTTCTTGTCTTGCTTTTGGGCAAAAGCTGCCCATTTGGTCTCGTTCCTCACTTGTTTTAATGTTTGTCTTATAGGCTTGTCTCAGAAGTGGGCTTCGGCTATTTCTCTCTTAAAAAAAAACAAAAACAAAAAACTTTAAACTAACCCAGTTGGACATTTGAAACCCTGGAAGCTATGAAACACTGAAGTGTTATGGGACCAAAAAACAGTACATTTTAAGGCAAATCTCCCTAAAATAAATGGCAGATAGCCTAACAAATCATGCACATCTAAGAATTTTTCCAAAATATTTGACAATACTCCATAAGGTCAGAGTGCCTTATTTTTCCTATGGGCATATTAGCCCATAGGAAAGCCAGGGACATGCTGTGAGGTCAGCTCCCTAAACAGTCCCCCGAAAGCTGCCTTTTCTCCTGCGCTGGCTCAGAAGCCTCGCCGCCCACACCTTCCTGCCTCTCCCAGCACCCTGGTGGTGACGGGAGTTGGCGGGGAGCTCTGACTCACAGGAAACGCTCTCCCTTCAGGAGTAAACAGCAGGAAGAAATCACGTCAGCACCATTTACCAATTTCATTTTTAATTGGCTAATGTGCCTTTGATCACTGGAGGGGAAATAAGTGAATGAGGGCTGGCGACTTGCATTATTACCTTGTATGTTTGTTTAGATCATTTCCCACCATCCACCTGAGATGCAGTTATTTATTAGCATAATACGGTTACGGATCTGTCTGCAGGGCTTCAAGGTGGAAATTGAAACTCTGATGATTTAGCAGAAAGTTACTGGAGCCTTCTTAAAGCTGTCAGAATTACAAGAGAAACCACACTAAGAAAACACCAGCATCAGTTGCTATTAAGTGGACGTTCAAGCATCGTCAGCACTGTTATCCACAGGACTGGGCTGATTTATAAGCCCCTACGTTGTTATTGTTGTTCGGTGCTGCTAAGTCAATTCCAGCTCAAAGCGACCCTATCCTATTCAAGGGGATACTGGTAGCTGCAGGTTTGAAGGAAAGTGGGCAACTGGAATGACATTAGGGAGAGTGATCACATGTTTTAAAACATAAATCAGAACATACGACCAAGGGTCTTTTCCCCGATGTGCTAATTTACTTATATCTTAAAAGAGTATTCTCACTTAATAAATCACTATTATAGAAAACAATAAAGTGAACTGAAAAGTCACAAACTCAACTTTCATTCATTTAACAAATGCTTATTGAGTGCTAGCTGTGAGCCAGGCACTGTTTTAGGGGCTGGATATGTGATGTAAACAAAACAGAAAATGCTCCTACTCATAGAAGGTGTCCCATCACTCTGCCAACGAGTGTTTACGGGGTGGCAGCCGTACTCCAGGTGTGTGCTGCAGTTATATTCTGCCAATTCACAGTCATGTATGTTTATGCTCATATCTGCTTGGGAAATGAAGCGTCAACTGAGTCTCTGACCCTGAGTATTCCTGAGGGTATCCATGAGGCTGGTTAGCACTCTTGCCATTGCCTGTTGTTATGCCAGCCAAGCTGGAGCCCTGTAGACTTAGGCCCCAATAGTTCCACAGAGTAGTGGCTGTTCTGAGCTGACATTCTCTCCTGTTTGCGTGGCTGCATCCATGCTACAGCCTCAGTAGTGGTAGAGCTGGAAATCTGCCAGGGTGTGATGTTGGTACATCCGGGATGGTGCCATGTGCCCTGAGACTGGCCAACTACATCATTACTGTGAAGTCCCAGCAAGGACAGTTCTTCTCCAGCACACTCAGTTCAGGTTGCTTGATCCCCAAGTACTGCTGGGTCTAGCCAGTCAGCTCTTCCAATTCTTTCCTCAAGCAGAGGCTCCATTGCCTCCCTTGTGATCTTGCCTCCACCTGCCATGCTCTTGTCCCAGTCTCCTCAGCGTAACTCTAAGGGTGTTAGTGTACATAGCATGAGTGGCAGCTTGGGGACCCCTGAGACCTGAGCCCTGCCAGGCCAAAACATATGGTTACTCATGGATGCATTTTAAAAAATATATTTTATTTATTTTTGGTGACTATATATATATATAAGCAAACATATATCCACTCACAGTTTCTGCATGAACAGTTCAGTAACACTGGTTACGTACTTCATTTCACATTGTGTTAACTATCTCTACCCATATTGTTTCTTCACCATTGATTTCAGCCCTCTGCCCCTTAAAACTCTTGTCTGTACATGGGTGCATCTCTGAAAGCCAGGCTGCCTGCGAAAATATGAGGCAGCTGTCCTTAGGAATAGAGCCACTGGGCAAAAATGGAATGACACAAAGTTAAGGTGGAAAAGCTAGTATTCCATGGGAACGAACAGGTATGAAGGTGAGCCAGGGGCAATTACAGAGACAAAAGTCAAAATCTGGTATGAGCCTCATACCCAGAAGTGAGCTTGAAGTTAGGGTGCCTAGGAATTCACACTGAAGATAACTTTGAATTGGGAAGACAAGAGTCAGTAAAGTCTGGCCACAGGACCAACCTGACCAGCCACCTCCCATTTTTGTATGTCCCGAGAGCTAAAAATGACTTTTTACATTTTTCAATGGTTGGAAAAAGAAAATTGAAAGATGGACAATATTTCCTGACACATAAAAATTGCATGAAATTCAAATTTTCAATGTTTATAAGTAAAGTGTTATTGGAACATGTTCTTGTGTGCTGTCGAGTCGATTTCAACTCATAATGACCCTATAGGACAAAGTAGAACTGCCGCATGGTGTTTCCAAGGTTTTAGTCTTTGCAGAACCAGACTGCCGCGTCATTCTCCCATGGAGCAGCTGGTGGGTTTGAACCACTGAGCTTTTGGTTAGCAGCTGAGCTCTTAGCCACTGGGCCACTAGGGCTCCTTTACTGGAACGTAGGCACGCTCGTTTATTTGTGTCAAAATGACAGAAATGAGCACTTGAGACAGTGTGTGGATCACAAAGCCCCAAATATTTCCTCACCCTGATCTAACAGGGGGGATGACACAAGATAGAAGGAGATGATTTAAGCAAAAATGTGGAGATAAAGGTGCACCCAAGACTCTTTCTGGAGCACTGAGGAGGGCATTATACAAGAGGCACAGTTTCTGGTTTCTTTCTTGACACCAGAACAAATGTAAAACCAACATAAGGACATTTTAGAACTGCGATTGTTTGCCATCACCTAAAAAAGGCGGCTCGAGAAGATGAAGTAAAGCATTTCAATGACACGTGCACAGACCTGGAGATAGAAAACCAAAAGGGAAGAACATGCTCGGCATTTCTTAAGCTGAAAGAACTAAAGAAAAAATTCAAGCCTCGAGTTGCAATAGTGAAGGGTTCTGTGGGGAAAATATTAAATGACACAGGAAGCATCAAAAGAAAATGGAAGGAATACACAGAGTCACTGTACCAAAATGAACTGGTCAACATTCAACCATTTCAGGAAGTAGCGTATGATCAGGAACCGATGGTCCTGAAGGAAGACATTGGCGAAAAGGCTCCAGGAACCGACAGAATACCAATTGAGATGTTTCAGCAAATGGATGCAGAGCTGAAAGTGCTCACTCATCTATGCCAAGAAATTTGGAAGACAGCTACCTCACCAACCAACTGGAAGAGATCCATACTTATGCCTATTCCAAAGAAAAGTGATCCAACCGAATGGGGAAATTATCAAACGATATCATCAATATCACATGCAAGTAAAATTTTGCTGAAGACCATTCAAAAGCAGTTGCAGCAGTATATCGACAGGGAACTGCCAGAAATTCAGGCCAGGTCCAGAAGAGGATGCAGAACCAGGGATATCATTGCTGGTGTCAGATGGGTCCTGAAAGCAAACAATACCAGAAAGATGTTTACCTGTGTTTTATTGACTATGCAAAGGCATTTAGCTGTGTGAATCATAACAAATTATGGAAAACAGTGCAAAGAATTGGAATTCCAGGACACTTAATTGTACTCATGAGGAACCTGAGTACTGAGGCAGTCATTTGAATAAACAAGGGGATACTGTGTGGTTTAAAGTCAGGAAATATGTGTGTGAGCGTTGTACCCTTTCACCGTACTTATTCAAGCTATATGCTGAGAAAATAATCCAAGAAGATGGACTATATGAAAAAGAATGGGCATCAGTGTTGGAGGAAGACTCATTAACTATCTCCGTTATGGAGATGACACAACCTCGCTTGCTGAAAATGAAGAGGACTTGAACACTTGCTGATGAAGATCAAAGACCACAGCCTTCAGTAGGGATTACATCTCCACATAAAGAAAGTAAAAACCCTCATAACTGTACCAATAAACAACATCATGATAAACAGAGAAAAGAGTGAAGTTGTCAAAGATTTCATTTTGCTTGAATCCGCAATCAACACCCATTGAAGCAGCAATTAAGAAATCAAACGAGGCATTGCTTTGGGCAAATCTGCTGCAAAAGATGTCTTTAAAGTGTTAAAAAGCAAAGATGTCACCTTGAAGACTAAGGTAGGTCTGAGACCAAAGACTTGGTGTTTTCAGTCACCTCATATGCATGAGAAAGCTGGACAATGAATAAGGAAGACCTAAGAAGAATTGATGCCTTTGAATTATGGTGTTGACAAAGAATATTGAATATACCGTGGACTACCAAAAGAATGAACAAATCTGTCTTCGAAGAAGCACAACCAGAATGCTCCTCAGAAGCGAGGTTGGTGAGACTAGTCTCACATACTTTGGACACGTTGTCAGGAGGGATCAGTTCCTGGTGAAGGACATCATGCTTGGTAAAGTGAGAGGATCAGTGAAAAAGAGGAAGACTCTCAATGAGATGGATTGACACAGTGACTGCAACAATGGGCTCAAGTGTAACAGTGATTTGAGAATGGTGCAGCTCTGTTGTACATAGGGTCACTATGAGCTGGAACTGACTCGAAGGCACACAACAACAACAAAATGAAGGAAAAGGAAAAGAAGTATGTGGTAATATTTCCAGCTTAACTATTCTTTCTTTCTTTTCTAATTATTTTATTATTATTAATACTATAATTTTTTAGTTTTCCCTTAGTACCAGTTTATACACAAAGGCATAAATTTTACATTATTACAAGTTGCCTTATATGTATTATTAAAACATTATTTGTTCAAGATATCCTGCATATGACAGAGTTTAAAAAAAATAAAGATTCTTTAATATTAAGCGGTATGAAAAGCTGTGGTCTGGGGCAGGTGGCCTGGCTGGGTCTCTGGATGTGGCTGAGATGGCAGATCTCTCAGTGAGCCCTGAGAAAGCTGTGCATGATTCTAAGCAATTCCTTTTTCTGGGACTGGTCTTCACAGGATGGGGAAGAGTGAGCCTCGTGCGCCAGTGGAGACAAGTTTGTCTGATGGCATTTAGCTGTGCAGGGCTGACCTCAGAGGCATTTTTTTTTCAAGCAATTCAACCTATTTATTTATTTATTTTTTATTGTACTTTAGATGGAGTTTTACAGAAAAAAAGCTAGTTTCTCATTAAACCATTGGTACATATATTGTTTTATAACACTGGTTAACAACCCCAGGACATGTCAACAGTCTCCCTTCTTGACCTTGGTTTCCCTATTACCAGCTTTCCTGTTCCCTTCCGCCTTCTAGTCCTTGCCCCCGGGCTGGTGTGCTCCTTTACTCTTGTTTTGTTTTATGGGCCTGTCTAATGTTTGGCTGAAGGGTGAACCTTGGGAGTGACTTCATTACTGAGCTAAAAGGCTGTCTAGGGACCATACTCTCAGGGTTTCTCCAGTCTCTGTCAGACCAGTAAGTCTGGTCTCTTTTTGTGAGTTAGAATTTCGCTCTATTATTTTCCTCCAGCTCTGTCTGGGACCCTGTACTGTGATCCCTGTCAGAGCAGTCAGTGATGGTAGCTGGGCACCATCTAGTTGTACTGGACTCAGTCTGGTGGAGGCCATGGTAGATGTGGTCTATTAGTTCTTTGGACTAATCTTTCCCTTATATCTTCAATTTTCTTCATTTTCCCTTGCTTCTGAAGGGGTGAGACCAGTGTTGTATCTTAGATGGCTGCTCACAGGGTTTTAAGATCCCAGATGCTACTCACCACAGTAGAATGTAGAACATTTTCTTTATAAACTATGTTATGCTAATTGAGCTAGATGTTCCCTGAGACCATGGTCCCCACAGCTCTCAGCACAGCAATTCAGTCCCTCAGGGAGTTTGGATGTCTCTATGGAGCTCCCATGACCTTGCCTTGTACAAGTTGTGCTGGCTTCTCCAGTATTGTGTACGGTCTTACTCTTCACCAAAGTTACCACTTATCTATTGTCTATTGTTTTTCCGCTCCCACCCCACCCCTCCCCTCCCTTGTAACCATCAATGATTGTTTCTTTTTATGTGTAAATGTTTTCATGAATTTTTACAGTAGTGGTCTCATACAACATTTATATTTTTGTGGTTGACTTATTTCACTCAGCATGATGCCCTCCAGATTCATCCATGTTGTGAGACGCTTCACAGATTCATCATTATTCTTTATCACTGGGTAATACTCCAATGTGGGTATGTACTATAGTTTGCTCATCCATTCATCTGTTGATGAGCATCTAGGTTGTTTCCATCTTTTTGCTATCGTGAACAATGCTGCAATGAACATGGGTGGGCATATGTCTATTTGTGTGACAGCTCTTATTTCTCTCAGATATATTCCTAGGAGTGGGATTGCTGGATCATATGATATTTCTATTTCTAGCTTTCTGAGGAAGTGCCATATCATTTCTCAAAATGGTTGTATCCTTTTGCATTCCCACCAGCAGTGGGTAAGAGTTCCGATTTCCCTGCAGCCTCTCCAACGTCTGCTATTTCCTGTTTTTTTGATTTGTGCCAGTAATGCTGGGGTGAGATGGTATCTCACTGTGGGTTTAATTTGCATTTTCTAATGGCTAGTGATCACAAGCATTTCCTCATGTGTCTGTTGGTGACCTGAATGTCTTCTTTGGTGAAATGACAGTTCATTTCCTTTTCCCATTTTTTAAAATTGGATTATTGTCTTTTTGTTGTAGAAGTGTTGGATTTTCTCATAGATTTTAGAGATTAGACCTTTGTCTGATTAAAAAAAAAAAAAAAAATAGACCTTTGTAATAGCCAAAACTTTTTTCCCAGTCTGTAGGTTCTCTTTTTACTCTTTTGGTGGAATATTTTGATAAGCATAAGCATTTAATTTTTAGAAGATCCCAGTTATTCAGTCTATCTTCTGGAGTTTGTGTGTTGTTGGTTATGGTTCATATCCTGCTAATGTCAGAGACATTTTTTAATGGGACCTCCCTAGGTGGCTCACATGGTTAAGCACTCGACTAGTGGCTGAAAAGTTGGCAGTTTAAACCCACCCAGAGGCACCAGGGAAGACAGGCTACAGATCTGTGTTGCAAAGTTCACAGCTTTGAAAACCCTATAGAGTACAGTTCTCCTCTGTGCACATGGGGTTGCCGTGAGTCAGAATTGATGGCAACTAACAACAACAACTTACATATCTGACCCATGGGAACTGAGCAGAAAAAGCGTATCTGGGACTTTTTAAATCTTTAAAAGATGTTATTGTGGTAAAATATACATAACAAAACATTTGCTATTTCAACCATTTTTATGAGGACAATTCAGTGACATTAATTACATTCACCATGTTGTGCAAGAATCGCCACTATCTGTTTTCAAACTGTGTCTTCGTCCTCTAGTGCTGCTATAACAGAAATAACCACAAGTGAATGGCTTTAACAAAGAGAAGTTTATTCTCACTGCCTAGTAGGCTACAAGTCCAATTTCAGGGTGTCAGCTCCAGGGGAAGGCTTTCTCTCTTTCTCAGCTATGGAGGAAGGTCCTTGTCATTAGTCTTCCCTTGGTCTGGGAGGATTTCAGTGCAGGAACCCCAGGTCCAAACGACGCACTCTGCTCGCGGAACTGCTTTCTTGGTTGTTTGAGGTCCCCACTGTCTGCTTGCTTCCTTTTCCTTTTATCTCTTGTAAGATAAAAGGTGGTGCAGGCCACACTCCAGGGAAATATTGGATCAGGGATGTGACTTCAGTAAGGGTGTTACAGTCCCACCCTAATCCTCTCTAACATGAGATTACAATCACAAAATGGAGAACAATACACATTTTTGGGGAGACATAATTCAATCCATGGCAAACTTTAATTACTCTTAACAGAAACTTGGTGACCCCTAAGCAAAGACTCCTCCTTCCTCCTCTCTCTTGCCCCTGGTAATCACTAGTTAATTTTTGTCTCTGTATATTTGCATTCTCTAGACCTCTCATTGCAAGTGGAATCTGACAATATTTGTCCGTGTCTGACTTAATTGACTCAGCATGATGTTTTCAATGTTCATCATGCCATAGCATGTATCAGAACTCCACTGCACTTTACGGCTGACAGAGCCAGGGTTTTTGATTCCCATTTTACTCTCTCACTTTTGGTTTTCCCTAGAAACCCTGGTGGTGTAGTGGTTAAGGCAATCCTTAGAAACCCTGTGAGGCAGTTCTACTCTGTCCTATAGGGTCGCTATGAGTTGAAATCAACTTGATGGCAACGGGTAGTGAAGTGTAGCACCTGGTGGCGCAACTGGTTAAGTGCCCAACTACTAACCCAAGGGTTGGTGGTTCCAACCCACCCAGAGCTCTTCTGATCTGCTTCCAAAAGTTCGCAGCCTTGAAAACTCATGAAAAGTAGCTCTACTCTGCACATTAAGGGCTGCCGTGAGTTGGAATGGACTACGTGGCACAAGTTTTTTTTAAGTGAAAAAAGTTTTTTTTAAGTGAACTCTAAGCATAAGCTCCGATGTGTAGTGGTCAAGGACACAGGTCAGTAATCCACATTGATTCACAGAGAGCCAATACAGCATTGATTATGGGGTTAAATGCCTGGGTTTAAATCCTAGTTCTACCATTTAGCAGCTTTGTGACTTTGGGCAAGTTCCTTAAATCTATGCCTTAATATTTTTTAAGTGAGGAAAATACTAGCAGTTATCTCATAAAGTTATTGTGAGGATCAGATAGTCCACGAAAGGCATCTAGAAGGATAACCAGCGCATAGGTGAGTATTTAACATTGGCAATGATGATATTACGATGATGCCTGCTATTACTTCTCCATCTTAGAGATTTCCATTCAGAGTCAACCCTGAACACTACTCTAAGGCTTTTGGCTTTTTTTTTCCCCCCTGGCACTACAGCTTCATGGGGGAATCTTTCTCTCTGTCTCTTTTTTCCCCTGAGTCCTCCCCTGAGTCTCCTCAATTGTCTGTTCTCTTTTTGTCCTACCTACCTCAATCATTCTAATCCTGACTATAGCAAGCTAGCATGTGTCTAGCTGCTTTGTTTGTGAATGTGAGGGAGAGCCCCATGGGGTGATGAAATACTCCACAGCAATAGCACTGATGGTCCAGCTGGCTTTAGAACACCAGTCAGTTCCTCTGCAGCAGAAACAGAGACCACTAAATATTTGGTGGACAGAATTGATTCTATTCTTGCTCTGAAAGTGATGAAGATTCCATCCTCAAAAATTTATTGCTGTCTTAAAATACCTTAGAGCTTGAGAACTCGACAGGTATCCATTTATTTCCATTTAATTACCTGGTGCCTTCCACTTGACAGTTTTGCCCTGGGAAACAGTTTGGAAACTCTGGTTCCTGATTTATACAAGTATGTTTAGTGATTCTCCAGGCAGATGGTCATTATCCACCAGTTCCTGGGAGTCTTGCTTGAAGTGTGTTTTTACTAGGCTACTCACTGTCCTGAACTGTTTTGTGATGGACTCAGCTTTCTCCTCTTCCTTGTACTTGGTGGCTTGCCCTAATTTTAGTGATGTTTTTAAAGGGCTGGCTTTGGGTGATAACAGGTGAGTGAGTGCTTCAGTTGTCTGTTTTGGTGTAACAAATTACCCCAAACCTGACAAATACCACCTCATCCAGCTGATCAACGTCAACATCAGTGATAAGTCAGATGGGTAGTATGTTCTCGTGATGTCATGTGATGAGAATGACATTTTACCTCCGTGGTCTTCCTCCCCAAAACCCATAAACCGAGTCTAATCATAAGAAAAAACTCAGACAAACTTGAAATGATGAACATCCTATAAATACCTGACCAGTATTTCTCAAAGATGTCAAGCTCCACAAAAAGAAAGAAAGTCTGAGACACTGTCACAAGCAAGTGGAGCCTAAGGAAAGTTGACTACTAAATGTAATGGGATATTCTGGATGGGGTCTTAGAACAGAAAAAAGACATTAGGTAAAAACGAAGGAAATCCCAATACGGACTTTAGTAAATAATAATGTACCAATATTGGTTTGTTAGCTGTAACAAATGTACCATGCTAAAGTAAGGGGTTACAACAGGGGACACTGCATGTGGGTTATATGGGAACTTATTGTGTTCACAATTTTTCTATAAATCTGAAATTATTCTAAAATAAAAAGTTTATTAAGGACCAAAAAAGGAGGATGACTCATATATATGGAACCATACAGTATGTAACCATCTGAGATTGATTTTTTCCCGGTATAGTGTATTTAAGGTTCATCCAAGTTGTTGTGTCTTACCATAACAGATCGTGTCTTTTCATTGCTGGGTGGTATTCCATTATATGCCTATACCACAATTTGTTTATCCATTCAGCTGTTGAAAGACTTTTACATTGTTTCCATTTGTAGATAATTACGAATAGATCTGCTATAAACATTCATGGAAAAGGGTTTTTGTGTGAACAAGTTTGTATTTCTCTAGGCTAAATACACAGGAGTAATATTTCCAAGTCGTATTTTTTTTTTTTTGATGACAAATGTATTTAACTTTATAAGAAACACCAAACTGTTTTCTAAATTAGCTGTATCATTTCACATTCCCACGAACAATGTACCAAGAGTTTCAATAGTTTTGAATCCTTTCCAGCACTTCGTATTGCCAGTATTTTTTATTTGAACCATTTTAATAGATGTGTAATGGGATCTCAAGGAACCCTGGTGGTACAGTGGTTAAGAGCTTGCTGCCTACCAAAAGGTGATCAGTTCGAATCCACCAGTTTCTCCAAGGGGCAGTTCTACTCCGGCCTATAGGGTCACTATGAGTCAGAATCGACTGGACAGCAATGGGTTTTTTTTTGGAATAGGATCTCATGTTTTTAATTTGCATTTCCCTAATGGCTAATGGGGAAGAATATGTTCTGCATTTCTCAAGCTGAAAGAACTGAAGAAAAAATTCAAGCCTCGAGTTGCGACATTGAAGGATTCTATGGAGGAAAACATTAAACGACTCAGGAAACATCAAAAGAAGGTAGAAGGAATACACAGAGTCACTATACCAAAGAGAATTGGTCAACATCCAGCCATTTCAGCGGGTATCATACGAGCAGGAACCAATGGTACTAAAGGAAGAAGTCCAAGATGCACTGAAGGCATTGGTGAAAAACAAGACTCCATGAATTGACGGAATACCAATTAAGATGTTTCAACAAACAGATGCAGTGCTGGGAGAAC
The DNA here is from genome assembly GCF_030014295.1 of Loxodonta africana. Classification (NCBI taxonomy): domain Eukaryota; kingdom Metazoa; phylum Chordata; class Mammalia; order Proboscidea; family Elephantidae; genus Loxodonta; species Loxodonta africana. Next base: position 7,304,931 of record NC_087351.1, read on the forward strand.
TCACTTGTTTGTGCCAAGAAATTTGGAAGACAGTTACCTGGCCAATTGACTGGAAGAGACCTGTATTTATGCTTATTCCCAAAAAAGGTGATCCCACCGAATGTGGAAATTATTGAACAATATCATTAATATCACATGCAAGTAAAATTTTGCTGAAGATCATTCAAAATTGGTTGCAGCAGTATATCAACAGGGAACTGCCAGAAATTCAAGCTGGATTCAGGACAGGATGTGGAACCAGGGATATCATTGCTGATGTCAGATGGATCCTGGCTGAAAGCAGAGAATACCAGAAAGATGTTTACAGGCGTTTCATTGGATATGCTAAGGCATTCAACTGTGCAGATCGTAACAAATTATGGATAACATTGTAAAGAATGGGAATTCCAGCACAGTTAATTGTGCTCATGAGGCACCTGTACATAGACCAAGAAGCAGCTGTTCGAACAGAACGAGGGTATACTGTGTGGTTTAAAGTCAGGAAAGGTGTGCATCAGGGTTGTATCTTTTCACCATACCTATTCAATCTGTATGCTGAGCAAATAATCTAAGAAGCTGGACTATATGAAGAAGAACGGGACATCAGGATTGGAGGAAGACTCCTTAACAACCTGCATTATGCAGACGTCACAGCTTTGCTTGCTGAAAGCGAAGAGGACTTGAAGCACTTACTGATGGAGATCAAAGACCACAGCCTTCGGAATGGATTACAGCTCAATATAAAGAAAACAAAAATCCTCACAACTGGACCAATGAGCCACATCATGATAAATGGAGAAAAGATTGACATTGTCAAGGATTTCATTTTACTTGGATCCACAATCAATGCCCACGGAAGCGGCAATCAAGATATCAAAAGACACATTGCATTGGGCAAATCTGCTGCAAGAGACCTCTTTATAAAGTGTTGAAAAGCAAAGATGTCACCTTGAAGACTAAGGTGCACCTGACGCAAGCCATGGTGTTGTCACTTGCCTCCTATGCATGTGAAAGCTGGACAATGTGTAAGGAAGACTGAAAAAGAATTGACACCTTGGAATTGTGGTGTTGGTGAAGAATATCGAATATAACATGGACTGCCAAAAGAAGGAACAAATCTGTCTTGGAGGAAGCACAACAAGAATGCTCCTTGGAAACAAGGATGGCGAGACTATGTCTCATATACTTTGGACATGTTGTCAGGAGGGATCAGGACGTCATGCTTGGTAAAGTAAGGGTCAGAGAAAAAGAGGAAGACCGTCAATGAGTTGGACTGACACAGTGGCTGCAACAATGAATGGACTTAAACATGACGATTGTGAGGACCAGGCAGTGTTTCATTCTGTTGTACATGGGGTCGCTATGAGTCGGTACCAACTCGATGGCACCCAACAACAACAATGGCTAATGATGTTGAACATCTTTTCACGTGCTTGTTTGTCACACATGTATTCTCTTTGTTGAAGTGCTGTTCAGTTCTTTTGTCCATTTTAAAATGGGTTGCTTGTATTCTTACTATTGAGTTTTGAGAGATTTCTTTATATACTCTAGATACAAATTTTTTGTCAGTTACAAATGTGTTCTCCAGTCTGTAGTTTGCCTTTTCATTCTCTTAACAGTGTCTTTTGCAAAGCAAAATGTTACAGTTTTGATAAAACCCAATTTATCTGTTTTTCTCTGTTATAGATAGTGCTTTTGGAATTGTATCCATGAACTTTTTGCCTAAAGGTTTTTCCTATATTTTCTTCTAAAGTTTTATAATTTTACATTTAGATCTGTTGCCATTTTGAGTTATTTTTATATAAGGTGTGACGGATAGGTCAAGGTCATTTTTTGGATGTGGATGTCCAGTTATCCCAACATGAATGGTTAAAAACACCATCCTTTCTCCATTGAATTAGCTTTGCACCTTCCTCAAAAATCCATTCTCTCTCTACCCTGTTCCATTTTTCTGTATGTCTGTCTCTTCACCAAACCACACTGTCTTGATGACTGCAGATTTATAGTAAATCATGTGTAGTGTGATTTCTCCAACTTCATTCTTTTTTCTTCAAAATTGTTTTGGCTATTCTAGTTCCTTTCCAGTTCCATGTAAAATTTAGATTCGCCTTGTCTATAAACAACAAAAATCCTTCTGAGAGTTGATTGGAATTGCATTTAATCTATATAACAATTTGAATCTTCTAGTTCATGAACATAATATGTCTCTCCATTTATTTACATCTTCTTTAGTTACTTTCATCAGGATTTTTAGTTTCAGCTTACATATCCTGAGCATGTTTTGTATATTTATACCTAAGTACTCCTGTTTTTGGAGAACCAATTTCATATTTTAAAAAATTATTTAAAAAATTTCAGTTTTCAATTGTTCATTGCCAGTATATAGAAATAAAACTGATTTTTGTGTGTGTGACTTTGTATATTGAGACTGCTAAATTCATTTGTTAGTTCTAGGAGGTTTTTTTTTCTTCCATAGATTCATTGGCATTTTATACATGTCATCTGTAAATAAGGACAATTTATATATTTATTTCCCACCTACAGTTCTTTTATTTTTTCTTGCCTTATCGCACTGACTAGGACTTCAACTACAATGTTGAATAAGAGTGGTGAGTGTGGACAACTTTGATTGTTTCCAGTCTTCAGGGGAAAGCATTCAGTCTTTTCTCCATTCATTATGATGCTAGTGAATCTCGGAACCGTTAAAATTATCTAATTCAACTATGCACACGATTTCAGTCTACCACATCCTGGAAAGAATGATCTGGTTCCTTTGTATGCTTCCAGGGTTATGGAACTCTCAATCCCCGAAGATAGTCCTTTCCACATTTTCCTTGGAGATGGAATAAGTAGACCAACCTTGTTCCTGGAGATGTTGTCCAAACAGTGAACTGAAAGGTGTTTTTGTGTAACTTGTTTCCATTGTCCTCACCTGGCCTTTGAAACTATACAAAATAAATGTAACTTCTTCTACAGGACATTCTGGGGTTGTAAACTCATTTCCTACTGCAAGGAGGAAAAAAATACTGGATATCATTAATATCAATGACAAATGCAAAATACTTAGGAATAAAATCAGAAAGAAATTATAGTACCTATTGGAAGAAAACTTTAAACTCTTTTTAAAAATATAAGAAAAATTGAAACAAATGAACAAGTACACAATGGGAAGAAAGTATTATAAGAGTGTTGATTCTTGACAAATTAATCATTGGATGTAATTCTTATCAAAGCCCCAACAATTTGACTTTTTAGGGGGGCATGTTACGGGTTGGGTTTTCCAGGAAGCTGACTGAGCCTAAGGTTAGCATGCAGGACATTTACCTGGGGGTGCTCATGGCTTGTGGAGGGGCCAGGGGAAGAAGCAGGAGTGGGCAGAGGGAGGAGTTGTTCTGAAGCTCAGTTCCAAAGGCGGCTTTAGCTGACCCCATGGAGAACACGCTCGCTGATTTGACCATCAGGGTTATACCAAATTGGGTTTAAGGGGCCCAGATTTTATAGTGCCCCCTGCCCCCAATGGGTCAGTCATCAAATAAATGCAAGCTACTCCTGGGAGCAAGCCCCTGGGTAGTACAGATGGGGAAAGGTCTAATGTTCAAGTCTGCCCAGAGGCACCTTGGAATAAAGGCCTGGTGATCTACTTCTGAAAAATCAGCCACTGAAAACCCTATGAAGCACATTTCTACTCTGACACACGTGGGGGTGCTATGAGTTGTGACTGACTCAATGGCATGTGGTAACTGGCACTCCTGGAGGGAGGCCCGGTCACGGCGAGGTGATTTCGGTCAGCTGAGGGCTCACAGCTTTGGCCATCTTCCGCAGCACTACCTGTGGCTGGTGAGATAAGTTCCCATTCCTGAAGGCGGATACGGGTGGCTCAATACAGCATCTGCCACAGGGCAGAAACCTGAAAAAAGTTCTGTCGTAAAGTTCATCTGAAATAATAAAGATAATAGAAGAGTTTAGATAATTTGAATGAGAGAAGTTTTGACCCATCGCAGATGTTAAGATACCCTAGGACCACCCAAAATCATTGTAAGAGTGAAGTACTGGAGTAGGGGTAGACAGACTGACGGATGGAAGAGATGCAAGACCAGAGTCAGGTGCTTAGCTGGTAATGTAGTCGGCCTCTCCACATAAAGGGAATGAATGGTTATTCAATGAATGATAGTGAAACAAAAATGAAGCTAAATCCTTAACCCGCACATTACACTAAAGTTAATTTCAGATGGATTAAAAATTTAAATGTAAGAAAGAAAACTTAATAGTACTTGAAAAAAATGTGATGTGAAGCATGACCTCAGAGGCAGAATCTATAAAAGAAAAGAAATGAACTACCAAAAAGGTAAACCTTTCAGGATGACAAAAAATCTACTATAATTCATAAATTTAGTATTGCCTGGAAGCTTATTATGTACCAGATACAATTATCAGTTCTTGCCATGAACTGCCCTCTCGTGGAATGGCCGAGGCACTGTTATGATTCCTATCTTATCAATGGGGAGCCTGGGGACGAGAGAGGCCGAGTGATCTACCTAAGGTCACAAAGCGAGGACACTGAGCAGCTGAGATTTGAACGTAGTCTGTTTCATACCGCTATGCTACCAACAGACGCAAAAGACGATGGCAAAAGGTTACTGCTCCTGCTTTAAAAAGGACTGTTACAAATCCATACTGAATATATGAATGCCCCAGGAGAAAATTTCAAGAACCCGAGGTAAAAAAGAATGCCCAGTAAACATAGGAGAAAAGCTTCAACTGTGCAACCTCACCAGCAAGGGGGAAAAAAGAAGGCAAATAACGAGGGAAGGATTTTCCTCTGGCCTTTAAACCAACAGTAAGAAAGTGCGTTGTCTGGATTGCTGAGTGTGGGGGCAATGGCCACCCTTCCACAAGCAGGGGAACGTTGGAGAGTACAGATTTTCCAAATTGCTGTTTGGTAATATTTATCAGAAGCTTTGACCCAGTAATTCCACTGAGAGGAATTTATCTTAAGAAAGTGTGCAAAGATGTGTGTGGAGTGTGTGTGTGTGTGTGTATGTGGTATGAATGTGTGTGGTGTGTGTATGTGTGGTATGTGTGTGGTGTGAGAATGTGTGTGCCTGTGTGTAATGTGTGTGTGTGGCCTGTGTGTGGTGTGTGGTGTGAGAGTGTGTGTGCCTGTGTGTGGTGTATGTGTGCCTGTGTGTGGTATGTGTGTGGCCCGTGCGTGGTGTGCATGTGTGTGGTGTATTGTGTGGTGTGTGTGTGGTATGTGTATGGTGTGTGTGTGCGTGTGTGCGGTGTGTGTGTGTAGTGTATGTAGTGTGGTGTGTGTGGGTGGTGTGTGTACTGTAATGATAACAAAAATTTGTTTAAAAAAGTATATTTCTACTGCGATACTGTACTGTCGTTAATAACAACAATACATATCTAACATGGGTGAAGAGAACGGGCGGGGAGAGAAATGGTATGTAAAGTGTCACATTTTTACAAACATATCCAGTTGCCATTGAGTCAGTCTGGACTCATGGCAGCCCCATTTGTGTCATAGTAAGCCTGTGCTCCACAGGGTTTTCAATGGCTGATTTTTTAGAAGTAGATGGCCACGCTTTTCTTCTGAGGCTCCTCTGAGTGAATTGAACTGCCATCTTTTAGGTTAGCAGTTAATCATGTCAACTGTTTGCACCGTATAGCTATGGATATATTAACCTGGATGGATATACCCGAAAATGTTAGCAACGTCTATCTTCTGATGGTGGGATAGAGAAGATATTTCTCCTTTCGCTAATCCTTATAGTCTTATTTTTCTACTATAAACATGTATGATGTGTGATAAAATATAAATTTTGATGTTGATGTCAAAGTTTTGAGTAGATTTTCTTAATTCTAAAGTCTTTTTGGAAACAGGCAACAGCAGTCACATTCCTGGCTCTGCATTTTAAATTCCTGTAAAATGTGTTTCACTTGCTTCATTTTTTTTTTTTTGTTTCCATTTGGTTGGCTTTCTTGCATGGCTCCTCTGTGTAAGTTTGCTCCCTGTACTTAGAAAACTTGCCTTTTTGTTTGGTAAGTAAAGGAGAGAACAAAGCCACCAATGTAATTTCAGGAGGTATGGATCAGAATGAATCAGCTACAGAAAATGGTTTGGGACTGTTTTTTAAGATCTTTACTTTCTTTCAGTCTTTTTTATTCAGGGAAGATTGAGAGCCCAAGTGGGAGAGGAAGGCTTTCAGGCTTTCAGGTTTTTAAAATGCAGGTCTCGAAGGCCTTAGACTGAGTTTCCTCGGCATGACAGGAACAGAATTTGGTGCAGAATGCAAGCAAATTGCCTTGGCCGAGATATGATCCCTACGGTCCCTTCGTCTCCCAGAGCATCCGGCTCTCTCTGCCCAGTGTCCCCTGCCAAACGTAGCCCTGCCTTTCCGGCACCCCTTTCTTCTTCCGGGCACCCTAACCTGCCAGTGCTGTTGAATCTGAGCACCTTCCCAAGAAAGTAGAATAATAGCTTGGGGGAGTAAGTAGAGAGAATGAGACTGTTTTCCAGTTTTCAAGGGGCTGATTTTAGTGAGACAAATAGCTCAAGAGCTGCGCCAAGTCTTCGTGTGTGTGTGTGTTGCTTCCTTTTGTTTATTTTTGCATACTTGAGTCTCCCTAACGCTGCATCTCTCTTAGGCTCTCACCTGTCCTCTCCGTAACACAGTCTCCAGGCTCTTCCCACCGCCACACAATTCGTAACTGAGTAGCAGCGGGAGCGAGGAGAGGAAAGAATGAGGTATAGGTGACAGTAATATGGTCACCGTGTGTGCGAAAGTGGGTGGGCGAAGCTCTGAAACACAACTACCAAAACCCCTGTCCTTTTCTGATTTATTTATTCATTTGTCGAGTCATTTGTTTACTCATCCATTCTCCAAGCATAAACTGAGTTCCTGTATGTGACAGATGCTGTATCAGGCTCAGGGAATAGATGGATAAACTTTATTCCAACCCTCAAGGAGCTCACTGTCTAGGGCCAAACCGCCTTAAAGTCTCACTTGGAGACTTTTATAAGAATATGTGTTTCTGGATCTTATCTCAGTCCTACTGAATCCAAACTGCCAAGGCAGGGTTCAAAAATCTGTATTTTAATCAAAATTCCCAGATAATTCTTGCGTGGTCTGCACTGGTCTGAGAACTAATGATAGGAAATCACTGGTAAGAGCTTCATGATGCATGGGAAAAAAAAAAAAAATAGGAACTGAATTGGGGTGTAGTTGCTAAATTAGCTATCGCTTGTTCCCTCCCTTCCTTCTTGCCACCATTCCTGCGTTTAGCACCCAAGTCAAGGATGTTTCAATTTTCATTGCTATGTAACAAGCTGCCCCAAAATTCATGTCTTAAAACGAAAATGGTTTGCTGTATCTCACAATCATATAGGTTGATGGGATCAGCTGGGTGATTCCTGTGTTAGGCAGGCTGTAGCCAAGGCCTCCCGGGAAGCTGCATTCAGCTGAAAGCCCCGCTGGGGCCACCCCGGCACAATGCCTACCATGTGCTCGCGTCCCTATCCACGTGGCCTCTCATGGTTCAGCCACTTAGCCCCAGCTTCCTTATCACCTGGCAGCTGGTTTCCAAGACAGAGAAAGCTGAGGTCCACAGTTCTTTTAAGACTTGGGCTCAGAAGTCCCAGAAGGCCACTTCTGCAGAATTCTGTACATTCTATTGGTCCAGCAAGGAAAGGGCCAGCCCAGGACCAGTGGAAGTGGAGGGAATAGGTCCCAGGTCTTGTATAGAGGAGCAGAGAAGAATTTGTGGCCCTCTTAAATCCACCATAGATTAACAAACACCCGTGGGAATTTTTGTGCTGATTTATGAGGCCTCCTTACTCATTGAGCTCACAGATGACTTCCTGGTAGAGGTCTCGGATTGGGTTCTAGGGATCGGGTTAGACCAAGACAGTAGCTAGTAGTAGAAGTAGTCATAAATGAACAATAAAATTTAATAGGGACAAGTTGTAAATACAAGATGGGTCACTCCACCGTGACTACATAAAAATGAGTTAAAGGTAAATAATGAACAAATAAGAAATGAGACTATAATCTTGTTTTTTTTTTGTTTCTAAAAAAAAAAAAACCAAACCCATTGCTGTAGAGTCCATTCCAACTCATAGCGACAGAGTAGAACTGCCCCATAGAGTTTCCAAGGAGTGCCCAGTGGATTTAACTACTGACTTTTTGGTTAGCACAGTAGCGTTTAGCCAACTCCGCCACCAGGGTTTCCAGAAACCCTAAAACGCAGTAATAAAATCATGACTAAAATATCACTTCCAGTCTTGGCCTTTATTAATTATTTAATTAAATAAGAGTCAGGGTTGTTCAAGCTAGAAGAAAGAAATGATTTTTTTTTTCTTTCTCCACCATATCCCATGGCCTGGGCTTTATTAGGGAATCCAGACTAGCCTGTGTTCCAGGAAACGTGGATGTGGACAAGTGGAGAAAGACGCGGTAGAATTCCAGGCCATCAGCCATCTGTTGACTCTAAAGCCACGACTTGGAACGCAGGTCAGGACATGCTACTTCTCTGCTCAGCCCTCCCCTGGCTATTTGGGCCGCCTAGAGTGAAGCCAGAGTCTTTGTAAGGGCCTACAAGGCCCACCACGGTCTGGATCCCTACCTGCCTTTGTTTCTTTCTGACATTCCCCTTTCCCATTCCACTCCCACCAGAGTGGCCTTCGTGCCATTACTGGGGAATAAGAGCACACACCTGCCTCTGGGCCTTTGTGCTTCACCTTCCCTCTGCCTGGCATGTGTGTCCTGCACAGCTCACTCCCGCATCCCCTTGGGTCTCTGCCTAGTTCAGGTCATCACCCTACATAAATAGTAAGCCCCCTCCTTGCATTCCCTAGCCCCATTGCCCTGGTTTGCATTTCTGCATGCACTTGTCAGTGTCTGACCTGCCATTCCATTACTTCCTTGTGTGTATGCTGGTTGCCTCTCCTCCACTAAAGCATGCCAGCTTCATGAGAGCAGCAGCGTTGTCTTACTGCCGTTGTACTCTTACTGCTCCAGCAGTGCGTGCACCTTGTAGTCACTCAGAGAGGGTTTTTGAATAAATAAGTGAGTCTCCTTGTGAGACTTTGGGAGCTAAGCACAAGGCCTGAGTCATAGCAGCCGTCCATCAATGTTCAGTGAGTGGACTTGTTGGCCAGCGTGTTGCAGAGTAAATGGGTTCGGAGACCTGGCTTTAAGTCCTTGTTCTGCCTCTAACTTCGTCCATGTGACTTTGGGCAAGTTCTTCAGCCTTTCCAGGTTTCATCAGGCACTGCCTCTACAGAATCTCAAAATCTAAAGGAACCATAGATAAGAAAGTGTTTTGGAAAGAAATTTACCAGTGGTCTCTACTATTCTTTGAGGCACTTGCCTGCTGCTCAGGGTGAGAATATTGCAGCTTACTCCCTCATTTCTTTCTGCCCTGCTGATGGGGAGGGGTATTGCAAACCCACCCTATCATTAATGCACAAGGTGCGGGGGTCAGGGGGTAATGCTGGGGAGCAGAGCCCTGGGGGAAGGTAGAGATGGCAGTGTCCTCTGCACTGGAGATGTGGGTTTTATTGCTGTCTGAGTAGATTAGAACACACGTCAGGAGTACTGGAATGGGCATTTATTAGGGTTTTGAATCCCTTTTCTGGTAGAATTTTTTTTTTTTTAAACGCTAATGAACACAGCATAGTAGTCAGGAGCATGGGCATTGTGTCAAATTACCTAGGTTTGAGTTCCATTTACCATTTGGTTGTTGTGTGACCATAGGCAAATTACTTAATCTTTCTAAGTCTCGGTTTCCTCTTCTGTAAAATGGGGATTTTAGAAACTACCTACCTTGGTAGGTAATTACAAATATTAGAGGAAATATTCCATAGCAAGTGACTGGACCATACATATGCTTTTATTATGATTATTATTGTTGTTGTTATTAGTAGTAGTGTCCCCGATCTACCACATAGTAACTTAAATCCTCTGAGTCTCTGAGTCTCACTTTCCGTTTCTTAAAATGGGACAGTAATCTGCATTACAAAACTGTTATTCCAATCTGGCTTTGGAAACCAAATGATGGTATATGTGAAATAACACTGTACATGGGTGAGCTTTATCTGGTTGTTAGTTCTTCCTGAATGATGAAATTCAGCTACTGTCACCTGCCCTAGGGACCCAGCTCCTCTCCCCTTGATGGGATAAGTACTAAACTCCCTGAGCCATGGCGTTGGCCTCCAGAGTCCCCAGTCCCTCCATTGGTGGTGACTCGGATCATCCTCCAGGCCTGAGGGGACCAAGGGCCTCATTCCCAGATGCAGGATGAACAGGCTGTTCTCTTGTCCAACTTCCACGTGGAGCCCCTAGAGGCCAGGACTGAGGGACGTGCTTTAAGAGCTACTACTGCAGACTCATCTGAGGGTTGTCAAAGCTGTCAGCAAGGAAGGTTGTCGAGTTCCTCTCCCTGAGGTCTTCAAAACAAGAGTCTTGCTTGAAGGTGGAGCCTGAATTATATGACCTCTCAAGATCATTCACATCTCATTAAAATTCCTTGTCACTTTCTGTGTTTGTATAGCCTCTCTTGGAAAGGAAGGCCTGTCAGTAATTAAATATCTGAAGGAACTGGGCATTCGTTATTTGACCATTAATTCTGAAGGCAGATAGGGGATTCTGTAATTTCAAATCATCTTGGTAAATGGCTGCGTGATTATTATCTGGCTGATGGCATTAGAAGGAGGTTGTTGAACTCCGACTTTGTTCATATCCCTGTTTGTAGTGTTTCTATGTATAAAGGTCTTTGATTAACTTGCTGTAAGACTGTTCTGTTGAATCTCATTTGTAGACCCGTCTGTCCTCTCTGTTCTATAGGAGCTCCTTAAACCCACTGCTGTCCAGTTGACTCCGACTCATAGTGACCCTATAGGACAGAGTAGAACTGTCCCACAGGGTTGCCAAGGAGTGGCTGGTGGATCTCAACTGCTGATCTTTTGGTTAGCAGCCGAGCTCTTAACCACTGCACCAATGGGACTCTTGGAGCTCCTTAAAGGGGCTGGAAAACCTATCTTACCCTCATATACCTCTCACTGCCTATCAGTAAAAATTACACAAGGTATAAATACATACACAGTAAATGTTTCTTATTAAAAAATAAGCAGAGGCAGGGCCAAGATGGCGGACTAGGTAGATGCTACCTCGGATCCCTCTTGCAACAAAGACTCAGAAAAACAAGTGAATCGATCACATACATAACAATCTACAAACCCTGAACAACAAACATAGATTTAGAGATGGAAAACGAACAAATACTGGGAAGCAACGACTGTTTTTGGAGCCTGGAGCCAGCGTCCCAGTCAGGTAACCTTGGCGCCGGGCATCTGGGCCCAGGGGAGCTGAACTCATAAATCTTGTGATGGCGCAAACAAGGGGCGCAGCCCTACCCCACTGAACTGAACCTGGGAGGTTGCCCAGCCGGTCCGCGCGGGCAGCATGGCGACACTGCTGGTGGGAGAACTCCCCGGGAGGCAGTGACTGGTTTTGGAGCCGGGAGTGCTGCGTCCCAGCCGGGGAACCCTGGCGCCAGGCATTTGACTGGGCACTGTCACGGCTCAAGCACGGGGCACAGCCCCACTCCCCTGAACTAACCCCGGGAGGGGGCCCAGCCAGTCCGCGGGGGCGGCGTGGCAACGCAGCTGGCGGGACAAGAAATCCCTGGGAAGCAGCGACTGATTTTGGAGCTGGGAGTACAGCATCCCAGCAGGTGAACCTTGACGCTAGACTTTGGACTGGCAGCGGAGGATCTGACCACGGCTTCAGTGGGCCAGACCCCCGGGGGCAATCTCCACACAGCCAACAAAAATAGGCGACACGCCCCTCGGGAATCTCAGATATAATAGTCATTCGAAGCAAGACAAGCAACTCTGGCTATATTCCGAGGTGCTACTCTCCTATCTCTCTGATCCCTCCCCCACTCTCCCCAGTCGGCTTCATTAACATTGGAATTTCCTGAGCCAGAGGGAGAACAGCTCCGGCTCTGCGGTGGCTTTGCTTTCCCCCCTTTTTTCTTTTTTTTTCTTTTGGTCTTTTCCTAACCCACTCTTCCGGCCTGAGAGAAGGAACCACAAAAAACCCAGGGACCAAAAATCCATCCCTAATTGGACTAAAAACACAGAAACGGCTACAGCCAAGCATATATGATCCAAATCTCGGACTTTCATCCTTACAGGGAACAAGGTGGCAGTTATAATCCAAAGGCAGTTCTGAAAGGGATCTGACTGCATTTCATTTTAGTGGAATTTCTGGAAAAACAAGTTTCCCAGTGATGGCTCAGAGACAGCACTCGATATCAAACCACATAAAGAAGCAGACCATGACAGCTTCTACAACCCCCCAAACAAAAGAATCAAAATCTTTCCCAAATGAAGATACAATCCTGGAATTATCAGATACAGAATATAAAAAACTAATTTACAGAATGATTCAAGACATCACAAACGAAATAAGGTAAACTGCAGAAAAAGCCAGGGAACACACTGAGAAAACAGTTGAAGAACTCAAAAAGATTATTCAAGAACATAGTGGAAAAATTAATAAGTTGCAAGAATCCATAGAGAGACCGCATGTAGAAATCCAAAAGATTAACAATAAAATTACAGAATTAGACAACACAATAGGAAGTCAGAGGAGCAGACTCGAGCAATTAGAATGCAGACTGGGACATCTGGAGGACCAGGGAATTAACACCAACATAGCTGAAAAAAAAAAAAACAGATAAAAGAATTAAAAAAAATGAAGAAACCCTAAGAATCATGTGGGACTCTATCAAGGAGGATAACTTGCGGTTGATTGGAGTCCCAGAACAGGGAGGGAGGACAGAAAACACAGAGAAAATAGTTGAAGATCTGCTGACGGAAAACTTCCCTGACACCATGAAAGATGAAAGGATATCTATCCAAGATGCTCATCGAACCCCATTTAAGATTGATCCAAAAAGAAAAACACCAAGACATATTATCATCAAACTGGCCAAAACCAAAGATAAAGAGAAAATTTTAAAAGCAGCCAGGGAGAAAACAAAGGTCACCTTCAAGGGGGAATCAATAAGAATAAGTTCAGACTACTCAGCAGAAACCATGCAGGCAAGAAGGGAATGGGACGACATATACAGAGCACTGAAGGAGAAAAACTGCCAGCCAAGGATCATATATCCAGCAAAACTTTCTCTGAAATATGAAGGAGAAATTAAGATATTTACAGATAAACACAAGTTTAGAGAATTTGCAAAAACCAAACCAAAGCTACAAGAAATACTAAAGGATATTGTTTGGTCAGAAAACCAATAATATCAGATACCAGCACAATACGAGGTCACAAAACAGAACATCCTGATATCAACTCAAATAGGGAAATCACAAAAACAAATTAAGATTAATAAAAAAAAAAATGCTCAAAAAGGAATCACTGAAGTCAAAATGTAAGATCACAATAATCAAAAAGAGGGACTAAATACAGGAGGCATAGAACTGCCATATGGAGAGTGATACAAGACAATATAGAACATTACAAGTTAGGTTTTTACTTAGAAAAATAGGGGTAAATATTAAGGTAACCACAAAGAAGTATAACTACTCCATAACTCAAGATAAAAGCCAAGAAAAACGTAACAACTCAACAAACATAAAGTCAAACACTATGAAAATGAGGATCTCACAATTTACTAAGAAAAACGCCTCAGCACAAAAAAGTATGTGGAAAAATGAAATAGTCAACAACACACATAAAAAGGCATCAAAATGACAACACTAAACACTTATTTATCTATAATTACGCTGAATGTAAATGGACTAAATGCACCAATAAAGAGACGGAGAGTCTCGGACTGGATAAAGAAACACGATCCGTCTATATGCTGCCTACAAGAGACACACCTTAGACTTAGAGACACAAACACACTAAAACTCAAAGGATGGAAAAAAATATATCAAGCAAACAATAAGCAAAAAAGAAGAGGAGTAGCAATATTAATTTCTGACAAAATAGACTTTAGACTTAAATCCACCACAAAGGATAAAGAAGGACACTACATAATGATAAAAGGGACAATTGATCAGGAAGACATAACCATATTAAATATTTATGCACCCAATGACAAGGCTGCAAGATACATAAATCAAATTTTAACAGAACTGAAAAGTGAGATAGACACCTCCACAATTATGGTAGGAGACTTCAACACACCACTTTCGGAGAAGGACAGGACATCCAGTCAGAAGCTCAATAGAGACACGGAAGACCTAATTACAAAAATCAACCAACTTGACCTCATTGACTTATACAGAACTCTCCACCCAACTGCTGCAAAATATACTTTTTTTTCTAGCGCACATGGAACATTCTCTAGAATAGACCACGTATTAGGTCATAAAACAAACCTTTGCAGAGTCCAAAACATTGAAATATTACAAAGCATCTTCTCAGACCACAAGGCAATAAAACTAGAAATCAATAACAGAAAAACTAGGGAAAAGAAATCAAACACTCAGAAACTGAACAATACCTTCCTGAAAAAAGACTGGGTTATAGAAGACATCAAGGAGGGAATAAGGAAATTCATAGAATGCAACGAGAATGAAAATACTTCCTATCAAAACCTCTGGGACACAGCAAAGGCAGTGCTCAGAGGCCAATTTATATGGATAAATGCACACATACAAAAAGAAGAAAGAGCCCAAATCAGAGAACTGTCCCTACAACTTGAACAAATAGAAAGTGAGCAACAAAAGAATCCATCAGACACCAGAAGAAAACAAATAATAAAAATTAGAGCTGAACTAAATGAATTAGAGAACAGAAAAACAATTGAAAGAATTAACAAAGCCAAAAGCTGATTCTTTGAAAAAATTAACAAAATTGGTAAAGCATTGGCTAGACTGACTAAAGAAATACAGGAAAGGAAACAAATAACCCGAATAAGAAACGAGATGGGCCACATCACAACAGACCCAACTGAAATTAAAAACATCATATCAGATTATTACGAAAAATTGTACTCTAACAAATTTGCAAACCTAGAAGAAATGGATGAATTCCTGGAAAAGCACTACCTACCTAAACTAACACAATCAGAAGTAGAACAACTAAATAGACTCATAACAAAAAAAGAGATTGAAACGGTAATCAAAAAACTCCCCCCAAAAAAAGCCCTGTCCCGGACGGCTTCACTGCAGAGTTCTACCAAACTTTCAGAGAAGAGTTAACACCACTACTACTAAAGGTATTTCAAAGCATAGAAAATGACGGAATACTACCCAACTGATTCTATGAAGCCACCATCTCCCTGATACCAAAACCAGGTAAAAAAAAAAAAAAAGATATTACAAAAAAAGAAAATTACAGACCTATATCCCTCATGAACATAGATGCAAAAATCCTCAACAAAATTCTAGCCAATAGAATTCAACAACATATCAAAAAAATAATTCACCATGATCAAGTGGGATTTATACCAGGTATGCAAGGCTGGTTTAATATCAGAAAAACCATTAATGTAATCCACCACACAAATAAAACAAAAGACAAAAACCACATGATCTTATCAATTGATGCAGAAAAGGCATTTGACAAAGTTCAACACCCTTTTATGATAAAAACTCTCACCAAAACAGGAATTGAAGAAAAATTCCTCAACATAATAAAGGGCATCTAGGCAAAGCCAACCGCCAACATCATTCTAAATGGAGAGAACCTGAAAGCATTTCCCTTGAGAATGGGAACCAGACAAGGATGCCCTTTATCACTGGTCTTATTCAAAATCGTGCTAGAAGTCCTAGCCAGGGCAATTAGGCTAGACAAATAAAGGGCACCCAGATTGGCAAGGAGGAAGTAAAATTATCTCTATTTGCAGATGACATAATCTTATACACAGAAAACCCTAAGGAATCCTCCAGAAAACTACTGAAACTAATAGAAGAGTTTGGCAGTCTCAGGTTATAAGATAAACATACAAAACTCACTTGGATTCCTCTACATCAACAAAAAGAACATCGAAGAGGAAATAACCAAATCAATACCATTGACAGTAGCCCCCAAGAAGATAAAATACTTAGGAATAAATCTTACCAAGGACATAAAAGACCTATACAAAGAAAACTACAAAGCTCTACTACAAGAAATTCAAAAGGACCTACTTAAGTGGAAAAACATACCTTGCTCATGGATAGGAAGACTTAACATAGTAAAAATGTCTATTCTACCAAAAGCCATCTATACATACAATGCACTTCCGATCCAAATTCCAATGTCATTTTTTAAGGTGATAGAGAAACAAATCACCAACTTCATATGGAAGGGAAAGAAGCCTCGGATAAGCAAAGCGTTACTGAAAAAGAAGAAGAAAGTGGGAGGTCTCACTCTACCTGATTTCAGAAGCTATTATACAGCCACAGTAGTCAAAACAGCCTGGTACTGGTACAACAACAGGCACATAGACCAGTGGAACAGAATTGAGGACCCAGATATAAATCCAACCACATATGAGCAGCTGATATTTGACAAAGGACCAGTGTCAGTTAATTGGGGAAAAGATAGTCTTTTTAACAAATGGTGCTGGCATAATTGGATATCCATTTGCAAAAAAATGAAACAGGACCCATACCTCACACCAAGCACAAAAACTAACTCCAAGTGGATCAAAGACCTAAACATAAAGACTAAAACGATAAAGATCGTGGAAGAAAAAATAGGATCAACCCTAGGAGCCCTAATACAAGGCATAAACAGAATACAAAACATTACCAAAAATGATGAAGAGAAACCAGATAACTGGGAGCTCCTAAAAATCAAACACCTATGCTCATCTAAAGACTTCACCAAAAGAGTGAAAAGACCACCTACAGACTGGGAAAGAATTTTCAGCTATGACATCTCCGACCAGCGCCTGATCTCTAAAATCTACATGATTCTGTCAAAACTCAACCACAAAAAGACAAACAACCCAATCAAGAAGTGGGCAAAGGATATGAACACACACTTCACTAAAGAAGATATTCAGGCAGCTAACAGACACATGAGAAAATGTTCTCGATCATTAGCCATTAGAGAAATGCAAATTAAAACTATGATGAGATTCCATCTCACTCCAACAAGGCTGGCATTAATCCAAAAAACACAAAACAATAAATGTTGGAGAGGCTGCGGAGAGATTGGAACTCTTATACACTGCTGGTGGGAATGTCAAATGGTACAACCACTTTGGAAATCTATCTGGCGTTATCTTAAATAGTTAGAAATAGAACTACCATACAACCCAGAAATCCCACTCCTCGGAATATACCCTAGAGAAACAAGAGCCTTCACACAAACAGATATATGCGCAGCCATGCTTATTGCGGCTCTGTTTACAATAGCAAAAAGCTGGAAGCAACCAAGGTGTCCATCAACGGATGAATGGGTAAATAAATTGTGGTATATTCACACAATGGAATACTACGCATCGATAAAGAACAGTGACGAATCTGTGAAACATTTCATAACATGGAGGAACCTGGAAGGCATTATGCTGAGCGAAATCAGTCAGAGGCAAAAGGACAAATATTGTGTAAGACCACTAGTATAAGATCTTGAGAAATAGTAAAAACTGAGAAGAACACATACTTTTGTGGTTACGAGGGGGGGAGGGAGGGAGGAAGGGAGAGGGTTTTTTATTGATTAATTAGTAGATAAGAACTGCTTTAGGTGAAGGGAAGGACAACACTCAATACATGGAAGGTCAGCCCAATTGGACTGGACCAAAAGCAAAGAAGTTTCCGGGATAAAATGAATGTTTCAAAGGTCAGCGGAGCAAGGGTGGGGGTTTGGGAACCATGGTCTAAGGGGACTTCTAAGTCAATTGGCAAAATAATTCTGTTATGAAAATATTCTGCATCCCACTTTTAAATGTGGCATCTGGGGTCTTAAATGCTAACAAGCAGCCATCTAAGATGCATCAGTTGGTCTCAACCCACCTGGATCAAAGGAGAATGAAGAACACCAAGGTCACACGACAACTAAGAGCCCAAGAGACAGAAAGGGCCACATGAACCAAAGACCTCCATCATCCTGAGACCAGAAGAACTAGTTGGTGCCCGGCCACAACTGATGACTGCCCTGACAGGGAACGTAACAGAGAATCCCTGAGGGAGCAGGAGATCAGTGGGATGCAGACCCCAAATTCTCATGAAAAGACCATACTTAATGGTGTGACTGAGACTAGAGGAATCCCGGCGGTCATGGTCCCCAAACCTTCTGTTGGCCCAGGACAGGAACCGTTCCCGAAGACAACTCATCAGACATGAAAGGGACTGGACAGTGGGTAGGAGAGAGATGCTGATGAAGAGTGAGCTAATTATATCAGGTGGACACTTGAGACTGTGTTGGCATCTCCTGTCTGGAGGGGGATGGGAGGATAGAGAGAGTTGGAAGCTGGCAAAATTGTCACGAAAGGAGAGGCTGGAAGGGCTGACTCATTAGGGGGAGAGCAAGTGGGAGTACGGAGTAAGGTGTATATAAACTTATATGTGACAGTCTGACTTGATTTGTACACATTCACTTGAAGCTCAATAAAAGTTAATAAAAAAAAATAAGCAAATGAATAAATTTTCAGAGGAATCAGTCAACTGATTTTTACCAAATTTGGGATTACTACTAAAAAGTTTCTGCATAGATCTTGGATTTGATTTGTGGTAAGTGGTCCTTGGGAAACAAGATAACTGACCAACATTTTCAAGTAGACTTTTCTAATAGTTTTAAACTGATTTTAATGAAATGAGTTTAAACTGATTTTAATGAAATTAGGTACATTAATGACTTAACGAAGAAGTCATTTCATTAAAAAAGAAATGTTTCGGTGGAATCGATTCTGACTCATGATGACCCCATGTGTGTTAAAGTAGAACTGTGCTCCACAGGGCTTTCAATGGCTGATTTTTTAGAAGTAGATTGCCAGTACCTCTGGGTGGACTTGAACTGACAACCTTTGGGTTAGCAGCCCTTTGCACCAACCAGGGAGTACCACATTTCATCAAGAGGAATTTACTCTCAGAGGGTAGAACACAAAGACTGCCTTTTCAGACCACTCAGAAAACAAGGCAGGAGAAGGTCCTTAGTCAGGTTTAGCAGGGAAATTTGGGTGAAATTCGTGTTTCAGACCTGTGTCCTGTGCTTTGTTATCTGGTCAATATGTAAACATTCAGCAAAAATTGAGGCGATTAATGTAGATCTATTTTCCTGGGTCAGGAATTTCCTGAAAGAAGGTAGTAGTCTACAGTCACAAGATTTGAAAACTGATTCTGGCTTTACTGAGCTTTGTGGCCCTCAGCTTCTTTTTGGTATAATGGAGGTGTTGTGGAGATAGCCAGGGCTTTCTTCCAAGGCGCCCTAGGTGCATTCAAACTGCCAACCTTTCATTTAGCAGCCAAGCGCTTGACTGTTTGTGCCACCCAGGGTCTCCCAGTATTGTGCCTAAAGCATGAGAAAGTATTGATGAGTGTTTATTGCCTCCTGGTTCCATGGCTGGGGGTCATGGTGGTTCAGGGCATAAGCCTTGAGGACAGGCCGACCTGGGTTCTTTTCTTGGGCTTGCCACTTACTAGCTGTATCTCCGTATGAAGGTTAAGTTTCAAAGCCTTATTGTAAAACAATAATATTGTATTTAATGGAGAAATGGAAATAAAAATAGTGTCCCCATCATAGGATTGTTGAAAGGACTAAAATGACCAAGTACATAAGATGTCGTAAGAAGTACCTGATACATGTTGTTGTTAGGTGCCATTGAGTCAATTTTTGACTCATAGCGACCCCACGTGACAGAGTAGAACTGTCCCATTGGGTTTCCTTCGCTGTAATCTTCACAGAAGTAAATCATCAGGTCTTTCTGCAGAGCTGCTGCGTGGGTTTGAACCACCAACCTTTTGGTTAGCAGCCGAGTGCTTAACCTTTGCTCCACCAGGGCTCATTACCTGATATATATTAAAATAAAAATAAAACGCAAATCCATTGTTGTTGAGTCAATTCCGACTCATAGAGACCCTATAGGACAGAGTAGAACCGCCCCGTAGGGTTTCCAAGGAGCACCTGGTGGATTTGAACTGCTGACCTTTTGGTTAGCAGCCATAGTTCTTAAGCACTGTACCACCAGGGCTTCCTACCTGATACTTAAAAAAAAACAAACAAACAGTAACAACAAAAAAACCTAACCCTGTTTCAGTCAAGTCTATTTCAACTCATAGTGACCCTATTCTTAGTAGAGGCTACAAACCAATGGTTGCTGAGGGGGTAGCGATGGACGGAGATGATGATAACCATGGTGATTAACTGGAAGAGACAAGGCCTTCAGTTGTCAGTTGCCTTCTCTGCCTCTTAGGTTGTCAAGAGGATTAAATGTGTTAATTTTTACAGAAAGCTTGGCAGAGTACCTGGTACATAGTAAGTGGCATAAAAAAATGTGTTTTAAACAAAAATATATAAATAAGTTTCCCACCATCTCTGCTACAGAGAAGTTTCCTGCGCATACAGCTGGCAGAGGAGGAGGTGTCTGGCCCCACTGAGACATTCTCTGGGCGGAGCCGCTCAGTTCCACATCAGGAAGGAACAATTCATCCCTCCTGGTGTGCTGTCCTCACCAAAGACAACAGGTGCGCCCTCAGAGCGCGGGCTACCACGTAATTCCTTCTCTTCCTCTCCCCTCACCTGCCTCTCCTGTCCTGTTCTTTTCCCTGTGTTTTGTATTCAAGTTACTCTCCGTCTGCTATGATCTTCCCCTCACATCTGCTCTGCCCCCTGGTTTTGCTGTTAAGCCACGTGAGTCACGAGGGCTGCTCAGACAGAAGTGCAGCTGTTCTAAGGGCTCCTCATGGCCTGCTCGGAGTCCTACGGCAACGCTGCAAATGCCAGCTCAAGCGCGGCAGGAAGCTGGGCCCTTTCATCTGCCTTTTGAAGAAATCCTTTGTTGGGGTCTCCTGAATACTCTCTTGAAGCGCAGCACGTTTTTACCCATCTGTCTTGCTTTTCTTTCCCCTGTTTCCGCTAAGGGAGGCAATGGAAAGCCAGGATCTGTGAGAAAGCTCCTGCGGAGGGCGGGGGGGTCTCCCACAAATCTCCACCACTAACTTGGGTGTGTAAATGAGGCAATTTCCCCAAAGTGTGGGCTCGTCACATCGCCTGGGTTGTTCCGGAGGCCCTAGCCGCTCAGATCCCATTTGCCCTAACAGGGAACTCATGGAGTCACCCCAAGATGATGGACTTCTCTTTAAAGCTGATGGATTTTCTCATTTGAAATTTGCGAACCTAAATTAGGTTTATAACCTCAGATTTTTGTGCTTTAAGTGAGAGGAATTAAACCGGTTTGCTTTGAACCACTGTGAACATCCCAGGCTCAGAGCTCGTTCAGAAAGCGTGTGGGATTCTGGGAATAATCCCAGCAGACTGTCCTCTGTCAGGGCTTTCATAATGGGCCTTCCTCCTCACAGAAGTAAACACCCAAAAATGAGGTCACGCTGCCTTCTCGCTCACAGCGTTTAACTCATCATTTCTAGTTACTTGTTTATATCCACCTGAAGGGCCTAACATAGATCCAATAATGTAAGCGAAATTAACTGTCTTAATTCCAGAACTGAGCCGATGCTTCCCAAGATTGGCTCCTTTTGAGAAGTTTCAGGGGTAATTGGGGGAGTTGGAAAGATGGGTTGAGCCCCGCTGAAGTAGTGGTTAAGAGCTCAGCTGCTAACCAAAAGGTTAGCAGTTCACATCCACAAGTTGCTCCTTGGAAACGCTGTGGGGCTGTTCTACTCTGTTCTATAGGGTCGCTGTGAGTTAGAATTGACTCAAAAGCAATGGGTTTTGAAAGTGGGGTGCTTTGGCCTTTGTCCTTATTCTAGTTCTAAAACTGTGCCCTTGTTGTGCACACGTGTGCCACTGAGAACGTCAGCAGCCATCACAGGAGTAATAGATTGTTCCTGCTTCCCCAGCCCTGACCCCCAGCCTGGCCTGGGACTGGTGTTGAGCACCTACTGGGTGCAAGCACATAACATACATTACTTCTAAGCTTTATAAGAACTCTGAAATATTGTTGTTGTAAAACAGGCTCAAAAGAATCAAGTAACTTATGCAAGGAGGGCAATTTGTGGTTTTAAGATACAGCCTCAGGACTGTCTCCAGTCACAATTAACATTCAGGAAAAACCTGAATTGCTGCCATTGGCTGTTTCCTCTGTGGCTTTGGGTTAAGGCACTTTGGCTTTATACAGAAGGTGGGAAAACTCTGCTGGGTATGCATCTCCCTCCCGGGCTGGCCAGAGGCTGGCATCTCCAGGGTTCTGTCTCGTCCTTAGCTACATCAGCTGTCCTGCCAAATGAGCGCTTTTGGTTTCACTGTTAATTGTTTGTAGTGTGTGTGAATAGATGTGCGAACTGAAATTTATTTTGGAAGACACTTGAGAAAATTGGGTATCTCTGCATAAAGACTCAGGGAGCCAAGAGACAAACAGGAAAAGATGTAGGGGAAATCTCTCTGTTACAACACAGAAAAAGAGAAACACAAGCTATTGGAAAGGACTGGAAGGTAGCTCCCAGAGCATCAAGGACATTCCACCCAACACAGGCCCGCAGAGAATATTTAGTCCAACGTCCTCATCTACAGGTGAAGGCCCAGGGGTAAAGCAATGGCTCTGAGATGAGCCCAGTTATATGGACATTAAGAACCTGTGGCTACATGTTGATCAGCCAGGACAGTTGGCTTTGGGGTTCATTCATTAGATTGTTCTCCAAAAACGACTTGGATTTGCCATCTTTGCAATCAACTTTCTGTTCAGTTTCTTTTGCCTGAAGAAATACTGAGGTAGACAGGTAGAAATATATATTTAGAAGTACCATTTGCTGAAACAAGCTGAGTGTCAGAAATTGTAGGAAACATGTAATTATCCAGCCTATTTCATGACTGAGGAGCCTATTGGTATGATGGCTAAATTAGTTTTATATTATTTCTGGCTTCAGTTCAGGTGAATCTAGGGACCCCAGGAGGCACACAAACCTTCTGCCATCTCTCTATTTTCAGGACCTATCCTTGTTATCCTTGCTACGTGGAAACAAATGTGATATCAACACAAAATATAAATTGAAATGCTTCCCTTGGCCCTTTGTGGACCACCCTGCTTTTTATATCAGTTACTTGATTTTTTTCACTTGTCTGCCATGCTCTTGAAGTCTTTGCTGTCTCAGTGTGCTGTTTAGATGTTTAATGCCTCCTCTGTTGAAGCCATACCCTCAGAGCTGGTGTTAACGAGGTCCCAGGAAGTGGTGCTACATTTCACAGAACAATTTCAGTTGCCCAGGGAGATGGATAGTTGGAAACAGGCAAAGGGGCTCCCTCAAGTCTGCCTGGAGAATAGGACCACCAGGAGCCCTGAGTGGAATCCAATCAGGTGTCAGTGCAGGGGAATGGAGTGATCCCTTTGACAGGAAAACAAATTGAAAGGAAAAGAAAATCAGAAGACAAATGTCAGTCTTCAGAATGGGGGCTGGGAGTACTGTATATGATTAAATTGAGACTCCACACTGCAAAGGTTTTCTAATATTCTGTTGGAGCTTTCCGTCTGACATTGGAGAGGGTCTTGATTAAGGTGTCTCCCGAGGAAAGAAACTTTCTTTGTAAGTTTTGGGTGCCAGGATTAATCTTGGCGCCAATGATGGTCCCATTTGCTGGTGAAAAAACAGAAAAAAAGATAGCTGGTGATTATGCCTCCTTCCCTCTCCTGCCAGCTTGCATTTAATGGCAACTCTTTGCAGATAAAAAGTTGGGAGGAGTATTTTAGTGGCTCTTGCGTGTGCACATGCATGCATGTTCACACACACTCACACACGTACGGAAAATCTGAGCACTGTAGATTTTAGATGAAGTTGTCCTTGTTATTTTCTCAAAAGTAAAAATTGCACTGTCTAAAATGCTGGCGTAGTGGTTAAGTGCAACAGCTGTTAACCAAGAGGTTGACCGTTGAAATCCACGAAGTGCTCCTTGGAAACTGTAGGGCCACTGTGGGTTGGAATTGACTCGACAGCAATGGGTTTGGTTTTGGGTTTTAAAAGGCACACAGCACATCTGAGGGCTCTATGAAGATTTTGCCTTGCTGCCTTGATGATCTATGCATTTCCCAGCAGAGAGGGCTTAGGTAACTTCAGGGACAAGGAAAACCTACTGGATGCTTTTAGGTTTTAGCCAGTGAAGTGAAGTTTTTCTTCCCCTTGGTGGGCAGTTCTAAAATCAGTTGCTTTCCACCTGACTGAAGCATCAGCTAAGAATTCGGACAGTTGGACAAACCTGGTGTCTTTGTTTATCTAGTGCCGCTAATAACAGAAATAAAACAAATGGGTAGCTTTAACAGAAATTTATTTTCTCACTGTTTAGGAGGCTTGTTGTTGTTGTTAGGTGCCATCAAGTTGGTTCCGACTCATAGCGACCCTATGTACAACGGAATGAAACACTGCTAAGTCCTACACCATCCTCACAATTGTTGCTATGTTTGAACCCATTGTGGGAGCCACTGTGTCAATCCATCTCATTAAGTGTATTCCTTTTTTTCTTTAACCTCTGCTTTACCAGGAAACCCTGGTGGTGTACTGGTTAAGTGTTATGGTTGCTAAGCAAAAGATCAGCAGTTTGGATCCACCAGTCTTTGATCTTCGTCTTTGATCCTCATCAGTAAGTGCTTCAAGTCTTCTTCACAGTCAGCAAGCAGGTTGTGCCATTTGCATAACATAGGTTGTCAGTGAGTCTTCCATCGGCCCTGATGCCACATTCTTCTTCATATAATTCATCTTTTCAAATTATTTGCTTGGCATACAGATTGCATAAGTATGGTAAAAAGATACAACTCTGATGCACACATTTCTTGATTTTAAACCATGTAGTATCCTCTTGCTCTGTTCAAACGACTGCCTCTTAGTCTATGTACAGGTTCTGCATGAGCACAATTAAGTGTTCTGGAATTCCCATTCTTTGCAATGTTATTAATAATTTGTTATGATCCACATAGTCGAATGCCTTTGCATAGTCAAACACAGGTAAACATCTTTCTAGTATTCTCTGCTTTCAGCCAAGATCCATCTGACACCAGTGATGATATCCCTTGTTTCACATCCTCTTCTGAATCCAGCTTGAATTTCTGGCAGTTCTCTGTCAATGTACTGCTGGAACTGTTTTTGAAATATCATCAGCAAAATTTTGGTTGCGCATAATATTAATGGTATTGTTTGATAATTTCCTCATTCTGTTGGATTATCTTTCTTTGGAATGGGCACAAATATGGATCTTTTCCAGTCAGTTGGCCAGGTGGCTGTCTTCCAAATTTCTTGGCATAGACAAGTGAGTACGTCCAGCACTGCATCCCTTGGTTGAAACATCTCAAATGGTATTCTATCAATTCCTAGAGCCTTATTTTTCACCAATATGTTCAGTGAAACTTGGAATTCTTCCTTCAGTACCATCAGTTCTTGATCATATGCTACCTCCTGAAATGGTTGAACACAGACCAATTCTTTTTGGTACAGTGACATCTTCTTTTGATGCTTCCTGCATTGTTCAATATTTTGAATCCTTCAAAATTACAATTCAAGGCTTGAATTTTTTCTTCAGTTCTTTCAGCTTGAGAAATGCTGAGCATGTTCTTCCCTTTTGGTTTTCTAACTCCAGATCTTCTAGGAGGCTAGAAGTCTGAATTCAGGACACAGCCTCTAGGGGAAGGCTTTCTCTCTCTGGCTCTGGAGGCAGGTCCTTGTCTCTTTGAGCTTCTGCTCCTGGGAGATCTTCATTTGCCTTGGCATCTCTCTTTCCCTCTCTCTCCTTGCTCCTTTTATCTTTTGTAAGAGATTGACTCAAGACACACCCTACACTAATCCTGCTTCATTAACATAGCAGAAAACTCATTCCCAAATGGGATTATAACTACAGTCAGGGAGGTTAGGATTTACTGCATATATTTTTGTGTGACACAAATCATCCATAACATTCCACCCTTTGTCCCCCCAAATTTATGTTGTTCCCACATGAAAAACACTGACCCCATCATATCATTCCAAAAGTCTTAAGTCAACTCCAAGCCCAAATCTTATCTTCTGAATCATCTAAATCACATGTGGATAAGACACTAGGTGTAGTCTATCCTGGGGCAGAATTCCTCTTCATCTGTGAACCTGTGAAATCTAGACTACCAGTTATCTGCTTCTAAAGTACAATGGTGTAACAGGCACAAGATAAGACATTTCCATCACAAATTGGAGAAACCGGAGGGAAAGGGATAATGGGTCACCCCTTAATAAGTCCAAAACTCAGCAGAATTCATAAGCTCTCAAGGCTTGAAAATAACCCTCTCTTCTCTGAGACCATCTAGGTAAAGGCTATGCCCTCCACACTCTGGGTGTTGGCCATGCTTTCTGGATTTTGGGTGGAGGCCCCTCAGTTCAGGGCTTCAGCTCTACCTTTCAGGCTCATTGGGATGGCAACTCTGCTCCCTTGGCTTTGGGTGACCCCATCCTCCTAGTCCATCTGAGTGGTGACCCCACCCACTCAGCCCCAGCGAGCCCCATTCTTCTGCCCCTTGAGCATGGCAGCCCTGCCCCCTGAGCTTTGGACAGTGGTTCCATCCTTCTGGTAAAAGGCAGCCCCCTACTCTGTAACTGAGTTGATGAAGATCTGAGTCTTTGAAACCTGGAAGGCTGTGGCCCAACCCTTTGAAACTGAGAGGGCCCTGCTTCCCAAGCTCCTTTGAACAGTTCTGCTGAACCTCAAGTTGCTCCAGGGATGGTCTTTTTCTTTTCTTGAAGGACGACATATGTATCTCCTTTTGTTTGTTTCCTGCAGTTTAGGAGGCGAGAAGTCCAAATTCAGGACAGGCTCTAGGGGTTTCTCTCTCTGTTGGCCCTGGAGGAAGGTCCTTGTCTCTTTGAGTTTCTGCTGTCAGGAGATTTTCATGTGGCTTGGAATCTCTCTTCTCCCGTCTCTCCTTTTTCATTTTACCTCTTCTAAGAGATTGACTCAAGGCACACCCTACACTAATTCTGCCTCGTTAACATAACAGAAAACCCAGTCCCAAATGTGATTATAACAACAGGCACAGAGGTTAGGATTTACCACACATATTTTTGGGGGGCACAGTTCATCTATAACACCTGGATATGAATTTTGATC
Organism: Loxodonta africana; assembly: GCF_030014295.1. Taxonomy (NCBI): domain Eukaryota; kingdom Metazoa; phylum Chordata; class Mammalia; order Proboscidea; family Elephantidae; genus Loxodonta; species Loxodonta africana. The sequence goes on from NC_087351.1 coordinate 7,332,101, forward strand.
CTCCATTTACTTAATGTGGGAACTTAGGCATTTTAGTCAACATTTTTGAGATTGTCTCCTGAACTGTAAAATGGGGATATTCCATAGACTGTTGTGATGACATTGTAAGGACTAATGAGATAATGTATGTAAAATATGTGTCAGAAATGCCTGGCAAATAACAAGGGCTCAATAATTTTACTCCTTAACAATAGCCTGAAGTATTGGCTATGGTGGCACATATGAGAAAACAATTTTGGAGACAAAACTTGAGATTATACTCTAATAGCAAGAAAAAGTCATTAAAGAATAAAGTTCACCTAAAGCAGCCTGACTTGAAATATAAAACTTTGTGCTTATGGAACAACATCCCATAGTTGGATTTACATGAACACATTTACTTTTGACAATACAAAATGTGACCAATCTTAGATAATTTATATTTTCAAAATCATTATGAAGAGTGGATGGGCAGAGGAGGAGGTGTGCATTACTTTTCCTATATTTGAAATAAGGCCCTGAGAGAGAAGGTCCGTCCTGCCCATCACACCCAGACCTGAAGTGGAATTGTGCATTCTCAGTGGATATGGCCACCTGCTCCAGCTGGAGAATGGGGCTGCGGGTTTAGACAGTGGTGAGGAGGAATGGTTTGAGCTCTGAGATAATGGTCCCTGGGATCCAGGCATACATTTGTGTCTGGCTAGCACTCACGCCATTGATTCCGCAAATTCAGCTGTCCTATTTTCATGCTATATGGACATATAACACTATATATGGGAAGTCCCCTCCACATGTCTGTCAGTTTATCGTACTGTGGGGGCTTGCGTGTTGCTGTGATGCTGGAAGCTATGCCACCAGTATTCAGATACCAGCAGAGTCACCCATGGAGGACAGGTTTCAGCTGAGCTTCCAGACTAAGACAGACTAGAAAGAAGGACCTGGCAGCCTACTCCTAAAAAGAATTAGCTAGTGAAAACCTTATGGATAGCGGTGGAACATTGTCTGATATGGTGCTGGAAGACGAGCCCCCCAGGTTGGAAGGCACTCAAAAGATGACTGAGGAAGAGCAGCCTCCTCAAAGTAGAGTCGGCCTTAGTGACATGGATGGAGTAAAGCTTTCAGGACCTTCATTTGCTGATGTGGCACAACTCAAAATGAGAAGAAACAGCTGCAAACATCCATTAATAACTAGAACCTGGAATGGATGAAGTATGAATCTAGGAAAATTGAAAATCATCAAAAATGAAACGGAACACATAAACATCAGTGTCCTAGGCATTAGTGAGCTGAAATGGACTTGTATTGGCCATTGTGAATCAGACAATCATATGGTCTACTATGCCAGGAATGACAACTTGAAGAGGAATGGCGTTACATTCCTCATCAAAAAGAACATTTCAAGATCTATCCTGAAGTACAACGCTGTCAGTGATAGGATAATATCCATATGCCTACAAGGAAGACCAGTTAATATGACTATTATTCAAATTTATGCACAACCACTAAGAATTTTATCAGCTTCTGTAGTCTGAAATTTATGGAATGTGCAATCAGAGTACATTGATAATTACTGGTGATTGGACTGTGAAAGTTGGAAACAAAGAAGGATTGGTAGTTGGAAAATATGGCCTTGGTGATAGAAACAAAGCTAGAGATCTAATGATAGAATTTTGCAAGACCAGTGACTTCTTCCTTGCCAATACCTTTTTTCACCAACATAAACAGTGACTACACACATTGACCTCGCCAGATGGAATACACAGGAATCAAATCTACTACATCTGTGGAAAGAGAAGATGGAAAAGCTCAATATCATCTGTCAGGACAAAGCCAAGGGCTGACTGTGGAACAGACCATCAATTGCTCATATGCAAGTTCAAGTTGAAATAGAAGAAAATCAGAGCAAGTCCACTAGAGCCAAAGTATGACTTTGAATTTAGAGGCTATCTCAAGGATAGATTTGACGCATTGAATGCTAGTGATCAAAGACCAGACGAGTTGTGAAATGACGTCAAGGACATCATACATGAAGAAAGCAAGAGATCATTGCGAAGTCAGGAAAGAAAAAAAGACCAAGACAAATGTCAGAGGAGACTCTGAGACTTGCACTCAAACCTTGAGCAGCTAAAGCAAGAAATGATGAAGTAAAAGAACTGAACAGAAGATTTCAAAGGACAGCCCAAGAAGACAAAGTAAAGTGTTATAATGACATATGCAAAGAGCTGGAAATGGAAAACCAAAAGGGAAGAACATGCTCAGCATTTCTCAAGCTGAAAGACTGAAGAAAAAATTCAAGCCTCAAGTTGCAATAGTGAAGGATTCTATAGGGAAAATATTAAATAACACAGTAAGCACCAAAAGAAGATGGAAAGAACACACTGAGTGATTATACCAAAAAGAATTAGTCAATGTTCAATCGTTTCAAAAGGTAGCATATGATCGGAAACCGATGTTACTGAAGGAAGAATTCCAAGCTGCACTGAAGGCATTGGCAAAAAACACAGCTCCAGGAATCGACAGAATACCAATTGAGATGTTTCAACAAACGGAAATGGCACTGGAACTGCTTAGTTGTCTATGCCAAGAAATTTGGAAGATAGCTACCTGGCCAACTGGCTGGAAGAGATCCATATTTATGCCTTTTCCTGAGAAGGGTGATCCAACAGAATGTGGAAATTATCGAACAATATCATTAATATCACATGCAAGCAAAATTTTGTGAAGATCATTCAAAAGCGGCTGTAGCAGTATATCGACAGGGAACTGCCAGAAATTCAGGCCGGATTCAGAAGAGGACGTGGAACCAGGGATATCACTGCTGATGTCAGATGGATCCTGCCTGAAAGCAGAGAATACCAGAAGGATGTTTACCTGTGTTTTATTGACTATGCAAAGGCATTCGACTGTGTGGATCATAACAAATTGTGGATAACATTGTGAAGAATGGGAATTCCAGAACACTTAATTGTGCTCATGAGGAACCTGTACATAGATCAAGAGGCAGCTTTTCAGACAGAACAAGAGAATACCGATTGGTTTAAAGTCAGGAAAGGTGTGCGTCAGAGTTGTATCCTTTCACCATACCTATTCAATCTGTATGTTGAACAAATAATCCAAGAAGCTGGAGTATATGAAGAAGAATGGGGCATCAGGATTGGAGGAAGACTCATTAACAACCTTAGTTATGTAGGTGACATACATAACTTTGCTTGCTGAAAGTGAAGAGGACTTGAAGCACTTACTGACGAAGATCAAAGACCACAACCTTCAGTATGGATTACAACTCAACATAAAGAAAACAGAAATCCTCACAGCTGGACCAATAAGCAACATTATGATAAATGGAGAAAAGATTGAAGTTGTCAAGGATTTCATTTTACTTGGATCCCCAATCAACGCCCATGGAGGCAGCAATCAAGAAATCAAAAGACTCTTTGCATTGGGAAAATCTGTTGCAAAAGACCTCTTTAAAGTGTTAAAAACACAAAAGATGTCACTTTGGGGACTAAGGTACCCCTGAACCAAGAATGATATTTTCAATTGTCTCATATGCATGCGAAAGCTGGGCAATGAATAAGGAAGACCAAAAAAGAATCAACACCTTTAAATTATGGTGTTAGCGAAGAATATTGAATATACGATGGACTACCAGAAGAACGAACAAATCTGTCTTGGAAGAGGTACAGCCAGAATGCTCCTTAGAAGTAAGGATGGCGAGACTTTATCTCACATACTTTGGACACATTATCAGGAGGGATCAGTCCCTGGAGAAGGACATCATATTTGCTAAAGAAAATGGTCAGTGAAAAAGAGGAAGACACTCAGCGAGATGGATTGACACAGTGGCTACAACAATGGGCTCAAGCATAACAATTGTGAGGATGGCTCAGGTTTGGGCAGCGTTTCGTTCTGTTGTACATAGGGTGGCTATGAGTTGGAACTGACTCAATGGCACCTAAAAACAACAACAAGCATGAGGAAAGGAGCCCTGATGCCTCAATGGTTAAGTGCTCAGCTGCTAACCAAAAAGTTTACAGTTCAAATCCATCTAGTGGCTCCACAGGAGAAAGACCTGGAGATCTGCTTCCATAAAGATTACAGCCTAGAAAACCCTACGGGGCACTTCTACTCTGACACATGGAGTTGCTATAAATCAAAATTGACTGGAGGGCAACCTAACAACAGAAGCCGTGGGGAACATCATTAGAAAGGGGCTGAGGATGCCTCGTGGGAGTGATCCTGACTGAAGTCTTTGGGGCTGACGTGTCTATCCTGTACTAAGCCTCCTGTGTCCTTAGGGAGCAATAACCTCCATGACGCTGACTCCTGCAAGGAGAAGGAGTTGAAATATATAAGCTTGGTTGGAAGCCAACCCTTGAGGGCTTGTTTCACACATTTACAAAGTAGTTTGTCTAGTTTCTGCTTTTTCTGGAAACTGCTTCTCCACTCTTCAGACTCCCATAGGAAGCAGGGGGCAGACAAGGAAAGTCCTCACATCACCATCTTAGATGATGCCGTCCTGACCCACCAGCCGCAGATAAGCTCAGGGCTGGGTTCCTGACCCAAGCTGGGCCAGTCATGATTCCTTTCCTGGAATTTGGAATTGAGACTAAGAGATTTCCACCTCAGTGAGTGCTATGGGTGGCCTGAGACAGCTGACCTGCACAGAGAGGGTGATGAAGGCATCCAGGAAAGCACAGAGATGAAAGACTCAGAGAAATAGTCTCAAAGACAATTCAGGTGGATGTTCTAGGCTATTCCTGAGGCCTCACTACGTCCCTGCCCTAGAGTTTGGTGAGGTGGCATGTAAAAATTTAAATATAATAAGCCTCAAATTTTGTTTAAATTAATTAAGTGGGCTCATGTTATTGACAGACTAAAGGGTCCTAAGGCTGCTGGAGTGTTTAAGAGCTGGTCTCCAGGGGTTAGCTGAGAGCCCACAGAGAGGAGGTAGGGGAAGGGGGTGTGGTGGGCAAGGTGGCTGTAACAAAGAGGAAGCCAAATAAAACTACTGCATCCCTAGAAACTCAGTTGTCATTGAGTCACCTCCAATTCACAGCAGCCCCATGTGTGTCAGAGTAGAACTGTGCTCCATAGGGCTTTTAATGGCTGATTTTTCAGAAGTAGATAGCCAGGCCTTTCTTCTGAGGAACCTCAGGGTGGACTCAAACCTCTAACCTCCCGGTTAGCAGCCAGGCATGTTAATCATTTGCACCACCCTGGGACTCCCTCAGCCAATGTAGCCACAGGCTTTCACTGTGAAGCAGACATAAAGCCTTGTGGTTTGCCTCGTTGAGAATTCTCTCTGCTTCTCCATTTTTCGAAGGAGCCCTGGTGGCGCAACGGTTAAGTGCTTAGCTGTGAAACTAAGTGTTGGTGGTTAGAACTCAGCGGCTCCTCGGGGGAAGGCCTGATGATCTGCTCCCGTAAAGATTACAGCTGAGAAAGTCGTCTGGGGCAGTTCCATTCTGTCACACGAGGTCTCTGTGAATCGGAATCAACCGTCTGCACCCAACAGCAACTCCGTTCTTCTGGAGGGTAACAGGAGACCCTTTGGATCTTGACCATTCTCTTCCTTGCTCAGTGCCTTATTCTTGATACTTTGAAACCAACAAATATCTGAATTGACTGTGACTCCCTAGAGGTAGAAGATAAACACCACAATATAAGTATGAATTCTAACTATAACTGAAAAAAAAAAAATAAAAATTTTTTTTTTTTTTTTTTTTAAAAAAAAAAAAAATAACTGAGGGGAAGGGAAAATTTAGGGACTAAACTCAGGTAAGCTTCTTGCAAGGTCTCACTCCATTTTGCTACATTACATTTTCTCCTTTTTAAGAATAAATGCAGTATCTTTGCAAGAAAAGGTAGACTGAAAGAAATGAAAACCTAGCATTGCAGATATTTTTCTAAATAAGAATATTTATACCCTCTTCTTTCTTCTCCCCTCAGAAGCTCCTTGGTCTTTCTGATAAAAAGCCCTTTGATTTGTGAACAGAATATCTCCTACTTTTGTGGTTCCAGGTCATCTTGGTGATGATATGCTTTGGCTGTGTTCATGAGAAATTTGTCATTTATAAGCCACTGCACACAGTTTATACCTGAATAAAAGAGAAATATGCACAGATGTCATCGTACTTGATTGAAACCTTACACATGACGATCTGAAAGTGCTTATTCGAGGCATTATGAACAATTAATGATTTACTCATCTCTGGGTTCCAGAAGTGTGGCGTGTATTACCTGGGCCTGATGAAAGGCATCATATAAGTACAAAATGTTATTAGTTTTTAGGGAAGGGATGATAAGATTTGAAGCATAACCCAGCTCTGGTGAAATACTCATTCTCTGGTAAGCTCTTCGCAGCTGGAATTGCAGTAACAAAGAGGCTTTGGATTTCCACTCGCATTTATCTTTTAAGTAGAAATGAAGGTGAGAAAGGCACAGATCTCCAAGTGGAGGGGTGCTTGGGACATGTGCTGTAGGCACCCTCAGGATCACAGCTGAAGTCGCACCTGCTGGCCGCTCGGACGACCTTCACCCAGAGGCTGAGTTGGGATGGGATGGAGGGTGGGGTGAAGCTGGGCGGAAGATTCTCTTTGGCTCCAGGAGACACCCCAATAGGAAAAGATGAAGTGCCGACTTCTGACGGATAGGTCATTGGAGGCTTAAAATATTGCCTTGGGTGACCTTAGGGAAGAACACCGTCCTCTCCGGCTTAACATGCATTAAGTTTTTTCATCACCCCAGAGGAAGGAAAGGCAGCAGCTCTGAGCATGCTTATTTGTGGAAAATAAAATGAAATTAAACACTCCAGCAGAAGGCATCTTAGCAGTTCACTGATCCTATGGCATCGTCCCTTGCCACTCAATAGCAGTAGAAATTTGATTTGAGGGTAACGGATATTTTAAATGGAGTGCCCTGAATCCATCTAAACATGGTTCTATTCTAGGGTAATAACTCTACTAATTTGTATTTCCTGGGAAAGAAATGAAGCATTTTCATATTTTTTCTCCCTGAGAGGAAAGTGCTGTAGATCTCAAATAGTGGAAGGAGGATTCACTGTAACAGTTTGCGGTGCTCCTGTTGAATGGCGTTGTGTGGGTTGCCACATACAAGCTACACAGAGGATCCCCTTGCAGTTATGAGATACTCGGACAAAAGTGGAAATTCCGAGAATGATAGAAATTCACACTGTTTTCATAAATATGAGTTTGAGTGATGTTTCCTTCTGTGTGGAAAGGACAAGAGAAAAAGTGTGTGTGTGTGTCAGGGCTTGGGCAAGCACACACCCTTGATGATATCTCAGAAAGACTATGATTCTGTAGGACTATTTAAAGGCTGGAACAAAGAGTTCTACAGTCATCATCATGGGATTATCTAAGAACATGCTGAATCCCCGTGAGTTTGGAATAATTTGGATTTAACTGTTCTTGATTAGTACAGGGGATTTAGGGTGTGCGGTGGGGAAGGTATGGCTTTGGTACTTCTGAATATCCCTCTTAGCCTTTGTTTGGGGATTTAATGAAGAAGCCAACTAAGAAAGGCTGAGGGGAGGCAGGAAAAACAGAGAAGTATTCTATAACACCTTGGTTTTTAGCGTATTCTCTGGTCTGGTGATAGAAACAATAGCTACCTTTTCTGGTTCAGGCTAGAGCAGGAGAGGTGACACCTTCATGTGTTGAAGCTTGAATTGTTGGTCACCAAGCAAGTTTTTCTCAAAAAGGGCAGGGATACAAAAGGATGCTGCAGCCCACGTGCCACTCACCACACTGGGAGGAGGCACCCATTTTGTGTCTCCTTGCCCACCTTGGGGGCTGACTGAGGACCTACAGAAGCATGAAGACAGGGCCTCCACAGAGGCGAGCAGAGACACAAAGCTCCGTCTAAAAATCTGGAAGTCTTTGGCGATAATCCTTTGTCATTGTGTTTGTTGAAGAACATTGTGAAATCCCTTATCTTAAAATGATTTTTGAACTATAAATCAAAACTAATAAATTTTCTTTTCTTTAGATTATACTAAAAAATGAATGTTTACAGAATGGAACACTAAAGATAATGATATTCACCATTTCTTGATTACCTGCTGTTATGCATTGAGTTATATCCCCATGAAAGATACGCTGAAGTCCTAATCCCTGTACCTGTGAATGTGACATAGTTTAGGGGAAATAAAAGTTTTCTTTGAAAATATTAACGGTTAAGTTAATGAGGTCACATTGAAATCGGGTGGGTCCTAATCCTATATAACTGTGTCTTAGAAAAGAGAACAGACATGGAGGGATGACAGGTACATTGTGAAGATTCATCTAAAAGCTAAGAAGCATCAGCAAATACCTGGAGTTGCCAGGAGTTAGAATAGACAAGAAAGGATCTTCCTCTAGAGCAAACAGAGATAATATGACCCTGCTGATGACCTGAATTTGGACTCCTCATCCAGAACTGTGTGACAGTAAGCTCTTGTTCTTCAAAGCCACCCAGTTTGTGGAATTCCGTATGGCAGACCTAGGAAATGCCACCTGCTATCTACCTGACAGGTACTCTAATTCTCACGATAACCCTTCAGGGAAGATCTCTGGTTATTCCCCCTTCCAGAAGAAAATTTTAACCTCAGGGTGATTAAGTGATTAAATTTTCAGAGTTATACACAGGATTCAAATCTTGGTCAGTATGACTCTTTATTAGTACTATTAGTAAAGGATATGTTGCTGTGCACCTTCAAGTTGATTCCAACTCATACAAACCCCACGTGACAAGAGTAGAACTACCCCATAGGCTGTAATTTTTTTGTGTGTGTGCTTTAAGTGAAAGTTTACAATTCAAGTCAGTTTCTCACACAAAAACTTATACACACATTGTTATGTGACCCTAGTTGCTCTCCCTACAAAGTGACAGCACCCTCCTCTCCATCCTGTATTTCCCATGTCCATCCAACCAGCTCCTGTCCCCCTCTGCCCTCTCATCTCACCACCAGACAGGAGCTGCCCACATAGTCTCATGTGTCTACTTGAGATAAGAGGCACACTCCTCGCCAATATCATTTTATGTCTTATAGTCCAGTCTAATCTTTGTCTGAAGTGTTGGCTTCAGGAATGGTTTTAGTTTTGGGCTAACAGAGAGTCAGGGGACCATGGCCTCTGGGGTCCCTCCCGTGTCAGTCAGACCATTAAGTCTGCTCTTTTAACTAGAATTTGAGGTCTGCATCCCACTTTTCCCTGTTCCATCAGGGTTTCTCTGTTGTGTTCCCAGGGCTGCCATCAGAGCTCCTGTAATCTTTATGGAAGCAGACTGCCACATCTTTCATCTGAGGAGCAGCTAGTGAGTTCCAACTGCTGACCTTTTCGTTAGCAGCCAAGCACTTAACCATCGTGCCATCAGAGCTCCTAGTAAAGGAGTTGTTCTAAAACAAAACTTAGAACGTAGAGTAATCATGTTACTACTGATTTTTTAAGATGAGAGGGGAAGTAGGAATGAAGAAAATACAAGGAGGAGGAAAGAAGAGGAGAAGGAAGGAAGAGGGGAAGAAAATGATGATGGTGTCATATTTCTTGTGGTAGGTGCCATTGAGGGGGTTCTAACTCATAGCGACCCTATGTACAACAGGATGAAACACTGCCCGGTCCTACACTACCCTCACAATCATTGTTATGCTTGAGTCCATTATTGCAGCCACTGTGCCAACCAGTCTCGTTAAGGGTCTTTCTCTTTTTCACTGACCCTCTACTTTACCAAGCCTGACGTCCTTCTCCAGAGACTGGTCCCTGCTGACAACATGTCCAAAGTATGTAAGAGAAGTCTTGCCATTCTCACTTCTAGGGTGCATTCTGGCTGTACTTCTTCCAAGACAGATTTGTAGATTGCCAGCTCCTCCTTCCTAGTCTGTCTTAGTCTGGATGTCATATGTAGGACATTAAAAAAAATTTGTTCATCTGAAATTCAAATTTAGCTGGACATCTGTATTTTATATGGCAACCCCAACTATATACTAGCAAAAGGCTAAGCATTTTCCATGAGTAATCTCATTTAAGGTGTACAAAACTCCTGTCAAGTAAGGACTACTGTTCCTTCTTTTTCAATGAGGAAATTGAGACTCAGAGAGGTGAAGAGACTTATCCAAGTAGCTGGTGAGTGATGAGAGCACAAAGGAACCTAGGCAGACCCTGCATGCTGGAGGTCTAGAAAAAGAAAGAAAATAAGCAAAGAAAGCAGACCAATGTCACGATCTCTTGAAACAATTTAACAGAAGCTAAGAGAAGACAATTAGCAAGACCCATGGTCCCTTAAGATTGTCAACAACTACTTCATTGTTGGCAACGAGCTTCCTTTGGGGAGCTCTGTTTAAATTGTAATCCCTGATCCTTGACAAAGGGGGCACCCTCTCTATCCCCTATTGGTGGAGTAAATTAAAAATCTTTGTATATTCTGAGTAGAGAAATGAAACCTTTGTGGTAAACCTCATAAAAATGTGCCCTGGAGATGAAAAATTGCATTTAAACCTCAGCCATCTGTATTAATTATGAGAAAGGACAGTGCGAATAGGGAAAAACTATGAATTATGAAATGTTTCTAGGTGCTGAATTTTTAAGAGAGACATTGATAAACCAGAACGTGTTTGAAGTTGTGTGACTGGGCTGCTGGTGGGGGAAGGGTGGGGGGTTGCTTAGAGTGAGCTACAAGGCTCCTCAAAACCACTTCAGGTAAGTAAGGGACTGGGAGCCTTTAGGCTGTAAACAGACTACTAAGAGGAAAGACAATAGCTTCCTGGAAGCCTAGCAGTCCTAATTTCCTGCGGTTAGAAGTCTGTTACTACGAAACACTGGAATGAGACCAATGAGTGGACATTTTTATACAGATAGGTGTCTACTCAATATGGAGGATCATTTTATAGAAACCAGAGTAGTCTACTGGTAGGACAAATGACTCTTGGAATTATCTCTACCTTCTTATACTACAGGAGTCGCTGGGTGGTGCAAATGATTAACACACTCGACTGCTAACCAAAAAGTTGGAGGTTTAGTCCATTCAAAGGCACCCCACAAGGAAGACCTGGTGATCTACTTCTGAAAAATCAGCCATTGAAAACCCTATGGAACACAGTTCTACTCCAACACACGTGGGGTTGCCATGAATTGAAACTGACTCAATGACAACTCACTGCCGTTGAGCGGATTCCAACCCATAGTGACCACATAGGACAGACTAGAACTGCCTCATAGAGTGTCCAAGGATTCGAACTGCCACCCTTTTGGTTAGCAGCCGTTGCACTTAACCACTACACCGCCAGGGTTTCCCAATGACTACTGGTGGTAGTCTTATATTACAGGCCTTCAAGCCGAAGCTGAACACCAGTCCATCAGGGATATTGTAAGTATTCTGAATTGAATGAGCAACTTGAATGAGCAGCTTGGCCAGGCATGTACACACACACACACACACACTTAAGAAATTTTACTTTGATTACACTGGAAGCTCACGCTGTCTCTCAGATCTGTCGTTACTGGTCCATCCCTGCTGCCATCTTATTCCAGGCTCCTCCTCCCTTCCCTGGATTACTGTCCAAACCTTCTAAGGGCTTCCAAACTCTCCTCCCTCTAACCAATTGTTCACAGAACCTCCAGCGTATTCATTTATAAACTCAGCTACATTCATTTTATTCCCTTGCTTTAAAGCCTCCAGAAGCTTCCATCATCCATGGGAAATACATTTTAAGTGCTTCGGCGTGGACTCCAGCCATTGTTCCTTGGCTCCTGCCCTTTATTCCCCAGCCCACGTGCTGTCAGTTCCCCGTAGAGCCAAGCTGCTTTATGCCTGCCTTCCTTCACACATGTTGTCTGTTCCTGTGCACTTCTCAAGCTCCTTTTTATTCTTGGAACCTAGCTCGACTTCATCTTCTCGGAGATACCTTTCCTGACAGTCACTACCTCAGTGAATCACTCCATATCGCAGGTGTCGCCATATCCAGTACACACCTCTCTTGTGTTACTGCTGTCTGTAGTTACTTTTATCACCTGTCTATGCCTCATACCAGATTCTAAGCTTTACAAAGGCAGGGCGTGAGCCTTGTTTGTGTGCTCACCCACATCAAGAGGACAGTGCCTGACACAAAGAGCTAGTTGCCTTCACATTGACTCTGACTGATTGCTACCTCATGTGTGTCAAAGCAGAATGCACTCCAGAGGCCTCTCAATGGCTGATTTTTCAGAAGTAGATCACCAGGCCTTTCTTTCCAGGTGCCTTTGAGTGGACTCAAACCTCCAACTTTTTGGTTAGCAGCCGAGTGTGTTAACCATTTCCATCACCGAGGTACTCCTGATACAAAGGATGCATCATAAATACAGAAGATACTATCAAGGAGAAATCTTTTTTTTTTATTATTAACTTTTATTGAGCTTCAAGTGAATGTTTACAAATCAAGTCAGACTGTCACATATAAGTTTATATACACCTTACTCCGTACTCCCACTTGCTCTCCCCCTAATGAGTCAGCCCTTCCAGCCTCTCCTTTCGTGACAATTTTGCCAGCTTCCAACTCTCTCTATCCTCCCATCCCCCCTTCAGACAGGAGATGCCAACACAGTCTCAAGTGTCCACCTGATATAATTAGCTCACTCTTCATGAGCATCTCTCTCCTACCCACTGTCCAGTCCCTTTCATGTCTAATGAGTTGTCTTCAGGAATGGTTCCTGTCCTGGTCCAACAGAAGGTTTGGAGACCACGACCGCCGGGATTCCTCTAGTCTCAGTCAGACCATCAAGTATGGTCTTTTTATGAGAATTTGGGGTCTGCATCCCACTGATCTCCTGCTCCCTCAGGGGTTCTCTGTTGTGCTCCCTGTCAGGGCAGTCATCGATTGTGGCCGGGCACCAACTAGTTCTTCTGGTCTCAGGATGATGTAGGTCTCTGGTTCATGTGGCCCTTTCTGTCTCTTGGGCTCTTAGTTATCGTGTGACCTTGGTGTTCTTCATTCTCCTTTCATCCAGGTGCGTTGAGACCAATTGATGCATCTTAGATGGCTGCTTGTTAGCATTTAAGACCCCAGACGCCACATTTCAAAGTGGGATGCAGAATGTTTTCATAATAGAATTATTTTGCCAATTGACTTAGAAGTCCCCTTAAACCATGGCCCCAAACCCCCGCCCTTGCTCCACTGACCTTTGAAGCATTCATTTGATCCCAGAAACTTCTTTGCTTTTGGTCCAGTCCAATTGAGCTGACCTTCCATGTATTGAGTGTTGTCCTTCCCTTCACCTAAAGCAGTTCTTATCTACTAATTAATCAGTAGAAAACCCTATCCCTCCCTCCCCCCGCTCGTAACCACAAAAGTATGTGTTCTTCTCAGTTTATACTATTTCTCAAGATCTTATACTAGTGGTCTTACACAATATTTGTCCTTTTGCCTCTGACTGATTTCGCTCAGCATAATGCCTTCCAGGTTCCTCCATGTCATGAAATGTTTCACAGATTCGTCACTGTTCTTTATTGATGCATAGTATTCCATTGTGTGAATATACCACAATTTATTTACCCATTCATCCGTTGATGGACACCTTGGTTGCTTCCAGCTTTTTGCTATTGTAAACAGAGCTGCAATAAACATGGGTGTGCATATATCTGTTTGTGTGAAGGCTCTTGTTTCTCTAGGGTATATTCCGAGGAGTGGGATTTCTGGGTTGTATGGTAGTTCTATTTCTAACTATTTAAGATAACGCCAGATAGATTTCCAAAGTGGTTGTACCATTTGACATTCCCACCAGCAGTGTATAAGAGTTCCAATCTCTCCGCAGCCTCTCCAACATTTATTATTTTGTGTTTTTTGGATTAATGCCAGCCTTGTTGGAGTGAGATGGAATCTCATCATAGTTTTAATTTGCATTTCTCTAATGGCTAATGATCGAGAGCATTTTCTTATGTATCTGTTAGCTGCCTGAATATCTTCTTTAGTGAAGTGTGTGTTCATATCCTTTGCCCACTTCTTGATTGGGTTGTTTGTCTTTTTGTGATTGAGTTTTGACAGAACCATGTAGATTTTAGAGATCAGGCGCTGGTCGGAGATGTCATAGCTGAAAATTCTTTCCCAGTCTGTAGGTGGTCTTTTTACTCTTTTGGTGAAGTCTTCAGATGAGAATAGGTGTTTGATTTTTAGGAGCTCCCAGTTATCTGGTTTCTCTTCGGCATTTTTGGTAATGTTTTGTATTCTGTTTATGCCTTGTATTAGGGCTTCTAAGGTTGTCCTTATTTTTTCTTCCATGATCTTTATCGTTTTAGTCTTTATGTTTAGGTCTTTGATCCACTTGGAGTTAGTTTTTGTGCATGGCGTGAGGTATGGGTCCTGTTTCATTTTTTTGCAAATGGATATCCAGTTATGCCAGCACCATTTGTTAAAAAGACTATCTTTTCCCCAATTAACTGACACTGGGCCTTTTTCAAATATCAGCTGCTCATATGTGGATGGATTTATATCTGGAAGGAGAAATCTTTTGGGAAACTATAAAATCTTGCCTACTATTTTTGGGAGGCTTGGGACAAGAGTACAAATGGAGGCCCACCTACCACATGTCTAAATATTTACAAGTTATAAATCAAGCTAAAACAAACAAACAGAAAAAATCTATTGCCACTGAGTTGATTCTGACTCATTGTGACCCTATAGGACAGTGTTGAACTACCCTGTCGGGTTTCCAAGGAGCAGCTAGTATATTCAGACTGTCAACTCTTGGTTAGAAATTGTGGCCCTTAACCACTAAACTGTAAAATAAAATAAATTCTATCTTCCTAACTTGATAAATATACTCTCAAAGTAACAATACCAGATATGCGTAAAACTGTTTTTTTTTTTTTTTTTTAGTAAGTGAAAGTTGGCAAATTATCAAAGATGACTGGATTTAATTATTAATGCACATGTCTGAGAATTCTTTTGATGAACTGGTAATATTTGCATGAGAATAAAATGAATACATACATAATTCATAAATTCCATATATTCTCTTAAATTTATTTTCTTGCTTTAACTTCAGCAAAAATCACTAATTATGAGATTTTCACATAATTTGTGCTCTATTCCTAGACATCATCTAAAGGTATAAAAATGTATTGCATTCAAAATATACAAAATTTAAATATTTTTTATAACAAAGTTAAAATTTAAAATGATTTTTCATATGTGTATTCAAAAAGTTTTAATAGAATTTCTTAAATAAAGCTAACATTTTAGAACTTGTGAAAAGTTAATTAAACCTAATTAGATATTTTATAAAACTATCTGTATTTCTAGACTTCCATGGCCATCTGATCGCTAACGTAAAAGCTCAGTATCATGCTTCATGCAATAGAAGTTGTTTAATATTTCAAAATATTCCTCAATGGCCACATGTAACCATGTGAATACCATGGTAACTCATGAGTGTGCCTGGAACTACAAGCTGGAATGTGAAGAGAAGCAGGAAAAAGGGCCCACAACACTCCTGGGAAATTGTATGTCGTTATGCAAGATTCTACTGCATTCATGCTTAGAGAAAGGGTTTGACATGTTAATTAATTTGTCTTTCCTCTTACCTAAGCACAAATTATCTCCACCCTTTGAAGCTGTATCTGCCTCCAAGCTGGGTATGTGGCAAAATGCACAAACCCTCATGGCATTCAAATACAGCTACCCTTTGCTTTGAAGACTTGTTGTGCAGTGGTTAAGAGCTTGGCTGCTAACCAAAACCTTGGCAGTTTGAATTCACCAGGGACTCCTTGGAAACCCTATGAGGCAGTTCTGCTCTGTCCTATAGGGTCACTGTGAGTCGAACTCCACTTGACAACAAAGGGTTTGGTTTGGTTTTTTGTTTTGAATACTCAGGGCAGGAGATGTAAAGCAACGTTTGCCTGGGGCCTAATTAATTAGGAAAGCAGATGTTTAAAGTTCTGGGTTGGGCTGTGTCAGTGTTGACTGCTAGATCTTGAGTGATAAAGGTGTCCCAGCATTCCTTAACATTTGTGTGTGTGTGTGTGTGTGTGTGTATTCTCTAATCCAGGCAGGGCCAGCACTCTAAAGGAGGTACTGGTACAATCAATTGTTCAGGTAGGTGTGTTTAAAATAGCTTGATCTCTTTGGTATTTAAGATATCGTTTGCAATCTTGTTTGTACTTCAGATTCATAGCCAAAAGGCCCAAAAACCTGGTTAGTAAGGGCACTGAACCAGGGACAAAAAGACCTGGCTTTGAGTTCTAGTTCTGGCACTAGTTCACTTCATGAGTCAGGGCAAATCCGAGTCTCAGTTCCCTCATCAG
Source organism: Loxodonta africana (assembly GCF_030014295.1). Lineage (NCBI taxonomy): Eukaryota > Metazoa > Chordata > Mammalia > Proboscidea > Elephantidae > Loxodonta > Loxodonta africana. Next base: position 7,348,352 of record NC_087351.1, read on the forward strand.
TAAAATGGGAAAATGAGAATAGCTGCAAGGCACAGTAAGTACCAAAGTACAGCAAGGACTTTGTAACACAGAAACAACTTATAAATTAACAAATTCATTCAGTATAGCCTTTTCATTATTTCCTTTCTCTTAAGTGAATTTGAAATTCTTTCAAATATGTTAATTCCAATAAAACAATCCCACTTAGTGGCACTTTACTATCCTTATTCAGAAAACAGCTCCCAGTGAAGATATCTATAAGAAATACTGGAAAGAAACCACTATAACTTTGTTTGAAATGCCATGAACATCTTCCTGTAGTGAATAAGCTGCCTATATACGACAGAATGTTAGGCCTGTTGGGATTTGCTACATGCTCCTGTTGGTCCTGATCAGCAGGATATTTTCCCTAAATGTGTGGAAGGAAGGGCTTTAGCTCCCTATAGCTAGGTGAACACCAACTGTTATGGGTTGAATTGTTTCACCCCAAAATGTGTCACCTTGGCTAGGCCATAATTCCTAGTGTTGTGTGGTTGTCCACCATTTTGTGACCTGATGTGATTATCGTATGTGTTGTAAATCCTAACCTCTATGATGCCCTGGTAGCACAATGGTCAATTGGTTGGCTGCTAACCAAAAGTCGGCCGTTGGAATCCACCAGCCTCTCCTTGGAAACCTTGTGGGGCAGTCCTACTCTGTCGTATAAGGTCACTGTGAGTTGGGGTTAACTCCATGGCAACAGGTTTGGTTTTTCTTTTATGATGTTAGTGAGGTAGGATTAGAGGCAGCTGTGTTAATGAGACAAGACTCAATCTACAGGATTAAGTTGTATCTTGAGTCAATCTCTTTTGAGATATAAAAGAGAGAAGCAAGCAGAGAGGAGAATGACCTCATTACCACCAAGCAAGAAAATCCAGGAGTGGAACATGTCCTTTGGGCCCTGGTCCATGTGCTGAGAAACTTTAGACCAGGGGAAGACAGATGACAAGGACCCTCCCCCAGAGCTGACAGAGAAAGAGAACGCCTTCCCCTGGAGATGATGCCCCGAATTCAGACTTCTAGCCTCCTAGACTGTGAGAGAACAAATTTCAGTTTGTTAAAGCCATTCACTTTTGGTATTTCTGTTATAACAGCACTAGATAACTAAGACACCAACCAAATCAAACCAGTTGATGTTGAGTTGATTCTGACTCATGCAACCCATGTGTTGCAGAGTAGAACTGTGCTCCATAGGGTTTTCATGGGTATGACCTTTTGGAAGTAGATCATAGGCTTTTCTTCCAAGGTGCTCCTGGATGGGTTTGAACCACCAACCTTTTGGTTAGCAGCCGAGCACTTAGCTATTTTTACCACCCAGGGACTCTTATGGTTACCCGAGGGGGTGAGGAATATCTTCCTGAGCAAGACCATAGGGGCCACAAAGGGGTGAGTCTGAATAAGTGTTCATGGAATTTTAGAACCCATGGAGGTCCTGGTCTGGGGTGGTAGCTGTGTGAGTGGCAGGTCCTGGTCTGTCCTGTTGCACTCTGAACCCAACACCTTCCATATTGCTTTCAAAAAAGGTGTGATTAACATTGTGTGTCAACTTGGCTGGGCCATGATTTGATATAATGTGATCACCTCCATGATGGGATCTGCTGTCAGTAGCCAATCAGTAGAAAGAGAGTTTCCTTGGGGTGGCCTCTATCCAATATAGGTGAACTTTCTGGAAAGGCTTGGGGGCTTTTGCTTGCTCTGGATCCTGTAGCTGGCTCCTGTTCTTCTGATCTATAGTTCTTGGGACTTGAGCTAGCAGCTTACCTGCCATCTTACGTAGTGATCTTGGGATTTGTCGATCTTCTCAGCCTGTGAGCAAGAGCCATGCTCTCTGTCCTGCCAATCTTGGGTTCACCAGCCCCTGCAGATACATGAATCAGGAGAAACCACTATCCTGACTTGGGATGTTCCAGCCTCTACATATGCATGAGCCATTTCCTTGTTATAAATCTCAATGTATATTTATATGATTTACTGGTTCTGCTTCTCTAGAGAAGCCAGCCTAAGACAGAAGGGAAAGAACATCTTAGAGTCAGTGAGGTTCTTGGGTATTGGTGAAGAATTTCACTTTTTATCTGACCTTAAATCAGATCTGTGGAAAACCTTCAGCTCCTGAGAATCTAGAGTTATAAAGAGGAAAACACATTTCTACTTTTCAGAGGAAATTTGAAATATTCTAACGTAACATTTCTTAACTTCGTGTAAAATACCGACCCCCTTTAAAGGAAAGAAATATTTCCATGGTTCTTAGTGTTATGAACATAAATTATTATGTTTCAACATAAAATTGAGTATAAATCCTTTATGCCTACATCTCTTTTACAGCTATAAAACCAAAGCAAATTTACAAATTGAATACAAACAAATCTGCAAAACGTGTATGTGATGGTTACTGTTATGTGTCAGCTTGGCTGGGCTATGATTCTCGGTTGCTTGACAGACACTGGGCTGATTGCTCTTCATAATGTAATCACCTCCATGATGTGATCTGATGTGATCAGTCAGTTGAAAGGGGAGTTTCCTTGGGAATGCGGCCTGCCTCCAATATATAAATAGATGTTCTGGCAAAGCTTTCTCTCTCTCTCGACCCTGCCTTTTCTTGTGGCCTGAACTCTGGTTCTTAAGACATAAGCCCACAGGCGCCTTTCGGCTGCCTGCTACCTGACCTGCAGATTTTGGGTTTGCCAGCACGTACAACCATGTGAGCCAGGAGAAGTCTTCAGCCTGTTGCATGATCTATGGGTTTGAGACTTTCCAGCCCTCACAACTGTGTGAGACATCTCCTTGAAGTAAATCTCTCTATGTGTATTTATGCACACTTCACTGGTTTTGCTCCTCTAGAGAACCCAGGCTAGGACACCATACATCTGAGTTAATATAAATGTGAAAAACGATGTTTTACTATCACAAAAAGATAAAGGGTAATGTTTCATTTACTGACCTTATTCTTTTGATTTTCAGATAAGGGTATTATCATTTGAGTCACCATCGTTGTACTTTTACACTGTGGTTAAACTTTATTCTTGAGTTTGATGGGCCAGTTTAATAGTGTGCCTCAAACAAAAGCTAATAAGAATACACCTTTTACTAAAAACAAAAAAGGAAGAAACAAAACACACACACACAAACTGCTTACATTATTACATTACCTGCCCCAGAAGTGCCGCAAAGATGGGCCCTGGGGTTTGCAGCTTCCATTGCTGCCCAGTGTGCCTAGAGCGCATTCCGCTCTGAGCAGGCCCTTTTGGTTTTGTCATGACAGTTCCGTCATGTGCCTTGTGTCTCTGGATGTGAAACCTTTGCTTCTGCAGTGCCATGTGCAATCGTTGTCACATAGAGGCAGATACACAAATTGTGGGACGGTACTTAGTTATGGTCATTTGCCTGACTCACTCTAGGCTTTAAATTTTAATATTGCATCAAGTGAAGACACCACCTTAAAATCACTTCTTGTAAAACTCTTGAGCCCCTGAGAATATTATCCAGAGATCCCAGATTGAGAATGAGAATTCTCTAGGCAGCATAAAAAGGATCTATTGTAACACATTATTTATCTCTAAAACTCAAGATATGTTTAACAACCATGAAATTCACCCATTTAAAGTCTACAATTCAATGTTTTTAGTACATTCAAAGTTGTGAAAGGATCACTACTATCTAATTATAAAACCCATTGCCGTTGAGTCGATTCCGACTCATAGCGACCCTATAGGACAGAGTAGAACTTCTCCACAGAGTTTCCAAGGAGCGCCTGGCGGATCTGAACTGCCGACCTCTTGGTTAGCAGCCGTAGCACTTAACCACTACTCCACCAGGGTTTCCGCTATCTAATTTTAGACTATTTTTATCACCCTAAAATAACTCCACACCCATTACCTGTCATTCCTATTTCCCCACTCCTGCCCCCACTCCCAGCCCCAGACAACAGCTAATCTACTTTCTGTCTTTATGGATTTGCCTATTCCAGACTTTTGGCGTAATAAGATCGTATAGTATGTGAGCTTTTGTGACTGGCGTCTTTCACTTCCCACACTGTTTTCAAGGTTCAGCACTTCATTCCTGTGCATTGCTAAATAATATTCCATTGTATAGATTTACCACATTTTACATATCCATTCATCAGTTGATAGACATTTGAGTTGCCTCCATTTTTTGACAGTTATGAATGGTGCTGTTATGAGCAATCACGTACAAGTTTAATCCTTACGCCTACATCCCTCTTTGTAGCTATAAAACCAAAGCACATTTACAGGTTGAATACAAACAAATCTACAAAACCCATATTTGTCTTGGGTATGTACCTGTAAGTGGGAAATCTGGGCCATATGTTAACTCTGTGGTTAATATTTGGAGGAACTGTCAAACTGCCATCCAGAGCGACTGCACCATTTTGTCTTACTTTCCTACCAGCAGCGCATGATGGTTCCAATTTCCCCACAACCTCGCCATCACTGGTTAGGGTCTTTCTTTTTTTATTACGGCCATCCTAGTGTGTGTGTGACTATGGGGCAGTTTTACTCTGTCACACGGGTCAGTGTGAGTTGGAATCAACTCCGTAGTACCTAACTACAGTGTGTGTGAAGTTGTATCTCATTGTTTAGATTTGCATTTCCCTGAAGGCTGATGGTGTCCAGACTCTATTCATTTCTTTATTGGTCATTGGTATACCTTCTTGAGAGAAATGTCTATTCTCATCCTGTGCCCTTCTTTTTATTATTAATTTTATTGTGCTTTAGGTGAACATTTGCATTACAAATTAGTTTCTCATTCAAAAATTTATACACAAATTCTTTTGTGGTATTGGTTGCAGTCCCCACAATATGTCAGCACTCTCCCCCTTTCCAGCCCAGATTCCCCTTGTCCATTTGTTCAGTTTTCCTGTCCCTTCCTGCCTTCTCATCTTTGCTTTTGGGCTGGTGTGCCCATTAGTCCGACATACGTAATTGAACTATGAAGCATGTTCCTCACGTGTGTTGTCGTTGGCCTTATAAACCAAACCCACTGATGCTGAGTGGATTCCGACTCATTGCTACCTCATAGTTTCCAAGGTTGTAAATCTCTGCAGAAGCAGACTGCCACATCTTTCTCCTACAGAGCCGCTAGTGGTTTCGAATCACCGACCTTTTGGTTAGCAGTCAATCGCTTTAACCACTGCGCAACCAGGGCTCCTTGTGGTTGGCCCTATAAACCTGTCTAATCTTTGGCTGAACGGTGAACCTCAGGAGTGACTTTAGTACTGAGTAAAAAGGGTATTCGGTGGCTTCGCTCTCAGGGTTTCTTCAGTCTCTGTCAGACCAGCAAGCCTGGTCTTTTTGTTCCACATTTTTCTCCCGCTCTGTCTGGGGCCCTCTGTTGTGATCCCTGTCAGAGCTGTCTGTGGGGTAACTGGGTACCATCTAGTTGTTCTTAGCTCAGTTTGTGGTACTCGTGGTCCATTAGTCCTTTGGAATACTCTTTCCCTTATATCTTTGGTCTTTTTCATTCTTCTTTGCTCCAGCGGGGATGGGACCAGTAGGTGGATCTTAGATGGCTGCTCATAGGCTTCTACTCTCTACTCACCACAGTCAGATATAGAACATTTTCTTTATTGATTTTGTTATGCCAGTTGAGCTAGCTGTCCCCCTAGATCATGGTCTCCAGCCCTCAGCCCAGTAACTCTGTCTCTCAGGGCATTTGGGAGTGTCTGTGAGGCTTCTGTGAGTTTGCCCAGGCCAAGTTGTGCTGACTTTCCCATTGCTGGGTACTGTCTTACCCATCACAAAAGTTATCACTCCAACCTCACCACTCCCCTCTCTCGTAATCATCAAAGATTATTTCTTTCCGTGTGACAACACTTCCATGTGTTTTTATAGTAGTGGTCTCACACAGTACTTGTCCTCTTGTGATTGACTTATTTCACTCAGCCCAATGCCCTCCAGATTCATTCATGTTGTAAGATGTTTCCCGGTGACATCATCATTCTTTTATTTTTATTATTAACTTTTATTAAGCTTCAAGTGAACGTTTACAAATCCAATCAGTCTGTCACATATAAGTTTACATACATCTTACTCCGTACTCCCACTTGCTCTCCCCCTAATGAGTCAGCCCTTTCAGTCTCTCCTTTCCTGACAATTTTGCCAGCTTCCCTCTCTCTCTATCCTCCCATCCCCCCTCCAGACAGGAGATGCCAACACAATCTCAAGTGTCCACCTGATATAATAAGCTCACTCTTCGTCAGCATCTCTCTCCCACCCACTGACCAGTCCCTTTCATGTCTGATGAGTTGTCTTCGGGGATGGTTCCTGTCCTGTGCCAACAGAAGGTCTGGGGACCATGGCCGCCGGGATTCCTCTAGTCTCAGTCAGACCATTAAGTATGGTCTTTTTATGAGAATTTGGGGTCTGCATCCCACTGATCTCCTGCTCCCTCAGGGGTTCTCTGTTGTGCTCCCTGTCAGGGCAGTCATCGATTGTGGCTGGGCACCAACTAGTTCTTCTGGTCTCAGGATGATGTAGGTCTCTAGTTCATGTGGCCCTTTCTGTCTCTTGGGCTCTTAGTTGTCGTGTGACCTTGGTGTGCTTCATTTTCCTTTGCTCCAGGTGCGTTGAGACCAATTGATGCATCTTAGATGGCTGCTTGTTAGCATTTAAGACCCCAGACGCCACATTTCAAAGTGGGATGCAGAATGTTTTCATAATAGAATTATTTTGCCAATTGACTTAGAAGTCCCCTCAAACCATGGTCCCCAAACCCCCGCCCTTGCTCCACTGACCTTTGAAGCATTCATTTCATCCCAGAAACTTCTTTGCTTTTGGTCCAGTCCAATTGAGCTGACCTTCCACGTATTGAGTGTTGTCCTTCCCTTCACCTAAAGCAGTTCTTATCTACTGATTAATCAATAAAAAACCCTCTCCCTCCCTCCTCCTTCCCCGCCTCGTAACCACAAAAGTATGTGTTCTTCTCAGTTTTTACTATTTCTCAAGGTCTTATAATAGTGGTCTTATACAATATTTGTCCTTTCGCCTCTGACTAATTTCGCTCAGCATAATGCCTTCCAGGTTCCTCCATGTTATGAAATGTTTCACAGATTCGTCACTGTTCTTTATTGATGCATAGTATTCCATTGTGTGAATATACCACAATTTATTTACCCATTCATCCGTTGATGGACACCTTGGTTGCTTCCAGCTTTTTGCTATTGTGAACAGAGCTGCAATAAACATGGGTGTGCATATATCTGTTTGTGTGAAGGCTCTTGTTTCTCTAGGGTATATTCCGAGGAGTGGGATTTCTGGGTTGTATGGTAGTTCTATTTCTAACTGTTTAAGATAACGCCAGATAGATTTCCAAAGTGGTTGTACCATTTGACATTCCCACCAGCAGTGTATAAGAGTTCCAATCTCTCCGCAGCCTCTCCAACATTTATTATTTTGTGTTTTTTGGATTAATGCCAGCCTTGTTGGTGTGAGATGGAATCTCATCATAGTTTTAATTTGCATTTCTCTAATGGCTAATGATCAAGAGCATTTTCTCATGTATCTCTTAGCTGCCTGAATATCTTCTTTAGTGAAATGTGTGTTCATATCCTTTGCCTACTTCTTGATTAGGTTGTTTGTCTTTTTGTGGTTGAATTTTGACAGAATCATGTAGATTTTAGAGATCAGGCGCTGGTCTGAGATGTCATAGCTGAAAATTCTTTCCCAGTCTGTAGGTGGTCTTTTTACTCTTTTGGTGAAGTCTTTAGATGAGCATAGGTGTTTGATTTTTAGGAGCTCCCAGTTATCTGGTTTCTCTTCATCATTTTTGGTAATGTTTTGTATTCTGTTTATGCCTTGTATTAGGGCTCCTAGGGTTGTCCCTATTTTTTCTTCCATAATCTTTATCATTTTAGTCTTTATGTTTAGGTCTTTGATCCACTTGGAGTTAGTTTTTGTGCTTGGTGTGAGGTATGGGTCCTGTTTCATTTTTTTGCAAATGGATATCCAATTATGCCAGCACCATTTGTTAAAAAGACTATCTTTTCCCCAATTAACTGACACTGGGCCTTTGTCAAATATCAGCTGCTCATACGTGGATGGATTTACATCTGGGTTCTCAATTCTGTTCCATTGGTCTATGTGCCTGTTGTTGTACCAGTACCAGGCTGTTTTGCCTACTGTGGCTGTATAATTGGTTCTGAAATCAGGTAGAGTGAGGCCTCCCACTTTCTTCTTCTTTTTCAGTAATGCTTTGCTTATCTGGGGCTCCTTTCCCTTCCATATGAAGTTGATGATTTGTTTCTCTACCCCCTTAAAATATGACATTGGAATTTGGATCGGAAGTGCATTGTATGTATAGATGGCTTTTGGTAGAATAGACATTTTTACTATGTTAAGTCTTCCTATCCATGAGCAAGGTATGTTTTTCCACTTAAGTAGGTCCTTTTGAATTTCTTGTAGTAGAGCTTTGTAGTTTTCTTTGTGTAGGTCTTTTACATCTTTGGTAAGATTTATTCCTAAGTATTTTATCTTCTTGGGAGCTACTGTCAATGGTATTGATTTGGTTATTTCCTCTTCGATGTTCTTTTTGTTGGTGTAGAGGAATCCAAGTGATTTTTGTATGTTTATTTTATAACCTGAGACTCTGCCAAACTCTTCTATTAGTTTCAGTAGTTTTCTGGAGGATTCCTTAGGGTTTTCTGTGTATAAGATTATGTCATCTGCAAATAGAGATAATTTTACTTCCTCCTTGCCAATCCGGATGCCTTTTATTTCTTTGTCTAGCCTAATTGCCCTGGCTAGGACTTCAAGCACGATGTTGAATAAGAGCAGTGATAAAGGGCATCCTTGTCTGGTTCCCGTTCTCAAGGGAAATGCTTTCAGGTTCTCTCCATTTAGAGTGATATTGGCTGTTGGCTTTGCCTAGATGCCCTTTATTATGTTGAGGAGTTTTCCTTCAATTCCTATTTTGGTGAGAGTTTTTATCATAAATGGGTGTTGGACTTTGTCAAATGCCTTTTCTGCATCAATTGATAAGATCATGTGGTTTTTGTCTTTTGTTTTATTTATGTGGTGGATTACATTAATGGTTTTCCTGATATTAAACCAGCCTTGCATACCTGGTATAAATCCCACTTGATCAGGGTGAATTATTTTTTTGATGTGTTGTTGTATTCTATTGGCTAGAATTTTGTTGAGGATTTTTGCATCTATGTTCATGAGGGATATAGGTCTATAATTTTCTTTTTTTGTAATGTCTTTACCTGGTTTTGGTATCAGGGAGATGGTGGCTTCATGGAATGAGTTGGGTAGTATTCCGTCATTTTCTATGCTTTGAAATACCTTTAGTAGTAGTGGTGTTAACTCTTCTCCGAAAGTTTGGTAGAACTCTGCAGTGAAGCCGTCCGGGACAGGGCTTTTTTTTTGTTGGAGGTTTTTTGATTACCGTTTCAATCTCTTTTTTTGTTATGGGTCTATTTAGTTGTTCTACTTCTGAATGTGTTAGTTTAGGTAGGTAGTGTTTTTCTAGGAATTCATCCATTTCTTCTAGGTTTTCAAATTTGTTAGAGTACAATTTTTCATAATGATCTGAAATGATTCTTTTAATTTCATTTGGTTCTGTTGTGATGTGGTCCTTCTCGTTTCTTATTCGGGTTATTTGTTTCCTTTCCTGTATTTCTTTAGTCAGTCTAGCCAATGGTTTATCAATTTTGTTAATTTTTTCAAAGAACCAGCTTTTGGCTTTGTTAATTCTTTCAATTGTTTTTCTGTTCTCTAATTCATTTAGTTCAGCTCTAATTTTTATCATTTGTTTTCTTCTGGTGCCTGATGGATTCTTTTGTTGCTCACTTTCTATTTGTTCAAGTTGTAGGGACAGTTCTCTGATTTTGGCTCTTTCTTCTTTTTGTATGTGTGCATTTATCGATATAAATTGGCCTCTGAGCACTGCTTTTGCTGTGTCCCAGAGGTTTTGATAGGAAGTATTTTCATTCTCGTTGCATTCTATGAATTTCCTTATTCCCTCCTTGACGTCTTCTATAACCCAGTCTTTTTTCAGAAGGGTATTGTTCATTTTCCAAATATTTGATTTCTTTTCCCTAGTTTTTCTGTTATTGATTTCTAGTTTTATTGCCTTGTGGTCTGAGAAGATGCTTTGTAATATTTCGATGTTTTGGATTCTGGAACGATTTGTTTTATGACCTAATATGTGGTCTATTCTAGAGAATATTCCATGTGCACTAGAAAAAAAAGTATACTTTGCAGCAGTTGAGTGGAGAGTTCTGTATAAGTCAATGAGGTCAAGTTGGTTGATTGTTGTAAGTAGGTCTTCCGTGTCTGTATTGAGCTTCTTACTAGATGTCCTGTCCTTCTTCGAAAGTGGTGTGTTGAAGTCTCCTACTATAATTGTGGAGGTCTCTATCTCACTTTTCAATTCTGTTAAAATTTGATTTATGTATCTTGCAGCCTTGTCATTGGGTGCATAAATATATAATATGGTTATGTCTTCCTCATCAATTGTCCCTTTTATCATTATATAGTGTCCTTCTTTATCCTTTGTGGTGGATTTAAGTCTAAAGTCTATTTTGTCAGAAATTAATATTGCTACTCCTCTTCTTTTTTGCTTATTGTTTGCTTGATATATTTTTTTCCATCCTTTGAGTTTTAGTGTGTTTGTGTCTCTAAGTCTAAGGTGTGTCTCTTGTAGGCAGCATATAGATGGATCGTGTTTCTTTATCCTGTCTGTGACTCTCTGTCTCTTTATTGGTGCATTTAGTCCATTTACATTCAGGGTAATTATAGATAAATAAGTTTTTAGTGCTGTCATTTTGATGCCTTTTTATGTGTGTTGTTGACTATTTCATTTTTCCACATACTTTTTTGTGCTGAGACGTTTTTCTTAGTAAATTGTGAGATCCTCATTTTCATAGTATTTGACTTTATGTTAGTTGAGTTGTTACGTTTTTCTTGGCTTTTATCTTGAGTTATGGAGTTGTTATACCTTTTTGTGGTTACCTTATTATTTACCCCGATTTTTCTAAGTAAAAACCTAACTTGTATTGTTCTATATTGTCTTGTATCACTCTCCATCTGGCAGTTCAATGCCTCCTGTATTTAGTCCCTCTTTTTGATTATTGTGATCTTCTACCTATTGACTTCCATGATTCCCTGGTATGTGTATTTTTTTTTTAATTAATCTTAATTTGTTTGTTTTTGTGATTTCCCTATTTGAGTTGATATCAGGACGTTCTGTTTTGTAACCTTGTGTTGTGCTGGTATCTGATATTATTGGTTTTCTGACTAAACAGTATCCTTTAGTATTTCTTGTAGCTTTGGTTTGGTTTTTGCAAATTCTCTAAACTTGTGTTTATCTGTAAATATCTTAATTTTGTCTCCATATTTCAGAGAGAGTTTTGCTGGATATATGATCCTTGGCTGGCAGTTTTTCTCCTTCAGTGCTCTGTATATGTCGTCCCATTCCCTTCTTGCCTGCTTGGTTTCTGCTGAGTAGTCTGAACTTATTCTTATTGATTCTCCCTTGAAGGAAACCTTTGTTTTCTCCCTGGCTGCTTTTAGAATTTTCTGTTTGTCTTTGGTTTTGGCCAGTTTGATGATAATATGTCTTGGTGTTTTTCTTTTTGGATCAATCTTAAATGGGGTTCGATGAGCATCTTGGATAGATATCCTTTCGTTTTTCATGATGTCAGGGAAATTTTGTGTCAGGAGTTCTTCAACTATTTTTTCTGTGTTTTCTGTCCCCCCTCCCTGTTCTGGGACTCCAATCACCCGCAAGTTATCCTTCTTGATAGAGTCCCAAATGATTCTTAGGGTTTCTTCATTTTTTTAAATTCTTTTATCTGAGTTTTTTTCAGCTATGTTGGTGTTAATTCCCTGGTCCTCCAGATGTCCCAGTCTGCATTCTAATTGCTCGAGTCTGCGCCTCTGACTTCCTATTGTGTTGTCTAATTCTGTAATTTTATTGTTAATCTTTTGGATTTCTACATGCGGTCTCTCTATGGATTCTTGCAACTTATTAATTTTTCCACATGTTCTTGAATAATCTTTTTGAGTTCTTCAACAGTTTTATCAGTGTGTTCCTTGGCTTTTTCTGCAGTTTGCCTTATTTTGTTTGTGATGTCTTGAAGCATTCTGTAAATTCGTTTTTTATATTCTGTATCTGATAATTCCAGGATTGTATCTTCATTTGGGAAAGATTTTGATTCTTTTGTTTGGGGGGTTGTAGAAGCTGTCATGGTCTGCTTGTTTATGTGGTTTGATATGGACTGCTGTCTCCGAGCCATCACTGGGAAACTAGTTTTTCCAGAAAATCCGCTAAAAAAAATGCAGTCAGATCCCTATCAGAGTTCTCCCTCTAGCTCAGGCAATTCAGATGTTAATGAAGCCGCCTGGGGAGGGTGGGGGAGGGGTCAGAGAGATAGGAGAGTGGCACCTCAGAATATAGCCAGAGTTGCTTGTCTTGCTTGGAATGACTATTATATCTGAGATTCCCGCAGGGCACATCGCCTATGTGTGCTGGCTGTGTGGAGATTGCCCCCGGGGGGTCTGGCCCGCTGAAGTCACGGTCAGATCCTCCGATTCCAGCCCCACGCCCAATGTCAAGGTTCCCCTGCTGGGGCGGTGCACTCTTGACTCCAAGATCAGTCGCTGCCTCCCAGGGACTTCTCGTCTTGCCAGCCGCTTCGCCGTGCCACCCCCGCGAACCGGCTAGGCCCCCTCCCGGGGTCAGTTCAGGTGAGTGGAGCAGCTCCCCGTGCTTGTGCCATGACTGCGAGTCCCGGCTGGGACGCTGCTCTCCCTGCTCCAAGACCAGTCGCTGCCTCCCGGGGACTTCTCCCACCAGCTGCGTTGCCACGCCACCCGCGCCAATGGGCTGGTCCCCCTCCCGGGGTTAGTTCAGGGGAGTGGACAGCTCTCTGTGCTTATGCCGTGCCTGCGCTCAGTCAAAATCCCGGCGGGACGGTTCCCCAGCTGGGACGCTGCTCTCCCTGCTCCAAGACCAAACACTGCCTCCTGGGGACTTCTCCCACCGGCTGCGTTGCCACGCCACCTGCGCGAACTGGCTAGGCCCCCTCTTGGGGTTAGTTCAGGGGGGTGGAGCAGCTCTCCGTGGTTATGCCATGCCTGCGCCCAGCCAGAATCCCGGTGGGATGGTTCCCCGGCTGGGACGCTGCTCTCCCCACTCCAAGATCTGTCACTGCCTCCCGGGGACTTCTCCCACCGGCTGCGTCGCCACGCTGCCCGCGCAAACCGGCTGGGCCCCCTCCTGGAGTGAGTTCGGGGGCTAGGGCTGGGCCTCTTGTTTGTGCCGTCTGCTCCCCTGGGCTCTGCCCTAAGTCTGGTGCCAAAGGTTACCTTACTGGTTCGCTGGCTCCAGGCTCTGAAAACAATCGCTGCTTCCCCGTATTTGTTTGTTCTCCGTCTCTAAATCTGTGTTTATTGTTCAGGGTTTGTAGATTGTTATGTATGTGATCGATTCACTTGTTTTTCCGAGTCTTTGTTGCAAGAGGGATCCGAGGTAGCGTCTACCTAGTCCGCCATCTTGGCCCGGCCCCATCATCATTCTTTATCTTTGGGTAGTATTCCATTGTGTGTATGTACCATAGTTTATCCATTCATCTGTTGATCGGCACTATCTTAGTTATCTAATGCTGCTATAACAGAAATGCTACAAGTGGATGGCTTTAACAAAGAGAAATTTATTTCTTCACAGTAAAATAAGCTAAAAGTCTAAAGTCGGGGCATTGGCTCCAGGGGATGTCTTTCTCTCTCTGTTGGCCTTTTTATCAATCTTCCCCAGACTAGGAGCTTTTCTGCGCAGGGACCCTGGATCCAAAGGATGCCCTCTGCTCCTGATACTGCTTTCTGGTGGTATGAGGTCCCCAACTCACTGCTTGCTTCCCTTTCCTTTTTATCTTTTGAGAAATAAAAGGTGGTGCAGGCCACACCCCTGGCAAACTTCCTTTACACTGAATGAGGAATGTGACCTGGGTAAGGGTGTTACAATCCCACCCTAATCCTCTTTAACATAAAATTACAATCACAGAGTGGAGGACCACCACACGATACTGGAAATCATGGACCAGCCAAATTGATACACACATTTTTGGGGGGACATAATTCAATCCATGGCAGGCACTTAGGTTGTTTCCATCTTTTACCTATTGTGAATAATGCTCCCGTGACCATAGCTGTGCATGTGTCTATTTGTGTGATGGCTCTTATTTCTCTAAGATATATTCCTAGGAGTGGGATTGCTGGATCATATGGTATTTCTATTTGTAGCTTTTTTAGGAAGCGCTATATTTTTTTCAAAAATTGTTATACCATTTTGCATTCCCACCAGCAGTGCATAAGGGTTCCAGTCTCCTGACAACCTCTTCAACGTTTGCTATTCTGTTTTCTCTTTTGACTTTGTGCCAGCCATGCCGGGGTGAGATGGCATCTCATTGCAGTTTTGATTTGCATTTCTCTAATGGCTAGTGATTGTGAGCATTTCCTCATATGTATGTTAGCTGCCTGAATGTCTTCTTTGGTGAGGTGTCTGTTCATATCCTTTGCCCATTTTTCAATTGGATTATTTGTCTTATTATTGTAGAGGTGTTGGAATTTCTTATACATTTCAGAGATTAAAGCTTTGTTGGATATGTCATAGCCAAATTTTTTCCCCAGTCTGTAGGTTCTCTTTTTACTTTTTTGGTGAAGCCATTTGATGGACATAAGTATTTAATTTTTTAGGAGATCCCATTAATCTAGTTTATTTTCTGGCATTTGTGTGTTGTTAATCACGGTTTGTATGCTGTTCATGCCGTATATTAGGGCCCCTAGTGTTGATCCTAATTTTTCTTCCATGATCTTCATAGTTTTTGGTTTTATATTTAGGCCTTTGATCCATTTTGAATTATTTTTTGTGTATGGTGTGAGGTTTCTGTTTCTTTTTTTTCCAGTTTTTAACAGATGGACATCCAGTTTTGCCAACACCATTTGTTAAAAAAGACTGTCTTTTCCCCATTTAATGGGACTTTGTCAAATATCAGGTGATCATAGGTAGATGGATATACATCTGGGATCTTCATTCTGTTCCGTCCGTCAGTGTGTCTGTCATTGTACCAGTATCAGGCCGTTTTGACTATCGTAGCTCAATAGTAGGTTCTGAGGTCAGGCAGTGCTAAGCCTACTGTTTTGTTCTTTTTCTTCAATAGTGCTTTATTTATCTGGGGCCTCTTTCCTTTCCATATAAAGTTAATGATTAGTTTTTCCATCTCCTTAAATAATGCTGCTGGTATTTGGATAGGGATTGCATTGTATTTCTAGACTGCTTTGTGTAGAATTGACATTTTCACAATATTGAGTCTACCTGTTCATTAGTATGGTAAGTTTTTCCATTTATCTAGGTCTCTTGCAGTAATATTTTGTAGTTTTCTTTGTATATAGGTCTTTTATGTCTCTGGTTAGATTTAGTCCTAAGTATTTTATTTTTTAGGGGCTATTATAAATGGTATTGCTTTCCTGATTTCCTTTTCGTGGGTCGCTTTATTGTTGTATAGGAATCCAACTGATTTTTGTATGTTTATCTTGTATCCTGGTACTCTCCTCAATCTTTGTAATAGTCACAGTAGTTTTCTTAAGGAGGCCTTTGGGGTCCCTATGTATAGTATTATATGATTTGCAAAGAGGTTTCGTTTTACTTCTTCCTTACCTATTTGGATGCACTTTCTTTTTCTTTCCTTATTGATCTAGCTAGGACTTCCAGAGCAATGCTAAATAGGAGTGGTGATAAAGGACATCATTGTCTTGTTTCCATTTTCAAGGGGAATGTTTTCAGCCTATCTCTGTTGAGAATGATGTTGGTTCTTGGTTTTGCATAGATGTCCTTTACTATGCTGAAGAATTTCCCTTCTATTCCGATCTTATCGAGAGTTTATATCAGGATTGCATGTTGGACACTATTGAATGTCTTTTCTGAGTCGATTCAGATGATCATGTGATTCTTTTCATTAATTTTATTTATGTGGTGGATTATGTTGACTGACTTTCTAATGTTGAACCATCTTTGCATGCCTGGTATGACTCCTACTTGGTCATGGTGTATTTTTTTTTATATGGTCCTGAATCCTAGGGTCGCTACAAGTCGGAATTGACTTGATGGCAGTGGATTCGGTCTGGTTTTGGAATCCTATTGGCCAGAATTTCGTTGAGAATTTTTGCATCTATATTCATGAGAGGTGTTGGTCTCTAATTTTCTTTTGTCGTCGTGTCTTTGCCTAGTTTCCATATCAGAGTTATGCTGGCTTCATAGGACGAATTTGGAAGTATCCTTTCTTTTTCTATGTTCTGAAATAGTTTGATTAGTACTGGTGCAAGCTCTTCTCTGAATGTTTGGTAGAATTCTCCAGTTAAGCCACCTGGGCCAGGGATTTTTTTTTGTTGGAAGTTTTTTTTTTTTATTATTACCTTTTCAATCTCTTCTCTTGTTATGGATCTGCTCAGCTTTTCTATCTCAGTTTATGTTAGTTTAGGTAGGTAATGTGTTTCTAGAACATTTCCTGTATGTGCTCACATTCATTGGTATACGGTTTTTCATAGTATTCTGTTATGATCCTTTTCATATCAGCTGGTCTGTTTTAATGTCCCTCATCTCATTTCTTATTTGGGTTATTTGCTTTCTCTTCTGTTTTTCTTTTGTCAGTTTGGTCAGTGGTTTGTCGATTTTGTGAATCTTTTTAAAGAACCAACTTTTGGTCTTGTGGTTTCTTTCTATTATTTGTCTGTTCTCCATTTCATTTATTTCTGCTCTAATCTTTATTATTTCCTTTCTTCTGGTGGCTGTGGGCTTCTTTTGCTGTTCTCTTTCTATTTGTTTGAGTTGTAGGACTAACATTTTGATATTGGCCTCTCTCTCCCTCCACTCTCTCTTTTCGTGTCCATTTCGCCAGCTTCTAACCCCCTCCACCCTCTCACCCCCCCTCCAGGCATGAGATGCCAACATAGTCTCAAGTGTCCACCTGATCCAAGAAGCTCACTACTCACCAGCATCCCTCTCCAGCCCATTGTCCAGTCCAATCCATGTCTGAAGAGTTGACTTCGGGAATGGTTCCTGTTCTGGGGCAATAGAAGGTCTGGGGGCGATGACCACTGGGGTCCTTCCAGTCTCAGCCAGACCATTAAGTGTGGTCTTTTTACAAGAACTTGGGGTCTGCATCCCACTGCTCTCCAGCTCCCTCAGGGGTTCTCTGTTGTGTTCCCTGTCAGGGCAGTCATCATTTGTAGCTGGGCACCATCTAGTTCTTCTGGTCTCAGGATGATCTAGTCTCTGGTTCATGTGACCCTTTCTGTCTCTTGGACTCATAATCACCTTGTGTCCTTGGTGTTCTTCATTCTTCTTTGATCCAGGTGGTTTGGGACCAATTGATGCATCTTAGATGGCTGCTTGCTAGCGTTTAAGACCTCAGAATGCAGAATGTTTTCTTAATAGATTTTATTATGCCAATTGACTTAGATGTCCCCTGAAACCATGGTCCCCAGACTCCTGCCCCTGCTATGCTGGCCTTCGAAGCATTTAGTTTATTCAGCAAGCTTCTTAGCTTTTGGTTTAGTCCAGCTGTGCTGACCTCCCCTGTATTGTGGGTTGTCTTTCCCTTCACCTAAAGTAGTTCTTATCTACTATCTAATTAGTGAATGCCCCTCTCCCACGCTCCCTCCCTCCCCCCTCTCATAACCACGAAAGAATGTTTTCTTCTCAGTTTAAACTATTTCTCAAGTTCTTTAATAGTGGTCTTATACAATATTTGTCCTTTTGCAACTGACTAATTTCACTCAGCATAATGCCTTCCAGGTTCCTCCATGTTATGAAATGTTTCACAGATTCCTCACTGTTCTTTATCGATGTGTAGTATTCCATTGTGTGAATATACCATAATTTATTTATCCATTCATCTGTTGATGGGCACCTTGGTTGCTTCCATGTTTTTGCTATTGTGAACAGTGCTGCAGTAAACATGGGTGTGCATATATCTGTTCCTGTAAAGGCTCTTATTTCTCTAGGATATATTCCAAAGAGTGGGATTGCTGGGTCGTATAGTAGTTCCATTTCTAGCTTTTCAAGGAAGCAATAAATCCATTCCCAAAGTGGTTGCACCGTTTGACATTCTCACCAGCAGTGTAGAAGTGTTCCAATCTCTCCACAGCCTCTCCAACTTTTATTATTTTGTGTTTTTTGGATTAATGCCAGCCTTGTTGGAGTGAGATGAAATTTCATTGTATTTTCGATTTGCATTTCTCTAATGGCTAAAATGATCTTGAACATTTCCTCATATATCTGTTAGCTACCTGAATGTCTTCTTTAGTGAAGTGTCTACTCATATCTTTTGCCCATTTTTGAATTGGGTTATTTGCCTTTTTTGGCAGTTGAGTTTTTGCAGTTTCATGTAGACTTTAGAGACTAGGCGCTGATCAGAAATGTCATAGCTAAAAACTTTTTCCCAGTCTGTAGGTAGTCTTTTTACTCTTTTGGTGAAGTCTTTGGATGAGCATAGGTGTTTGATTTTTAGGAGCTCCCACTCATCTAGTTTTTCTTCTACATTCTTTATAATGTTTTGTATACTGTTTATGCCATGTATTAGGGCTCCTAATGTCCCTATTTTTTCTTCCACGATCTTTATCATTTTAGATTTTATATTTAGGTCTTTGATCCATTTTGAGTTAGTTTTTGTGCATAGAGTTAGGTATGGGTCTTGTTTCATTTTTTTGCAGATGGATATCCAGTTATGCAAGTGTCATTTGTTAAAAAGAATGTCTTTTCCCCATTTAACTGTTTTGGGGCCTTTGTGAAATATCAGCTGCTCATATGTGGATGGATTTATGTCTGGATTCTCAATTCTGTTCCATTGGTCCATGTATCTGTTGTTGTGCCAGTACCAGGCTGTTTTGACTACTGTGGCGGTATAATAGGTTCTAAAATCAGGTAAAGTAAGGCCTCCCACTTTGTTCTTCTTTTTCAGTAATGCCTTATTTATCCGGGGCCTCTTTCCCTTCCATATGAAGTTGGTGCTTTGTTTCTCCACCTCATTAAAGAATGTCGTTGGGATTTGGATCAGGATTGCATTAATTCTAGGATTTTTTTTATTCCTTCTTTGATTTGTTCTGTTACCCAGTTGTTTTCCAACATGGCGTTATTCAGTTCCCAAGTATTTTTTTTCCCCTTGCTCTCCCTGTTATTGTTTTCTATTTTTATGGCATTATGATCAGAATAATGCTTTGCATTATTTTGATATTTTGGGTTTTATTGAGGGTTGCTTTGTACCCTAAAATGTAGTCTTTTCTAGAGAATGTTCCAAGTGTGTTGGAAAATAATGTATATTTGGCTGCTGTTGGGTGGAGTGTCCTCTATATATCTATGAGGTCAGTTTGGTTTATTGTGACTTTTAGATCTTCTGTGTCTTTGCTGAGTTTTTCTCCAGATGTTCTGTCCATATTGAGAGTGGTCCATTGAAGTCTCCTATTATTACTGAACTATTTCTCTCTTCAGTGCTGTTAGAATTCGTTTTATGTATTTTGGGGTCCCATCATTGGGTGTGTAGACATTTATTAAGGTTATTTTTTCTGGGTGGATTGTCCCTCTAATCATTACATAATGTCTTTCCTTGTCTTTTATAATGGATTTTGCTTTAAAGTCTATTTTATTTGAGATTAGTATTGCCAGTCTTGCTCTTTTTTGGTTACTGTTTACTTGATAAGTTTTTTTTTCCGTCCTTTGATTTTTAATATATTCATGTGTTCATGTCTAAGATGTGTCTCTCGTAGACAATATGTTGATGGGTTGTGTTTTCTAATCCACTCTGCCACTCGTTTTCTCTTTAGAGGTGCATTTAAGCCATTTGCATTCAGTGTGGTTATCAATAGGTATGAGTTTATTGCTGTCATATTGTAGTTTTTTTTTTTTTCTTTTTTTGTGGTGCTGACATTTTCTTTGTTCCCCTTAGTCTCCTGTGCTGAGTTCCTTTTGTTTGTGGATTTTCTTTTCATTTCTTTCTTTATTACAGGTTTTGTGTATACTGGGCCTTTACATGATTTTCTTCTATTTTATTTTGATGAGTAGGTTTGTTAATTTTCTTTGTGGTTACTTTGAAACTTATCCTTGTCTTCCTTACTTTGAACCAGTCTTTTATTACTTGATAGCACCCTGACTTCCTCTCCATTTGAAAGTTCTGAAACACTTTAGCCATTTATTCCTCCTTTTATTGTTTTGACATTGTCATCATTTACAGATTGATGTCTCTGGTTCCCTGTTTTAAGTTTTTCAGCTTTGTGTTATTATTGAAAATTCATTACCTAGGTTGGTATCTGACTGAAGCTGTCCTTTGTCCTAGACTCATGTTGTTGTCTGATGTTGTTGGTTCTCTAACCTAGTAACTTCCTTGAATATTTCTTGTAAGTTTGACTTGGTTTTTTCCAAATTTTCTTAATTTCTATTTATCTAGATTTTTGCCATCATATTTGATAGAGAGTTTTGGAGAATATATTATTCAAGGTTTTATTTATATCGTTCCATTGGCTTCTTGCCTGCATAGTTTCTGATGAGTAATCAGAGTTTAGTCTTATTGTTTCCCCTTTGTAAATGACTTTTCTTTTTCCCCGTGCTTTTCTCAGGATTCTTTCTTTGTCTTCAGTTTTCACAAGTGTGATTATGATATATCCTGGTGACTTTCTTTTGGGATTTATCCTATATGAGTTTCGTTGAACTTCTTGGATGTTAAGCTTTTTGTCTTTCATGATATTTGGAAAGTTTTCTGGCAACAAGTCTTCAACAATCTTTTCTGTGTTTTCCATTTTCTCCCCCTGTGCTGCAACTCTGATCATGCACAAATTTTTGTCTCTTATTGTGTCCCATATAACTCTTAGGTTTTCTTCATTCTTTTGTCTGATTTTTCCTCAAAGTTGTGTTCATGGTTTTGTCTTCATTCTCACTGATTCTGTTTTCCATTGTTTTGAATTTGCTCCTAAAACCTTCTATTGAGTTGTCCATTCTGAAATTTTTGTTGATTTTCTTTTGGATTTCTAGTTGTTGTTTTTGTATGATTTCTAATTATTTATTTATTTAGATTTTTTTTTCTTGTATTATTTTCCTGAATTCCTCTATTGCTTTGTCTGTGTTGTCCTTAATTTGGCTATGTTTTTGTTAGTTTTGTGTGTTCCATAGTTTTGTCTGTTTTTTCCTTGGTTTTGTCTGTGTTTTCTTTGATCTTTCCAAATCTCTTGGAGAGACCTAAATATTAGTCTTTTGAATTCCATATCTGGTAGTTCCATTGCCTTTACTTTGTCTGAAGGTTATCTGATTCTTTATTTTGGTCACTTGCTGAAGCCATCTTGTCCTGATTTTTTTAAATATGTTTTAATATTGTGTGCTGTCTCTGAGACATTAAAGTATGATATTTTTTATTTATTGATTGTATGTTCATTTGTTTTGTCCTGCTTTTCTCTTTTTTTTGTTTTGTTTTGGTATATCAAGGCAGGGCAGGGTAGGCATGCTCTGTTGCTTGCTTGTCTGTGGACATGCTAGCTCTCACCATCTTATCCGGGTGCAGCAGGCACGGTGAACCCATTTCACTGTACACTGGTTTGCTGAGATGACTGGAGGTGGACAGCCAGGTGCTGTCTACCTCCTGATGTTGGTCCAATGGTGTGGGAGCATTTACAGCTCCTCACCAGTTGGGCAGGGTGTTGGATGGGGAGTGGTACAGGCTCGCTTCCCACAGTTCAGAAGCTGGTTAAGTAACAGGAGAAGAGGGGCAGTGTGGGTCCAGTGTGGCAGCATGCCTGAGCACTGGGGGCACTCTAGCCATCATGGTATGGCTGAGCCTGGCAGGAAGGGGGGTGGAAGTGGCATATGGGACTAGGTGAGAGGAAGAAAGAGAAAAAAAAGTGGTGGCATGGAAGGAGCTGGCCGGTGGGGTAGGTGGATTTAGAGGGTGGTGGGAAGGAGGGGGATGTAGCATGCACAGGTAGGTGAGGGGTAGAAAAAAAGAAAGAAAAAACAGAAAAAAGAATGGTGACATATTGGGGGCTGGCGGGTAGAGGTGGGAAGGCCTAGGGGCCTAGTGGGAAGGGGGGTGCTTATGGGTCTAGGTGGGAGGGAGAAGGAAAAGAAGAAAAGAAAAAAAAAATCTGTGCCCATTTTTTTTTTAAAGTTGGTTTTTACAACTCAGAGTATTTTTAAATGGGCATTGTATGAAAATGAGGACGTGAGATGCCAATGTGCAAATACAATGTTAAGAGCTCAGGGTTTGTGGTCTACTGGCTATGCATCGAAGTTGAGGTTTAATGTCTCTGAGCTTTAGCTTCCTTATCTATAAGGTAGGCACCCTGGTGGAGCAATGGTTCAGAGCTCAGGGTATTAACCAAAGGGTTGACAGTTCAAACCCACCAGCGACTCTATGGGAGAAAAGACTTGGCAACCTGCTCCTGTAAAGATTACAGCCTAGGAAACCCTATGGGGCAGCTCTACTCTGTCAGATAGGGTCACTGTGAGTTGGAATCTACTCAGCAGCACCCCACAGCAACAAATCTGTAAAGTGAGATTAATATCTCCTAGAACTGGGGTGAGGACTAGCTAAAATAATATAGACGAAACTTGGCACAGCACCTGGCACATGGTTAAGTGCTCATCAAGCAGTAGGGGAAAATGATAGCTTCTTTTATCATTCCCTCAGTATTATTTAGAGCAAGTTTTAGTGTGTAAATGAGTAAATAAATAAATCGTAGGTTTGTTGATGAGAAAGCACTTACCTTTAGAGATATTTATGGTCTCCAATGGGTGCAATGAGCTGGGTAAATACTATGTGGGGTTGGGGTGGACAATAGAGCTTTGGTAAAAGAGTGAATCAGGGAAAGTTTCATGGGTCCAGTTGCACTTGAGTAGGGTTGTAAAGAACAAGCAGGTTTTGAATATGCAGATATGAAGAAGAATAATATTTGGGTATAGATAATAAAATAGTAAAGGTACAGAAATAGAGAAATCCAAGGGCCTCTATGAGTTCATTTTGAAGGCAGTTTAGGAAACATGAAAGGGAATGGACTTGATTAGACTGGAAAGGGACAGAGGCTGGATTTCACGCTTTGCTAGACTTATATTCCTGCACTGGGGCCATAAGCTGGGTCTGGTGCTCTAGTATAAGGTACCGCGGTGGTTGTTATTCATGTGGATGGGCTGGATGCCAGGTAGTGAGGAATGGGGTGGGCATGTTCCAAGGCTCAGCCCATAGCTCTGCAGAGCCTCTTCAGCTTCTTCATGAGCCTGCTGTACAACTGGAGGCAGAAAGCAAGCATTTACAGGAGGTAGTAAAATGTTTTTACCAATTTCTCTGAAGGGGTTGGAGGAGGAAAAGGGAGAAGATGAGGGAAGATGCAGCATTGTGTAGGGGCCTGGTTTCTCACGGGAGTCCCTGGTGGTGCAAACGGTTAAAGTGTTCAGCTGCTAACCGAAAGACTGGAGGTTCAAATCCACCCAGAAGTTCTTTAGAAGAAAGGTGATATACTTATGAAAAATCAGTCATTGAAAACTCTATGGAGCACAGCTCTACTCTGACACATGTGGGATCGTCATGAATCAGAATCAACTTTGATAGCAACTGGTTTGGTCTCTCATGAGCCTTAAAGAAGTGTAATGATGCAACATCCTCTTTATAGCCTCCAGAGAGAGTTATCACTCATTTGGGGTCCCCAGACCCGTGACAAAAGGCAATGACAAGTTTTCATCATTGTTGTTTTAAATATCCAGCATGTTGTTTTCCTCTTTATTTAGGTAGGCCAGGCAGCCTCTATCCCTTCATACCTACATGACATCACTCTGTCTTTGTCATGGGACTCTGTAAGTTTTTCCATTTCAAACCAAGACTCAGAATGGTCGCCTTGCCCAGATAAATCACTCAGAAAGTCAGCGAGGACACTATGAACATAGTCATATGTTCCCTAAACTTGTGCTTCCTTCAATGGACAAACTGACCTCTCTTCTATTATAAAGAATTAATAGTCACTTTAATTTATTAAAAAAAAAAAAAATTTTTTTTTTTAAATTTATAGTCGCTTTAAATTTTAGTTCTCATCAAATGACTATGAAAAACCAAAACCAAACCCCGTGCCATCGAGTCGATTCCGACTCGTAGCGACCCTACAGGACAGAGTAGAACTGCCCCATAGAGTTTCCACCTGGTGGATTTGAACTGCTGACCTTTAGGTTAGCAGCCAGAGCCATAGCACTTAACCACTACACCACCAGGGTTTCCTCAAATGACTATAAGAAGTAATAAAAGACATGGACAACGGCCATCCAGAAACTTCTAAATTGGAAGTAACTTGTGCCGAATTGCTTCTAGACCTTTAATTTCCGTTTAGCAGGTGGTAACCACTTCCCTGCAAGGTGCCAGATGCACCTAAATATTTTTTGTAATCCCTGAGTATTTAAAAAAAAAAAAAAAGTGGTTTACTGAAAGGCGACTGAGAAGGGTGCTGTGTTCAGTA
Source organism: Loxodonta africana (assembly GCF_030014295.1). Lineage (NCBI taxonomy): Eukaryota > Metazoa > Chordata > Mammalia > Proboscidea > Elephantidae > Loxodonta > Loxodonta africana. The sequence goes on from NC_087351.1 coordinate 7,372,858, forward strand.
AGGTGCCAGAATACGTGTGGACACCATTCAGCAGTGTGTGAGAGACTTCCCAGCAGAGTCCTCCAGTCCTCCTCTTCACCTGCACAGTGGGGCTTCATGTCTTAGGGCACAATATGTTCTCTGAAAAAATCACACAGCTGTTGCAGTGAGAGATGTGCTCTTCCTGCAGCAGGGCTCTCCCATCACTCCTACAGGCTGGCTCACTTCATTCAGAGACTCCTGGGGCCTTGGGACAAGAACAAGAAAGCATTAATGAGGAACAGTATGCTGAAGGAAAATTATATCCTGCAAGCCAAGTGGCAGTGACTTCAGCTGACAACATCACAGGCAATGCCTTAGTTACAACCCTCAATACACATCAGCAGGCATGAGGAATGTAGACAATGTTTACCCCTTTTGCTCCTTATTCCTGTCTTCGCTTTTTTTCCACACTTAGGTGGGCACTTGGCTTGCAGGTGTTTGTGCTCAGGCAGACATCTTGCTTTTTCTGAATCAGAGAAGTCATCAGAGAGGAAGAGATAGGGTTTGGGAAAGTTTCTTAAGGAGCTGGAGAAGAGCATATGGAGGTCCCCCAAGGCAGAAGTGGCTTAGACTGAGGACTAAACGAATTGAAAAAAAAAAAAAAATGAAGAAAAGCAACGTGCACAAGTGAAAAAGGAAACATGAAAATCGTGGTGCAAAAGAGATAGGATAAGTTAGGCATCCTATAGATTTGGTCAATGACTCCTTTGAATGAGGAGTTTAGCACATGGACGACTTCAGTGCTTACTGCTGGGGAGAGAGGAATCCTGAAGGACTACTGGGCTCAAGGTCGAAGAGTCTAGGCTCTGCTTCTTGCTTCACTGTTTCCTAGTTGTGTAAACTTGGGAAAATCACTTAGTATCCTTGAACCTCAATCTCCTCAAGTGTAAACATTCACTAATAATAATATCCAGCAATAAAATTGTTGTATGGATTAAATGCCACCATTAATCTGTCAGTCTGTCATGCAGTGGTGGCTTGCATGTTGCTGTGAGGCTGGAAACTATGCCACTGATATTTCCGATACCAGCATGGTCACCCATGGTGGACAGGCTTCAGCGGACCTCCAGGCTAAGACAAACTGGCAAGAATGACCTGGTGGCCTAATTCTGAAAAAATTGGCCAGTGAAAACCTTATGAATAACGGAACATTGTCTTATGTAGTGCTGGAAGATGAGCCCCTCAGGTTGGAAGGCGTTCAAAATACAACTGGGGAAGAGTTGCCTCTTAAAAGTACAGTTGACTTTAATGATGTGGATGGAGTAAAGCTTTCAGGACCTTGCTGAAGTGGCATGACTCAAAATGAGAAGAAACAACTGCAAGCATCCATTAGTTATTGGAATGCGGAATGTACAAAGTATGAATCTAGGAAAACTGGAAGTTGTCAAAAATGAAATGGAATGCTTGAAGATAGATATCCTAGGCATTAGTGAGCTGAAATGGACTGGAATGGCCATTTTGAGTCAGACAATCATATGGCCTACTATGCCAGGAATGACAAATTGAAGGGGAGCAGCTTCACATTCATCGTCAAAAAAAAAAAAAAAAAATCAAGATCTATCCTGAAGTACAATGCTATCAGTGATATAATAATGTCCACACATCTGCAAGGAAGACTAGTTAATACGATTACTATTCAAAATTATACAACAACTACTAATGCCAAAGATCAGGAAATTGAAGATTTTCACCAACTTCTGCAGTCTGAAATTGATCAAACATGCAATCAAAATGGATTGATAGTTACTGGTGTCTAGAATGCAAAAGGTGGAAACAAAGAAGAAGGATAAGGAGTCGGAAAATATGGCCTTGGTGATAGAAGCAATGCCAGAAATCATATGATAGAATTTTGCGAGACCAGAGACCTATTTTGGAAATACATTTTCAACAACATAAACAGCGTCTATACATGTGGACCTTGCCAGATTGAACACACGGGAATCAAATTGACTACATTTGTGGAAAGAGACAAAGGAGAAGTTCGATACAATCAGTCAGAACAAAGCCAGGGGTTGACTGTGGAGCAGGCCACCAATTGCTCATATACAAGTTCAAGCTGAAGCTGAAGAAAATGAAAACAAGTCCATGAGAGTCAAAGTGCAGCCTCGAGCATATCCCATCTGAATTTAGAGACCATCCCCAAAATAGATTTGACATATTGAACACTAATGACTGAAGACCAAACAAGTTGTGAGATGATATCAAAGACATCCTACACGAAGAAAGCAAAAGGTCATTAAAAAGACAGGAAAGAAAGAAAAGACCAAAATGGATGAAAGAAGAGACTTGCTCTTAAATGTCGAGTAGCTAAAACGAATGGAAAATATGATGAAATAAACGAGCTGGACAGAAGATTTTAAAGGGTGGCTGGAGAAGAAAACGTATTGTAATAACATGTGCAAAGACCTGGAGTTGGAAAATCAAAGGCAACAACATGCTTGGCATTTTTCAAGTTGAAAGAACTGAAGAAAAAAATCAAGCCTCGAGTTGTAATAGTGAAAGATTCTGTGGGCAAAATATTGAACGACGCAGGAAGCATCAAAAGAAGATGGAAAGAATACACAGAATCACTGCATAACAAAGAATTGGTCAACATTCAGCTATTTCAGGGGGAACCGATGGAATTGAAGGAAGAAATCAAAGCTGCACTGAAGGCACTGGCGAAAAACAGGGCTCCAGGAATTGATGGAATATAACTCGAGATATTTAAAAAATGGATGCAAAGCTGGAAGCGCTCACTCTTCTATGCTAAGGAATTTGGAAGAGAGCTACCTGGCCAACCAACTGGAAGAAATCCATATTTGTGCTCATTCCAAAGAGAGGTGGTTCGACTGAATGTGGAAATTTTTGAACAATATCATTAATATCACACGCAAATAAAATTTTGCTAAAGATAATTCAAAAATTGTTGCAGCAGTATATTGAAATGAAACTACCAGAAATTCCAGCTGGATTTAGAAGAGAATGTGGAATGAGGGATATTATTGCTGATGTTAGATAGATCTTGGCTGAAACAGAGAATAACAGAAACATGTTTACCTGTGTTTTTATTGACTACGCAAAGGCATTGGACTGTGTGGATCATAACGAATTATGGGTAACATTGTAAAGAATGGGAATTCTGGAACACTTAATTGTGTTCATGTAGAACCTGTACATAGACAAAAGGGATGTTATTTGAATACAACAAAGGGATACTGAGTGGTTTTAAAATCAGGAAAGGTGCACATCAGGGTTGTATCATTTCACCATATTTATTAAATCTGTACTCTGAGCAATTAGTCTAAGAAGCTGGGCTATATGAAGAAGAACTCAGCATCAGGATTGGAGGAAGATTCGTTAACTACCTGTGATATGCAGATGACACAACCTTGCTTGCTGAAAGTGAACGGGACTTGAAGAACTCATTAGTGAAGGTCAAAGACTATAGACTTCAGTATACTTCAACACAAAGACAACAAAAATCCTCACAACTGAACGAATAAGCAACATCATGATAAACGGAGATAAGATTGAAGTTGTTGAAGATTTCATCTTACTTAAATCACAATCAATGCCCATGGAAGCAGAAGTCAAGAAATTTTGCGTTGGCCAATTCTACTGCAAAAGGCCTCTTTAAAGTGTTAAAAAGTGATGATGTCACTTTTAGGACTAAGGTGCACCTGGCACTAGCCATAGAATTTTCAATCACCTCCTATGAATGTGAAAGCTGAACACTGAATAGGGAAGACCAAAGAGTTCATGCCTTTGAATTATGGTGTTGACAAAGAGTATTGAATATACCATGGACTGCCACAAGAACGAACAAATCTATCTTGGAAGAAGTACAGCCAGAATGCTCCCAAGAAGGGAGGATGGCGAGACTTCATCTCATGTACTATGGACTTGTTATCAGGAGGGACCAGTGCGTGGAGAAGAACATTATGCTTGGTAAGGTAGAGGGTCAGTGAAAAAGAGGAAGCCCCTCAATGAGCTGAATTAACACAGTGGCGGCAACAATGGGTTCAAACATAGCAAAGGTTGTGAGGATGGTGCAGAACTGGGCAGTGTTTCATTCTGCTCTAAATCAGGTCACTATGAGTTGGAACCAATTCGGTGACACCCAACAACAACGAATGGATTAAAGGAGGCTATGGTTGTGCTAAGTACTATTTAATAAGATATTACATGCAAGTCAACTCTCATTATTTGCATAAACAAGGACAGTTGCTGGTCAGAAATTATAAAGTGTTTCTTCATGGAGGGCACTTACACTATCTCATAGTTCATCGTAACTTGAACTACATCAACAAGCTTTAGTTTAGTAGCAGACCTTGGAATCTTCTGTGATGGGGTAGTAGATATTAGAGGACTTATTAAAAAAAATAATGCAAATCTTCATGCTTTACAAGTTTTTGTGATGCTTCCTATCCTACCCAAGGCTAAAGAAAAAAAAAAGGCTAGAGACACAAATATTCCTGTAACAGTTCAAGAAGGACCCTAGTCCATTTCCCCGCCAATTCATCATATGTTACAATTGGCGTCACTCTGGGTTTTTTGGGGGGGCTTAGTAATCCTGCTCAGAGGATGGAGGCCATCTGGGTGGACGTGTACTTTCACATCCTATGATTTTTGAGAGGATAAATGACTGTACAATGCTCTATGTGTATGAAGCGCTAAAGGCAAATGCTATGGGCTCGTTACTGCTGTAGTTCACAGAGGAAACTTGTGGCAGTGGAGACAAGTGGACTCACAAAAGCCGAGCTGGGTCTGAACCCTGACTCTGCCCTATTCTGTGTGGCCTCAGGCAAATCATCGAACCTCTCTGTGCCTTAGCTGCGTCATCTGAAAAAGGAGGAAGATATCCACCTCACTCCCACACAGGATATGGGGATGACAAAACACATATTAATGGACTTCCGAAACTCTAAGGTGCTAAACCAATGCCCTTGTTTGAATGTGAAGCCTGTGAGCCATCTGTTTGCTCTCCCTATTGCCCACCCTCTGTCTCTAGGAGGAAGCCTGAAAGATCTCCCTGCACAGAGCCTGTACCGATATTATATGTGTCTGAACTCCACTGAGTTCTGGTCTTCTGATTCAATAGTCATAGCCTTTAAAATCCACAATGTGTTTTAGACCATGCGGCTGTGAAGAGGCAAGAAGTGTAATATCCTGGGATGGAGCACAAGGTCTGTGCTGTCTTCTGATGAAGGTGATCTCTGGTCATTGTTCGTTTTGAATACCTCCACTGTGCACTTTCCATCATTTTTATGACAAAAAAAACAGCAGCTAAGTAGCATCGGTAGAGTCCTGGTTGAGGATTGAGTTGGTTTAAAGCATTTCATTTCAGATTACTTATAAAGATTTCAGTGCACCGTTCCTCCATTCCACCTGGCAGTCAATTTCCTTCTGGCTCACAATGACACGAAAGTCATCTTATGAGCCTGAATACAGCAGTTTAAAAGTCCCCTGAACCAGGACAAAAAAGTTTGTTTTCTTTAAAGAGTAAGCTTTTCTGTGGCCTGGCTTAAATTCTTTTTAATGTTGTTTTGAAATGCAGCATATGTTTTTCTGGCACAGAAATATACTTTCCTTCCCTCTATTTCTTTCCTAGGACCAGAAGTGGTTCTTCAGCTCAAGTACCCAAGGCAGGCACAGGCTTGATTTGACTGACAGCTTTGGGGAGTTCCTGCCCAGCATTTTAAAGGAGATGGAGTTGGCATTTAGCATATGTCATGGATTGAATTGTGTCCCCCAAAAATGTGTGTCAACTTGGTTAGGCCATGATTCCCAGTGTTGTGTGGTTGTCCACCATTTTGTGTACTGATGTGATTTTCCTCTGTGTTATAAATCCTGATCTCTGCCTGCGGTTAATGAAGCAAGATTAGGTTATGTTAAAGAGGATTAGGGTGGGATGAAACACTCTTACTCAGGTCACAGCCCTGATCCTACGTAAGGGGCGTTTCCCTGGAGTGTGGCCTTCATCACTTTTTATCTTACCAGAGATAAAAGGAGAGAGAAGAAAGCAGAGAAAGAAGACCTATTACCACCAAGAAAGAAGCGCTGGGAGTGGAGGGTGCCTGCACTGAGAATCTCCTAAACCAGGGAAAGATTGATGACGAAGACCTTCCTCCAGAGCAGACAGAGAGAGAAAGCCTTCCCCAGGAGCTGGTGCCCTGAATTCAGACTTCTACCCTCCTGAACTGTGAGAGAATAAATTTCTGTTTGTTAAAGCCATGCACTTGCGGTATTTCTGTTACAGCAGTGCTGGATGACTGAGACGGTATGATGTCTCATTATCTGGGGAAAATCTGTCCTGCCGTGGCCAGGACTTTTCACTTGCTGAGGAAAGTCGACGTCTTTTAATAGTTAAGACACATTGCCAATACTTTTTCTCCCCTTTTGGCTAGTGCCAACTGACTAGCATTTATTTTTCAGTTGGTGAATCCTGACTGTCACTTTTGCTTTGCAGAGGAGCAGCTATTATCTTTGAAAAACACAGGTGCTATTTTTCTATATACCACTTTTTTAGGGCATTGGTCACAAAGCCGTACATACAAGGCTTAATTTAATTTAATAATAATGATAACGAGACGAGCATGATTCTGTCCTGCAGGGAAGCAAGCTGTTGTGGAACAAGGTCTAAAAGAAAATTTGGCCTTGAATTCCAGCTATCCCACAAATTAGCCAGATGACCTTGAACAAGACATTTAGCCTTTATAAGTCTTAATTTCTTGCTCTGTAAAATAAAAAAGAATAGTTGTTGTGAGCACAAATGAGCTAAGGAATAGGATTGCAGAGGGATGTGTCAGTGAAGGATTATTGTGGTACCACTGTCCTTGTAGCGACTGTGAGTTGGAATGAGGGTTTTGGGCTTCTTGGGTTTGACTGCCAGGTTTCACACGGTGTATGCCTTGGTGACTTCAAAGGACGGTAAATTCTCAGTGTTTCACACTAACCTTTCTAATGTACCATTGTTTGATGAAGAGGAGGAAGAAGAGGAGGATTCTTAGAGGAAGACATTTAATATTCTTTCGTGTTTGACTATATAAACCAGTTGCCATGGAGTCGATTCTGACTCATGGCAATGCCATGCGTTGCAAAGTAGAACCGTGTTCCATAAAGTTTTTATGGCTGTGGCCTTTTGGAAGCAGTTCACCAGGCCTTTCTTCCAAAGTGCAGCTGGGTGGGTTTGAACCACCAACCTTTTAGTTAGTAGCAGAGCGTTTAACCATTTCTGTCACCCGCCCTTTACCTGGATGATGCCTTTCTAAAATCCCTCCAATCCTAAAATCTTGTTATGGTTTAGCACTAAAAATTACAGTAAATCTAAGTAAAACTCGACATTGTCTTGTTCATTCACTTCACAGAGGAAGAGCCGGGGGATGATGGAATCAGATTTGCATTTTGAAGCTTACTCTGGCTACTGGTTGGACAGGAATTGGAAGGGAATCTGAACAGATGTAGGAACTCCCAGCAAGCTATTGTCTTAGCCTCGGAGACGGTAGGGGCCCTGGCTAGGGCAGTGGCTGTGGAGGGAAGGAGGTGGAAACAAAGAAGGTTTCGGAGATGGTTTGGTTATGAAGGTAGAGAGGGAGAAGGAAGTAGTCAAGCAGAAGGAGGCCCAGGTGGACCAAGAAAGGCAGCAGTGAAAGCAGAAGCCGGGGTTGCGGAGGCCAGGATGGCCGGTGGTGGGAAGAGAGTGGCAGGAAGGCCTGTATTTTATTTCATTCCTTTTACTTCCGAGTGCTGCTGTAAACCTGATTTGTCCAATTTAAATTCAACTTTAGGTAATTTTGCTTTAGAGGTGAACCGTATGGGGTCATTTAACTCCTGGGTTCAGTTTTCTGTTTGATTTTCAGGTCTGTGTGTAAGCGTGTTTGTGAGTGGGCCAGGTGGAAGGGGACACTGATATCTGGTCCTTTCACTTGCATTCCCGTCCTCTTCAGGAATGTGGGTTTCACTGCTATACGCAGCATTTTGCCCTCTTTCTCCTCACTAACTTTCACCGGTGACCGAGCAAGTTTAGTTAACCTGAGGTTGCTATTCTTTGTTTTTAGCTCAGTGGTCATTCTCAACCTCAGGCAGTTGGCTAGGCTTATTCATGGCTGAACGATCCCCGCTGACCTTGGAAGTGCCTTCCGGATTGTGAGGGTGGGAAGCAGTGGACTGCAGGCGGCTGTAAAAGTTTTCACCCGATTGAGGTATAAGAGAGTTCCACCCCGTGTTAGTCCATTAAAGTTTCAAGTTGTTACTTCTTGACAAGTAAGCTGCAATGGGATCCCTGGGTGGTGCAAAGGGTTAACACACTCACGTGCAAACCCAAAGGTTGGAGGTGAGAGTCCGCCCAGAAGTGCCTCAGAAGAAAACCCTGGTGACCTGCTTTCAAAAAATCAGCCCCCAACCCCGTGGAGCACAGTTTTACTCCGACCACATACACATGAGGTTGCCATGCGATGGCTCTGACTCAATGACAACAGGTAAATGTGTCCTCCAATGACAGTATACAGTATTTTTACTGTTTTAAAGGGAGGTTTCTATTAGAGCAATGAAGAGATTTGACGTTTTATTGAGATTTGGTGTGAAGAAATTATTTTTTACGTAAACTAGGCTGCTCCTAACTTGTACATCTATCTATCCATCCAATTAACCAACAAATCAAATGTATTGAGGTTTACTATGTGCTAGGCCTTTACTACGTGCCAGGAGTAGCACCAGAGCCCTGGTGGCCCAGTGGCTTGAGAGCTATGGCTGCTAACCAAAGGTTGGCGGTTCCAATCCACCAGGTGCTTCTTGGAAACCCTATGGGGCAGTTTTACTCTGTCCTGTAGCGTCACTACAAGTTGGAATCGACTTGACGGAAGTGTTTTTTTGTCAGGCAGAGTGTGAGGAGGAGGAGCAGGGTGTCACCAATGATGTATATGGCAATCCTTGCCCTGTCAGTGGTGCTTGAACTTTTCCATGGAAACACCCTGATGGTCAAGAAGACTGAAAGAGAACGGGAAGCTAACATCTTGGGTTGGTATGCTGGTGATGGTGGTAGCAGCAGCACACACTGAATGGTCTTTTCATAATTCCTCTTGATACTTGTTTGAGGTCTTTTGTTTTAGCTTGGCATTTCCTGCACATTTTGCATTTGGTTCTAGAATGTATCCAAGTTTGTTTAAATATTAAAAATGTCCCCCAATCTAAGGAGAAAATTGTTGTTCCAGTTAAATGCATCATACTCATCCTGTGGCTTTGTGCATTCGTGGGGATACTCCTGAGAACCCCAAGCACATGAACCGCAGGAAAGGCTCTCGCCCATCTAGTGGGAGAGAGCCATATAAACAAATAGTAACAATACAGTGGAGAAGGGAAATGGTTTCTTCTGAGGCAGTCATGGAAGCAGATATTAAAATGAGGTCTTAAAGGAAGAATTAAGAATTTTGAGGGTTGAAGGAAGCATCCTTGGAAATGAGAATTGCATACGTAAATATATGGACCTTTGAAATAAAATTGCTTGTTTAGGGAATGATAATCTCGCCTTCCGTACCAAAGAACTGGTTTCCATTCCCAGCCAATGCACCTCTATGCAGCCATGCACCTACGTGTCAGTGGAGGCCTGGGTGTTGCTATGTGCTGTGTAGGTGTCAGTGGGGCTTCCAAACTAAGACAGGCCAGGAAGAAGGGCCTGGTGATCGACTTCTGAAAATAGGCCAATGGATACCCTATAGGTCACAACAGTCCAATCTGCAATTGAGCGTGGGACGGCCCAGGGCCGGGCAGGGTTTCGTTCCATTGTGCATGGGGTCACCATGAGTTCGAATCCTGTTCGAGTAGTCCTACATTGTAAGATCATAGAGAGTGTGAAGAAGGAAGGAGCTAGGAGAGTGGATTGGAATCAGATTGAAAAGGGCTTTGAATACCTTTAAGTCTGAACCAAATCCAGAGATATTGATTCCATAGGCAATGAGAAGCATTTCAAGTTTTCCTCAGTGTAGAATTGTGAGTAGGTTTCTGTCCCAGAACCATCACTGAGATGGCCTCAGTGGCCGTTAGAGTGGGAAAAGAGTTTAGGGGACAGACATGCATGCCAGGATTCCCTTAACTCTCTGGCTCTCTATACATGATGGAGGCTGTGGGAGAACCCACCCACTGCTGATTCTGATTAAGACTGGGCTGGGGCCTGGCAATCTGTATGTTCCCAGATTTCATCTACAATCTGAATCCACACGTGACTAGCTGATTTCTGCAATCCTTTCATATTGCACAGGAGGAGAGGTGGAGTCATAGAGAGGTGAGGCGTTTCCCTATGCCACCAGCTAATTATTGGCAGAACGAGGACTCGTACACTTCTCCCGCTCCCCAGTCACGAGCCCCCTGCTAGATCAGGCCAGGGGCTGTGAACCAAGGCAACGTCCCCTTCACCTTCTCGCTTGCATGCTTCTCCATAACTTAAAGGCATATGGGAGAACAAAGTTGTTTTGCAGCGAGTTGGAAGTTTTGTGTCCCAGCCAAGGTCAGGCTAGCAGTCTTATTAACATACTGTAGAGAATGGATGTCTGTAAGTCTGGGGGCATGAGGATTTTAATGTAGCCGTACACTGTCACTGTTCCTTTCAGATCTCCACTTCAATTTTTATTTACTTTTCTATGTTGCTGGCAGAGGGCCACAGGTTTTCCATCAACAGAAATGGCTTCTGATTGAAGTGATTTGCTTTCTGCCCCAGGGCTGAAGACAGACCCATGCCCCAAAGCAGGTGTTTTTAGATCAGGACGGGCTGTGGAAGACACAGCAGGGAATACACTTAGTGAAGCAATGTCGTAAATTGGGCTCGTGTCGGCTTCCTGATTTAGTGCTATGCTCTATGTGGTCATGAATTATATATTCTTTTCAGATTGATCATTTCTCTCGCTGGCAGAGGGACAGTATTCTACCAAGTGGGTTTGGCCCCTGACCTGGGAAATATACTGATGCATCAAAATTCCCTGAGCTGACAACTTGGATAATCGCTGGAGCCTGTAAATCTGTGAAGCCAGAGAGAGGGAGGCAGGACTTGTGGGACAGGACTCTCTCCTCACTTAGGATGCAGCTAACACTGTGATGGCCGAGCCACACCTTGTCTGCTTCTTACTCAATGTAATTTTCAAATTGATTGTCCTTCCTTGGAAGTCTTGCTTAATTAAATAGTAACTGTAGTTATTACCACTGACAAAGGGGACCAGAAGAAGGCTCTGGCCTCTTTTCATTTGTTGGAGTGCCCACTGTGGACTATTAGTTGCAGAACAGCCTACTGGACATCTCCTAAAGGAATGACATAGTACTCCTTGCCCACAAGGACCTAGAATGGGTGAGTTAATACAGTGAAGTGTATATATGTGGTGTGATTAGTTACTTCTGTGTGTGGCCTTTCTAGCCATGGGCTTCTAACTCCCACCCAGAATATTGTGTGATAGGGTAATTGTGGCCTACCAAGGGGATTGGTTAGTTTTGCCTTAAAAGACAGCCGATTCCAGAGCAAGGAGGAGCCCATCACCAAGGAAGGAAAGCCCCAGCAGCTGAGACAAGGCAGCAGGAGATGGCACGGTGGGCTCCCCAGCCCATGGAGAGAAAAGGCTGATTGCTTTTGGGCAGAGGCCTAGGGTCAGGGAGAGGTGTGCCTGTGAGCACAGCTGGGGAGAGGCTGTCCTGGTGGAAGAACTACATCCTGAGTGTTCCTGAGCCTGAACTTTGTTACTTCCCTTATAGAAACCCCATAGTCATGAGTATGGTCTTCGTGTTCTGTGTGGCCATTGCAATGAATTCTAGAACCCGGTAGAGAGTGCTATGGGAGGGATGGTTGGTGTCAGAGTTAGTAAAGATGGCGGAGAGAGGAGGCTAGTCTGACCTTCGTCTCATAGGAATCAGCCTTGGGCTGTTGATCTTGGTTCTCCTTCTCCCTTGCTGGGTTAGAGGAGGTCAGACACTGCTCCCAAGCTGTTTTTCAGGCATATAATGCCTTTGCCTTTCATTACTTCTTTCAGATATTACCCCATCTAATTTTCACACTACAGCAAATGACTGCAGCCTCCGTCTTTATCAGATGAAGAAACTGAGGGCTAGAGAATTAAGGAATTTGTCTTTCTGCGGGACAGAAAGGTGAGAATCAGAGCTAAAGTGTAGATAACCTGTCTCCTCGCCTGCTCCCCGTGTTGAGGTAGGCCTAAATGTGTTTACTCAAAACATTTTCTAGGTGATGATTGTGTCTGGGCCCTGTGAACATTCGTCTTCCCTGCAAATAAGCATCCAATGAGGCCAGTGGTTCTGAATCCTTGACAAGTATTAGAAACATCTGGGAAGGTCATTAAAAAGTGCAGTTACCTATGCCATAGAATGACGAGGGTTCAAGAAGTCTTAGGTAGGCCCCAGCATACTCATTTTTCAAAAGCTTTTCTGGTGAATCCTATGGCCAGCTAGGGTGGAGACCACCCAACTAGGTTTTTTTCTTAGCCATGATTACACAAGGAAAGGTGAAGTGGGACTTGACAATCAGAACAAATCCACCTGGAAATTTGTGGGATAACAAGGGTCACCACCAGGAGTGTCAGCATCCATAGAGACATAGGGTACAGTTTCTGCTCCAGGGAAACATACTAGTGCCCTAGAGTCCCATGTGGCTCTCTTTTTGGTGGGCTGCTCCTGGCTTAAGCTAGTCAATCTAAAGGACTGGAAAAAGAAAGCTTTCCTCCTTTATCCACACTGGATCTTTCTTTCTTCCTACTTTTATCCTCTCACTCTCTTCTTCCCTTCCCTATAACAAAAAAATCAAGCCTGTTGCCATCGAGTTGATTCAAATTCCCTTCGCCCATCAAAATCCTACTCATCTTCCAAGGCCCAGCTCCCATGCCACCTTTTTTTTATAACATCTTCCTTAATTTGCCCACTAAAAGTGACTTTCTCCTTTCTCTATGTTGTCTTGCACTTTGTACCTCTGCGGTTTTTTACTTAGCCATTGTTATTGATTGAATTGTGTCCCTCCAAAATGTATGTCAACTTGGCTAGGCCATGATTCCCGGTGTTGTATGGTTGGCCTCCATTTTGTGATCTGATGTGATTTTCCTATGTGTTGTAAATCCTAATCTCTGTCTGTGGTTAAAGAAGCAAGATTAGGTTATTTAAAGAGAATGAGGGTGGGATGAAACACTCTTACTCAGGTTACAACCCTGATTTGATGATAGTGGAGTTTCCCTGGGGTGTGGCCTGCATCACCTTTTATCTTACAAGAGATAAAAGGAGAGAGAAACAAGCAGAGAGCGGGGATCTTATACCAAGAAAGACACACCGGAAGTGGAGCATGTCCTTTGTACCTGGGGTCCCTGTGCTGAGAAGCTCCTAGACCAAGGGAAGATTGATGACAAGGACCTTTCCCGAGAACCGACAGAGAGAGAAAGCCTTCCCTAGGAGCTGATGTCCTGAATTCAGACTTCTACCCTCGTAAACTGTGAGAGAATAAACTTCTGTTTGTTAAAGCCATCCACTTGTGGTATTTCTATTATAGCAGCACTAGATATTTAAGACAGCCATGATACATGAAAGCATTTGTCTACCTTGGGGATACATTTCTTTTTTCCAGTTTGTGCCCTTCCTGTAGCTAACACAGAGCCTTACACATTGGAGGGGAACACTGTTGAGTTGAGTTGGCTCACTAAACTGTTACAGCTTCTGGGCAGCCGACTCAGAAGACTCGCCACTGATTATGAATTAATTCAATTTTAAAACACACACCCCCACCAATAACTTCTATCCCTTGACAGTTTAAAAAATAAAGCAAAGTGCATTTAACTCAAAATACATGAAGTGGGTATAACTACTGGTTTTGATAATGTCTTAGTTATCTAGTGCTGCTATAACAGAAATACCACAAAAGGATGGCTTTAAGAAACAGTTTATTCTCTCACAGTCTAGGAGGCTAGACGTCCAAATTCAGGGCGTCAGCTCCAGGGGCAAACTTTCTGTCTCGGTAGGCTCTGGGGGAAAGTCCTTGTTATCAGTCTTCACCTGGACTAGGAGCTTCACAGTGCAGGGACCCCAGGTCCACAAGAAGCTCTCTTATCCTGGCACTACTTTCTTGATGGAATGAGAGCCCCGTGTCTCTCTGCTCACTTCTGTCTTTTATATCTCAATATTTTGAGAATGGTTTAAGACACCACCTAACCTTGTAGATTGAGTCCTGCCTCATTAACATAACTGCCACGAATCCCATCTCATTAGCATCATAGAGATAGGATTTACAACACATAGGAAAATCACATTAGATGACAAAATGGTAGAAAATCATAATATTGAGAATCATGGCCTAGCCAAGTTGACAGATATTTTAAATTTTAGGGGGACACAATTCAATCCATAACATAATGAATTCACATTGTTGTTGTCACATGCTGTTGAGTTGGTTCCAGCTCACAACGACCCTATTTATAAAAGAATGAAACACTGTCCTGCACCATCCTCACAATCGTTGCTATGTTTGAGCCCATTGCTGGTAGCCAATCCGTCTCACTGAGGGTTTTTTTCTTTTTTGCTTACCCTCTACTTGTCCTTTTCCAGGCACTGGTTCTTTCTGATAACATGTCCAAAGTAAGTGTGATTAAATCTCACCATTCTCACTTCTAAGGAGCATTCTGGCTGTACTTCTTCCGAGACAGAATCCAGTTTGACCATTGGTAAGCTAACTCAGATCACAGATGTAATTAAATGTTAGACCTATCTGTACGAACAGAGATTGTTCCCCCGGTATCCTGTGACTGGTAAGCCCTGGGTATTTTCACAGGCAGCCCTGCCTGTACCCTGGGTTTGCTTTGGCCCAGCCTCCCCCATATCGGGAGGGAAAAAGCATTCCTGATCCATCTGATCTATGCCACCACTACTCCCCTCCGCCCAGTGTCTTCCATTTGTAACCCAGCCTGGCTCCTGTGCCCTGCCCTAACCAGCTTTATCTTGAGTCTGTAAAGGCTGGCCCAGGGTCAGGAAATGGGTGAACAAAACATTTTGCAAAGGTGCAACCTGAACGTGGTTGCTTTCAGGTGAGCGTACACCCTTAGTTGGAAAGACTGAAGGTCAGATCTGGTGTTTTTTGGTTTTTAGGTCAGGGCATTAAGGAACACTGTAGCCGGGTAAACTGTAGCCACGGTCCACTTCCCATGCAAGGGTGACATATGTGCCTACAGAGTGATTCATTCCACATAGAAAAGCACATGTAGGAAAACAGCCTCACGGTCTTGTCCACACCTCTCAAGATGGCAATGGGCCCACTCTGCTCCATGTCAATCAATCATCTCACATCTTGTGGCTGCCAGCATGGCCCTGAATCAGGGGTGTAGATAACAAGATGCAACCCATGTTGGGAGAGTCTCAAAACTCTTCTGCTGAACAACACTGAAGGGTTTGGAGAAGAAAAAATCAGCAAGGCCAGCAGAGCTGTCCTCAGACACTTGAAGAGTCCTCCTGAGGAAGGAGGATTGAACACCCCGGTGAGTAGAACTGGGCCAAGTCATAAGCCTAACTGCAATCTTACCCTCCTTCTCTTGGCTCTGGTCACGCTGAATGGCCTCTGTTTCTATGCATGCAGTTCCCTTTGGTAAAGACTCTTTCCCTCCCTTACCTCTACTTGGATAACCTTGACTCGTTCTTTGGGTAACAGCTTAAACTTCACTTTCCAGAGCAGGAAGCCTTCCTTGAAACCACTAGACCAGGGTTTCCTTACAGTGGCACTACTGGCATGTAGGGCATGATAATCCTTTTTTATGGGGGGCTGCCCTCTGCATTGTAGGCTGTTTAGCAGCATTCCTGGCCTCTACCAACTAGATGCCAGTTGTACCCCTCAGTTGTAACAATAAAAACATGTCTCCAGATATGCCAAATATTCCCTGGGGCCTCAAATCACCCCCTCACCCCCATGTTGAGAGCCACTGCTCTAGACTCATGCTTCCATAGCACCCTGTACTTTCATTTTTATAGCACTTCTATTTTCCACCCTCTAAACTTTTTTTTTAGACTTCTAGTCAGAATCGACTCGAGACTTCTTGATGCTTGTTTACTGTCCATCTCTTCACTAACTGTCAGCTCTCTGATGACAGGGTAGAGTCCAAAGCTCCTTGTGGGCTTAACCTTTCAAGGCACAAAACATTAACGAAAGGATGAAGTTATTTGAAGAAGAACTCTGTAGCTCTAAGAGTTACCCACAAACAGCAAAGCCTTCCTCAAAGGTTATTAAATTTCCCATCACTGGACTGATCCAAACAAGGCAAATGGTCACTTATTGAGGATGTCGTAGAAGGAGATTGAAACACTGAATGGGTGATCTTGAAGGTTCCTCCTGTGCGAGATTGTTTGGAATGTGGGCTCTCAGCCAACTACCCTGGGTAACTAATTAAATCACAAGGAAGAGGCCAGCTACTCACTCAATAGTCAGGTGCTAAGTGTTCCCAGGAAGGGGCTGATGTAACTCAGGGAGTGACCTTTAAATGGGTAAGAAATCACATGATTATGGAATGCCTTTCTCTTCTAAGAGGTCATTTGACCCCATATCCTGAGGGGTAGGATTATGTTTGAAAGGTTTAGAAAATATCATCCCCCCTGATTCCCACCCTTCACTGTAGGCAGGCAAAGCCAAGCAGCCTTCTGATGTGCTATGTGAGTGAGAAAGAGAGTCTAGCACGCTTTACTGGGCGGTTCAGGAGTTGCCTGGGGCAGTGTTCTTCAGATTTTGAAGGTTACAGCCCTTATGATTTATTGCTTTATTTTTCTTTCCCTGTAATCCCATTTCTAATGGGGCAAAGAGCAGTAAGCAGAGACAAATGGATGTCCCCTAGGCCCACACTTGATTCCAAGAGCTGTGGGAGAATCAGCTTCAACTGCTGTTGCCTGAGTGCCTATGTGCCAGGCACTGTACTGGGCACTTCCACATTCATAGTCTGATTTAACCTCATAATAACCCCATGAGGGAGGTACAATTATGTCTATATTCCAAAGAAGCAACTGAGGGGTCGGCAAGTTGCCCAACATCACATGGCTGGTAAGGAGTCTGGACCTGTAGCAGAATCCATACGTGCTGTGCCCCCTGGTATCCCCTACCATAGCATGGTGTGCAACTCCTCCTCCCCAAGCTTCCGTTTCAGAAGAGTCCCTGTAAGTTGCCATAGTCATGATGAAGCCTATTTCTTGAACTGAAAGTATTGATTCTTTTGTGGCTAAAACTATCATCTGCTTCTTAAGATATTGCTTAGACTTGACTTGATTATGCTTTTGCAAATCTCTCCCTGAATATCTACAGCTGAGTCTTCTTAAATCGTTGTATATTCTGTACTTCCAGTTTAACATGGTGGATTGAACACGTGTTTGTTTCACGGACTCTAGAAACGAAATAAAGGCAGAGGAATAAGAAAGAATAAATCTACAAAGATACGATACAAAAAAGTGAGAATCTCAACCAAATTTTGGATGATGGAAACTGGGTGGATGACCAATAAATGACCAGCATACCAGAGAAATTTAAACCCCCACATCTGAGGTTAGGGCAGTGGGAGTAGAGTGGGGCACAGGGATGGCAGGGGGGAAGTTAACACGATGCAAGCCAGCTTCCATTGCAGAATTTCAGAAAGAATGCAGGTAGAAGAGCTGAGTGCTGCTGAGAACAGGCGGAGGCGGTGAGGCCACCCAGGTCCTTCTGGAACTCCCAGCTCAGCCACCTGACTCCCCATTTCTGACCTCAGCAGGCCACTGGAGTAAAGTATGCCCTGCAGAAAGCTCTGGACTCAGGTACACCAGGTACTTCCAAAGCCCGGAGAAGAACGCTGGTGGAACTGGGCTTCCATTAGGCTTGCACTCTGAACGGTAGGGTTCCATTGGCGCCTTTCTCCTGATTGCCTACAGACTTCTGGAAGTCAGGCTTGGACCCAGCACCCAGGTAGGGGATTGGAAGATTCTTCTCCAGGGAAGCTGATTTAAGAGAAAAGAACTTAAGATTTGAACATTTTGTGTGTCCTCCAGTAGAAGATGATATCTGTATCATCCCGTAGCATGACCTGATTCCCTCCAATGAAAGATCCAAACTGTATTACCCTAAAGCACCCACTCAGTGGTTAAATGCCTTGCTCTAGAAAATCTTAAAATGATGTTGCTGAAATTGAAATTTTTTGTTGTTGTTGTTACCGAACAACCAACTCAATCACTGTTGTGGCAAACTTAACATTTGAATTCAATAGCAGTATAGTTCTGAAAGCCTTAGTCCTTATTCCTGTACAAATTTCTGCCTCCTCATTTATAAAGCTGGCAGTCTTCTCTCTGCACACCACACTCGACCTCCACCCACTCTCCCAAGGGACGGATTGTTGGTGTTTACGCCAACATGCGTTAAAACTTGGGTCCACTTCAAGGGGACTGACAGACTTAATTCTCACCGTATGTTGTTTCACTCTAGTCAGGGCTTTGAACCGGTTCATTTGGGTTTTACCCCCTGCTGAGAATTGCATTTCGACCCCAGATATACGGAATCAGAATCTACATTTTAACAAGATCCTCAAGTGATTCTTATGTATAAACCTATATTTTAACAAGATCTCCAGGAGAGTTTTTGTGTTCACAAGAATCACCTGGGATCTTGTTAAACTATAGATTCTGATTCAGTATATCTGGGAGTAGAAATGCAAATTCTCAGAAGAGTCAAACTGGAACAAACCTGTTCAAAGCTCTGACTCTAGTTTACCTATTTTGTTGGTTGTTGTTTATTGTGTTTTTTTTGTGTGTTTCTTGTGTTTTATGCCGTTTCCCCCCACCTTACTCTTTGAATACACTGAACCCGATCCTGGTTTCCTGGGAATAAATAACAAGTGCTTTAAAGCTTTTTGTACTCTTGCCAGACACCATTATCTAGAAATATGCTGGCATCTCATATAAACATATGTTTAAGGTTCCTGTAAATAAATGTATACGTATGTAAGACTTATTATAACTGAATACATGTATAAAAAATAACTTTATTTACAGATGTGATCTTTCATGAGCTTCTACATTTTTATTTAATTGACACGTAAACAAAGAAAGTATTTTTTTCTTAGGAATAAAACCATATTATTTGTGAAGACTTAGTAGAGATAAAATTAGTGCAGGCGGTATCTACATTATTAAGGAGATGTTTTTAACATCTATCTTTTAAAACGGTCCCAAGATCAAGGAAGAGGGCAGTGGTGGTCTACGCAGGAGACCCAGGTTCAGTCCCCAGGCAACGCATGTCATACACAGCCACCACCCATCTGTCGTCGAAAGCTTGTGTGTTCGTCTTCGTTATCTAGTGCTGCTATAACAGAAATACTACAAGTGGGTGGCTTTAACAAACAGAAATTCACTTTCTCACAGTTTAGGAGGCTAGAAGCCTGAATTTAGGGTGTTGACTCTAGGGGAAAGCTTTGTCTCTCTGCCAGCTCTGTAGGAAGGTCTTTGTCTCCTTGAGCTTTTACTCCTGGCAATCTTCTTATAGCTAGGCGGCTTCTTCCCCCTTCTCTGCTTGTCTTGCTTACTTGTCTAATATCTTTTATATCTCAAAAGAGATTGACTTAAAACATACCCTACACTAATCCTGTCTCTCTCTCTATATAAAACAACCCATTCCCAAATGGGATTATAACCACAGGCTATAGGATTTACTACATGTATTTTTGGAGAACACAATTCAGTCCATAACAGGGTTGCTATAATGCTGAGCAGGTTTCAGTAGAGCTTCCAAACTAAGGCAGACTAGGAAGAAAGGCTTGGTGATCTATTTCTGAAATCAGCCAACGAATACCCTATGAGTAACGATTGTCTGATCTGCAACAAATCCTGGAGCTGGCATGAGACCGGGCAGTGTTTTGTTCATCGTGCATGGCATCACTGTGAGCTGGGGGCCTGGTCAATGGCAGCTTACAATAACAACAATATGTTCAAGGATGGTATTCTGAGACATTTCAAGGTGACCCCTGGCTCCAGGGGTAAAACAAATGAGAAAATGTGGTACAGAAATCAATATTTTGTAAGGTAAAGAATGTGGCAGAATGGAAACGGATGAGATTTGAAGCCAAAAGTGTTCCACGTATAGGCTTGGGCATGTCACCACATCTCCCTGTGGGATCGTATTAATCGCCTCACAGTTTGTTATCCATTGAATTAAAGTGTGTGCAAGCATTTTTCAACTGTAGTTTGTTATGCATATTTTGATTGTTCATCAGTCATTCTTGTTATTCACAGTAGTTAGGTTCTATACAGGTGCTATGAACCTTGAATTAATAAATAGGTAACCATTGCTCCTAGGAGACATAGAGGGTTAGTTCCTGGGAGTCTCTGGTCACAATATTTTTGTCAACCAATCAATACATAATGGGGTCTTATGTGTGTTTCTGTTTAAAGACACCTTATTTAGTATATGTTGTTGATTGATGAACACTGGCTCGCTGCCAGCCTCACTATAACGCATGCCTGACGAAAGCTTATCTAACACATGTGTTTTCTCCATAAGGCATGTCACAGGCACCCTGCACTTCACAACACTAGGCAGCGCTTCAGCACTGCACTCGAGGGCCTTTACAACCAGCGAAATCACCAAAAAAAAAAAAGTGCAAAAATGCAAAAAGTGTGGCACTAAATGGACCGTGAAAAAGACATTTTTTTCTAGTGTGAGAGCTGAAACCAGAAGGCAAATTGTGGCCTTTGTTCAGCCTTAGCTGGGAATGTGCCCATCAGGCAGCTGAAATTTTTCATTGCTCTGCGCGTGTGCACAAATTTTAGCGAGCAGGTGAATTTGTAAATAGTCTACAAATACTGAGGATCACTGTAGCCCAACTTGTTTTATCATGCTGTTGCTCACAGTGCCTGGGCATAGTACGCATTTAAAAAACGTTTGTTGTGTAATTAATTAATGAATTTGTCAGGCCCAGTTTTCAAAATTTTTTTCCAATCTGAGACATTGATAACAAAAACAGCAAGCAGCTGTAAAATTCAGACTTTGTAAGTCATGCCTGGACAATCAGATCTCTTGACTCAGAGGTGAAACATAACTTGTCAGGTTTCTAGTCCTTTCTTGCACATGAGACACTAACTGTGTCAGGGCTGATTATGAGAAGATGTCATCTAAATTTCCGTTTAGCCTCCTTCCTTTCTCAGAGTACTTGCTAAGACTGTCATATGTAGTCGGTAGTCTGCTTCCCTGCCCTGTGAAGCTCCCAGCATCTTCTATATCCCCAACAGGTCTGGCTGGAGCATGAGACGCTGTTTCTCAGCTGGCAAGAAGAAAGATAACAAACTGACAGAACTTGCAAAGGTTCTTTCAAGGCTCTGTCGTTCCTGCTCTAGAGGCCTGCTCCCTCCTGAGATATAATTGGAAGCACAGTAGGCCTTGGTCTTCTGTTCACTGATCCTTCCTTCCAGCATCTGCTTAGCCTAAGAGCATGTGGTCCCTTCTTCCAGGAGGACCAGGCAAACCAACCCTTGCCTTTTTGTGACCTCCATTTTATGGGGCCTTTTCCTAAGGCACAGCCCTGGTGATTTAGTGGTTAAGAGCTTGGCTGCTAAACAAAGGGTCGACAGTTCAAATCCACCAGCCGCTCCTTAGAAATCCCGTGGGTACAATTCTACTCTGTCCTGTAGGGTCTCTGTGAGTCAGAACCAACTTGATGGCAAACGTGTTTTTTTGGTTTTCCTAAGGTAGGGATTTTCTTACCTTTCTTCTCCTCATTATTACGTTAACCCTTGTCTTTTTCCCTTGTATAACCAGCAAACAAAAGATTTTACCTGCTTTCCTCAGGTAGGTGGGAGAGAAGGAGAAATTGCAGAGATTTGCCTGTTCTGTGGTAAACTGAGGAAGAGGAAAACTCTCTGGAAGAAAAAAGGGAAAACAGCAAAGGAAGTGAATGGATAGTCCAACCCCTGAGTCCCACAGAACTGCTCTTGAGTTATCTCCAGGGTCTAGAAATGATTCCCATAAATATGCAGCATCAGGAGGCTTCTTTGGGACTTTCTTGGAAATATTATTATTACCTCATTGTGAACTTGCATGAGGAAAATTCTGCCACTAGCTCATTTTCTTGCCATGGAAAGACAGTGAAGCTAACGACCATTGTCTCCAGCACCGGCCCTCCTCCCTGGATGCCTGAATGGACCTGGAAGATGCAAATATGCAAATATAAATGTAGAAGCCCCTCTCACCTGCCACTCTAGGATGTCACTGAACTAGAGGACAAATTTAGATCCTCCTGAAAGGGTGAAATATGCTCATGGTGACTCAGATACAACCTTATTCAAAGGTAGGTTTTTAGTTATTTTTTATTGTGGTGAAATGTGTGTGTGTGTGTGTGTGTGAAAATAAAACATGTCTCATTTCAACCATTTTCCTGTGTATAATTCAGGGACATTAATTATGTTCCCTGGCACAATCGTTAAGAGCTTGACTGCTAACCAGAGGTTAGCAGTTCGAATCCACCAGCCGCTCCTTGGAAACCCTATAGGGCAGTTCTACTTTGTCCTATATGATTGGTATGAGTTGAAATTGACTCGATGGCACCAGGTTGTTTTGTTTGGTTCTATGTTGTGTAAAAGCAGCCCTGGAGGTGCAATGGTTAAGCACCCAGCTGCTAACTGAAAGGTTGGGGATATGAACCCACCTAGCAGTACTGTGGGAGAAAGACCTGACAATCTGCTTTTGTAAAGATGACAGCATAGAAAACTCTATGGGGCAGTTCTACTCTGTCACATGGGGTCATTAATTGTCAAAAACAACTCCGCAGCATCCAACAACAACAAATGTTGTACAAACATTACCTCTCTCTGTTTCCAAGTTTTTCCATCACCCTTAACAGAAACTCAGTACCCCTTCAGCAATACCTCCCACTAAAGGAGATTTTACTGGTGATGACCAGTATATACGGTTCTCTCCTTTATGAAGGCTGTGAACATGGAAGATTAGTCTCTACAACCCCCTCTGCAGGCAAGTTCCTTCCTCTAACACAGTTCCCTTCAACATGGCCCTCAAGCCTCCTGTTGAAATGGAGGGGCCACAAGACCAATGCAGCCTCAATTGCTGAGTTACCACGTGGAAGACAACTCCCTGGAGAGTTCCTCATACCCACAGCAGCCTTTGTGTGAGTAAGATATCGACTTTTCTTACATCAAGTCCCTGAGATTTTGATATTGTTGGTTATTGCAGCACAACTAGCCTGACCTCATTGATACACAGCCTCAGTCTAAGACAGTTTTTCTTATTTATGAGAACATGAAAACCACCTTGGGTACTTTAACAACTTTGGGGATGATTTATTCCCAAAGCTTCTGATCAGGTAGACCTGGGATGAGGCTCAGGAATCTGCATTTTAATTGTATGCTAAATCACCCATAGAAATTCTGATTCAATGTGTCTGTGAGTCTGCTGCTTCTGAGAACCTCAGTCAGAAACCCTTGAAGGAGGATTAAAGAAATTAGTTCAAATTGCTTGATATTGCGGTTGTGTTTTCCCTTCTCTTTAAGGCCTCAATTATTTCCTTAACTATGAAAAGAATAGAAGAATAGATAGGTTTGCCTGCCAAAGGGTTCCCATGTTGATCAAGATCACAGAGACAAGGAATGATCTCTACCACACAAGTTTGTCCTGGGGATTCAGAAGATAAGTAAATGGAACATATAAATCGTTTAGGCTTTGTCTGGCACAAAATAGATACTCAATAAATGTAATTTTATTTTATTTTTTAAAGAAAATGAAAAAGTAAGTTTCAGGAATGGTTTCATTTCAGTAAAAAAAAAAAAAAAAATTTTAAGTTACCTTCTTAGTAAAGAGCCCTGGTGGTGTGACAGTTAACTGCTCAGCAGCTAACCTAAAGGTTCATTGTTTAAACCGACTCAGTGGCTCCTTAACTTCTGTAAATATTAAAAAAAACAAAAAAACCAAACCCACTGCCACTGAGTCAATTCTGACTCACAGTGACCCTATAGGACAGAGTAGAACTGTCCCACAGGGTTTCCTAGGCTGTAATCTTTACGGAAGCAGACTGCCACATCTTTCTCCCACAGAGCAACTGGTGGCTTTGAACTACCAATCTTTCGGTTAGCAGTTGAGATCTTTAACCACTGCACCACCAAGTCCTAGAAAACACTATGGGGCAGTTCTACTTTGTCACATGGGTTTGCTAGGAGTCAGAATTGATCCTACAACATACAGCCACGACACCTTTTTAGTGCCAGGCACAGGTAGCGTCAGAGGTGCTGCCTCTGTCCCCGGTGGGAAGTGCAGCCCAGTGGGGAGATGAGCTTCACCAGGTAGAAATGAGCACAGCACGAAGCTCTGTGTGATGCGGGCTGTGAGAACTGTGAACCCCAAGTCCCAAGAGGACTCAGAAAAGGCCAAGGTTTCAATTTTCTCTGAATATTGGCTTGCTACTGCATTATATTTTATTTTACTGCATAGTAAGTATACTATCTGCTAAGAATGGCTGTCAGGTGTTTCTCACAAAGGCTAATGAATCAGTCCGTTTAGCTGTGACAACAGTAAGGCAAAGGAGTATCTTCAAGGGCCCAGATGTTGTTTTTTCTAGGCTTGTCTTATGGATCCAATGTGCTTGAAAGTTATAACAAATTAGCTGCTTGTGGCAAACCTACATGAGCCCTTTTATAAAAGTGGAAGTTTGGGCCTGAGTTAATGGGTTATTACTGTCAAGGGAAATAAAGTTGGATGGGGAGGGTGGGCCCTGGCTAGGAAGGGTTTGACAGGCAGTGGAAGGGTTTAGACTTGACTCCAGAAAGCCAGGGAGCAGCAACTGTCCAAAAGGCATGGACTAAACCTTTGTTTAGTCACAGGTTATTGCCACAGTTCAATATTTCAACAGTCATCTTACACACAAAGGGTGAGGGAAAGGTCCATAGATAATTGTACAGGGTAATGGATAGAAAGCAAAATGGAAGTAATTAAGAAGAGAAATGGAGCTATAGATGCGAGGAGAATGCGATGCCATGATATTTTTTAACCATACTAATTTTTATCTCACCAATATTGTTTTCCTAGAAAGAGCATTCCTTAATTTCACACTGCCATGTTTGTACGTCTACATACCGAGGTTTCATTTAGAGTGGACAGCCTGGGGGTTCTTTCTGGACCCTACTGAGGAGAAAGCCATCTCCGAAGTCAGAGAGCTTAGGAAGCAGAGCCCTATTTTGGCAGAAATGCTTGACCAGGTAGATTCTTTTGGTCAAAAGGAATGCAGCTGACCTCACGTGCCCTCTCACACGAGTGTTCTGTAGTCAGGGTGCACGTGTGTGGAAAGCTAAGGAAACTAAGCAGCTGGCAGGTGGCTATCGACCTTGTCGCCGTTTCTGAGTCTTCACCGTGATGTGCCCCCATTAATGGGACTCAGCCACCTTCCCGGGGTCCGCTTTCTTCTCCCTCTACTAAGTGTCTCCCTCATGTTTTCTCTGTTCCAGAGCTCTGCTCCCTCAGGGTTTCCACCTCCTCATAATTTGGCTTCTTCATGGCCCAAATGGCCTCTCAAGACTCGTCTTACACATGGCCTTTCAGCTTTGTTTCCTATTGTGAATCTCCTACTTATAGCCATTTTATTTATTTTCTTCCAGTTTCAGTTCCCAAAAGAGAAAATCCAATTGGACCAGTTTCTTTTATTTCGTACCCAGGCATTTCACTTTGTACATATGGGTTACCAGTGAGTCCCTGGATTGGCTGCTTATGGTTACATGCCACCGAATCACAGTCGTGGTCCCTGTTTGGGAGGAGGGGAGGCTCATGCCCATGTGGCCAGCACAGGGGCTTTTCAGCAGGGGCTGTGGGCAAGGCAGGTACCGTGAATGGCATGTCGTGCCAGTTCTCTCACTCATTAGTTCCCCCGGTCTCTGTACGGAGCGGTGGTGTGGCGGTGGGGGTCTAAAACTTCCGGTACTAAGGGTGGTGACCACAAGAAGCTCTGGCTTCTTCCACTGATCCTACCGTTACAGTTATTGCACACGCCTGTGCCAGTTTGTCATACTGTGGGGGCTGGCATGTTGCTGTGATGCTGGAAGCCATGCTACTGGTATTTCAAATACCAGCAGGGTCACCTGTGGTGGACAGGTTTCAGCAGAACTTCCAGACTAAGACAGACTGGGAAGAAAGGCTCGGAGATCTACTTATTAATATTAGTCAATGAAAGCCCTATGGATCACAACAGAATTATGCCCAATATACTGTTGGAAGATGAGGCCCCTAGGTTGGAAAGCACTCAGATTACACAGCGGTCACAACAACGGACTTGAGCATATCAACCATCATGAATATGGTACAGGACTGGGCAATGTTTGGTTCCGCTGTCAGTGGGGTTGCCACGGGTCACCAACTAAGATAACAATAAAGCCTGTGTCAGTGGCCTCCACTCACCTCACGTAATTTCCTCCATATTAGGACAGGGCACAAGAGGTCATATTAAATAAGAATGTCACTTAAAATGGTGAAAGAGGAGAAAGGTCAAGGTTTGTCTCTCCCAGGAAGTCCTCTGCTGCCACACTTCTGAGGTGTGAGTGCTGTATCTTGGGCGGGGGGGGGGGGGGCTTAAGTGACTGTGACTGACCCTCATACCTGAGGAAGCAAGGAGTCTAGCAGCAAGGCCAAAACCCAACTCGGACTGACTGAACTCAGGAAAGCTGTGATTAAACAATGGCAGGAGCTCTGGGAGAGCCCAGAAGCTAGTCACCACTTATAACCAAATTGGTCAGTGAAGACCCTCTGTCCCTGGCACTGAGTGCCAAGGCTAGCTTGCTCTGCTGGCCCACCAGTCCTGGACTGTGCTGCTAGAACTGCTGCCATACTTGCTTCTCAAGAGCAGGCATAGATGCTGCTACCTGCTGCCAGGATGGATTCTCCAAGCTTCAGGTTGTGTTCAGTTTAAGATTTGAGGTGGTGATCCCTGATGGTGGATTGTAAGTTACATGCCCTTCAGTTTATATGTCAACTTGGCTAGGCTATGGTGCCCAGTTGTGTGGTGAAACACTAGTCCAAATGTAGCTCTGAAGCTATTTACACGAGATTAACATTAAAATAGTTGACCTTAAGTGAAGCAGATTACCTTCCACAATGTGGGGGGAGCTCATCCAATCAGTTAAAGTCCTTAAGAGCAATAACAGAGCTATCCAGACAGAGTTTCCAGGCTGCTGTCTAACCTATGGACTTTGGATTTGCAAGCCCCCGTGATTACATAAACCAATTTCTTAAAATCAATCATTCTTTCTGTCTCTGTCTGTCTCAGTATATATGTATGTATTCCCAGGGTGGCATAAACAGTTTGCACTCGATTACTAACCCAAAGGTTGGTGGTTCAAATGTACCCAGTGGTGCCACAGAAGAAAGACCTGGCTATCTTCTTCTTTAAAGATTACAGTCAAGAAAACCCTATGGAGAACATGGCGCTATAGATAGAAACATCACACCATCCCTGCACAGCAAAGATCCGAAAAACTAGGGAAAACAGAGACAAACATCAATCCTGGAACCCTAAGCATCAAATGAAGAGATAAGGGACTCAACCAAGTGCTAAATGGAATAAGAGACTGACAAAGAACAGAGGGAAGAGAAATACGAGTGGAAGTCCCCCATCAGCTAGCATCACGGATTCACCATCTTGGACTCTTATCGGAGGTCAGTGGACTGGAAGTATGGGAAAACAGATTCATGGAGCTCCCAGCAGAAGACAGGGCACCTGGTAACTAGTGATACACGCTTTCCCACCCCCCACCCTTCTTTCCCATGCTCGGCCTCTGTCGCTTCCTAGTGGCCCAATCTGCCACATCCCAGCAGGCCAAGCAACCGCAACCCTGGAGGCACTGGCTCTAGGCCACATGGATTCACCCTGGCCACACCAGGTGGCTCCTTCAGTTGCTGGTGTTCCTTTTTCCTGTTCTTTTGGTTTCTTTTCTGACTCTCACCCCCTTCCTGTCTTTTCTCTTGAACACCTGACTCCTTGTGCCATTTTTGCTTCTTGACAGGCTGTGATACGCCGCTTGGCTGGGGAACTGCTTCTACGGTCCATGCTGTCATGTTGGTGGGATCCCTGGGGGCTTTTTTTGGTTTGTTTTCTCTTTCTTTTTTTCCTTTTTATTTTTCTTCATTTCTCAGTTTTTCACCTCTTTCTACTTACCCTCTTTTCCTGTCTCCTGAATACCTGCCTCTGTGTGCCATCTCCAGCCCTTCTAGCCAGGCTGTATTGTGTGGCTTGGGAGCCACTTTCTGGGTCTGCACAGTCCCACTGGGGGGATCCCTGGCGGCATTTTTTTTTTAAAAAAAACCTTTTTTTCTTTTTATTTTTCTTCATTTTTCAGTTTCTTGTCTCTGCACTCCAATGGCAGGCTACCTCAGCATTTTTTTTTTTTTTGGCCGTTTCTCTCCTCTCTCTCTTCTTTCCTAGACCCAACTTAGCTCTACACATCACAACCTCCTCCTTCCCCCTTCCTCCTGTGTACCTGTACAGTGTGCTGAGCATCATACCCCTAAATAGCACAAGCATGATCTACCAGAACCTGCCCTGCACTGACCCCAGCCCACCTTGTTGACCCCAATACGTGCCACAAATAAGCCATCCCAGCCCCTCCCCTTCAGCTGGACCTACCCTGCTGCACCATAGCTGAGTGACTGGCCCTGCCCATTGGCCAAGGAGGTGAAAAATATCATGCCCACAGGCAAGCAAAAAACAAAGAATGCATAGTCTGCCTGCTCAGGCATAACCAAATAAAACAAAAAAAAAGGACAAAATAAATCTACACTCAAGAAACAAAGAAAATAACTACTGAATGTCCCAAAGAAAGCAGACAATATCAAAACATATTAAAAAAAAAAAAAAAAAAAAAGGGCAGATGGTTCCAGTAGGCATCCAAAATAAAACACCAGATGGTTTTCCAGTAGAAGAAAACACACTGGAACTACCTGATAGAAATTCAAATCTCCAATATTCAGAGCTATCTAAGAGTTGAAGCAAAAAGCAGACAAAAATGAAGAAAAAATAGACAAATTTGTGGAAAAGGTAGGCAAATTCATGGAAAATACAGACAAAAAATTGAATTCAGGGAACTAATACAGAAACAAAATGTGAAAATAAATTCACAACTAGAAATCATACAAAAACAACAATTAAAAATCCAAAAGATAAACAACAAGATTTCAGAAATGGACAATGACATAGAAGGTCTGAGGAGCAGGTTTGAAACAATGGAAGACAGGATCAGCTAAATTGAAGACAAATACTTGAATACCATTTTGTTTGAGGAAAAATCAGGAAAAAGAACACACAAAAATGAAGAAATCCTGAGAATGATGTGGGATACAATCAAAAGCAAAAATTTAACAGTGATCAGAGTTCCAGAACAGGAGGAGAAAACAGAAAACACAGAGAAAGTCATTGAAGAATTGCTGACAGAAAACTTCCCTAACATCATGAAAGATGAAAAGATGACCATCCAAGAAGCTCACCAATTCCCATGTAGGACAGACCCCAAAAGAAAATCACCACGGCATATCATAACCACATTCACTAAAACAAAAGACAGATTCCTGAGAGCAGCTCAATAAAAATGGGAAGTCACACACAGAGGGGAAACAATAAGACTAAGCTCTGATTACTCGGGAGAAACCATGCAGGCAAGAAGCAATGGGATGACGCATATAAAACCCTGAAAAAAAAAAAAAAAAAGTTGCCAATCAAGAATAATATATGCTGCAAACTCTTGTTCAAATATGATGGTGAAATTAGGACATTTGTACATAAACAGAAATTAAGGGAATATGTAAAAACCAAACCAAACTTACAAGAATTCTTAAAGAGAGTCCTTTGGTTTGAGAACAAACAGCATCGGATGACATCTTGAATCTAGGATGCAGGATTGCACAAGCCAGATACAAACCTAAGTAATGAACTCTCAAGGACTATTCAAAAACAAAGGATTTACAACAGGGAACCAGAGAGGTTAATCTGTAGTGACAAAAATTTCAGAACATTAAAAGAGAGGGTAAATGTGTACGTATAGAAGTTTCTAATGGAGAGGAAGGAAGGTGATACCAAGTAATAAAAGACTGGTTCAAACCTAGGAAGCTAAGGGTAAATTTCAAGGTAACCACAAAGCTAAAAAGCCTACTCATCCAAATGAAGAATAAAAACATAAAGTCTCAATAAAAACAAAATAAATGAAAAAAAAAAATCCACAAACAAAAGGAATTCATCACAAAGAAAATGTTAGAACCATAAAAAAAGCACTACAAAATTATAGTAATAAACTCACTCTTATCAGTAATTACACTGAGCATAAATGGCCTAAATGAACCCATAAAGAGACAGAGAGTGACAGAATGGATACAAAATAGGATCCATCAATATACTGTCTGCAAGAGACACACCTTAGAAACAAAGACATAAACTTTTTAAAAATCAAAGGATGGAAAAAAATATATCAAGCAAATAGGTACCAAAAAAGAGCAGGAGTGGCAATGCTAATCTCAGATAAAATAGACTTTAAAACAAAATCCACCATAAAAGACAAAGAAGGGCATTATATAATGATTAAAGGGATGATCAATCATGAAGACATAATCATGATAAATATGTATGCATCCAATGATAGGGCTCCAAAATACATAAACTCTAACAGCACTGAAAAGAGAAACTGACAGTTCCACAATAATAGTAGGGGATTTCAACACACTGCTCTTGGTGAAGGAGAACATCTAGAAAGAAACTCAACAAAGATACAGAAGATATAAAGGGCACAATCAACCAACTTGACCTCATAGGCATATATAGAATACTCAACACAACAGCTACAAAGTACACATTCTTTTCTAAGGCATGTGGAACATTCTCCAAAATAGACCACAGCTTAGGCCACAGAGCAACCCTCAAAAAATTCGAAAACATTGAGATAATACAAAGTATCTTCTCTAATTACAATGCCATCAAAGTAGAAATTAACAAGAGGAAGAGCAAGGAAAAAAATCGATTACATGGAAACTGAATAACACTCTGCTTAAAAACCACTGGTTAACAGAAGAAATCAAAGATGGAGTAAAAAAATTCCTAGAATCAAATGAGAATGAAAACACATCATATCAAAACCTTTGCGACACAGCAAAGGCAGTCCTCAGAGGTCAATTTATAGCAATAGATGCACACATCAAAAAAGAAGAAAGGGACAAAATCAAACATTAGCTACACAACTTGAACAAATAGAGAACAGCAAAAGGAGCCCATAGCCACCAGAAGAAAGGAAATAATAAAGATCAGAGCAGAAATAGAGACTAGACAACAATAGAAATAATCAACAAAACCAAAAGTTGATTCTTTGAAAAGGATCAACAAAATCGACAAACCACTGGCCAAGTTGACAAAAGAGAAATAGGAGAGGCCACAAATTACCCAAATAAGAAAGGAGATGGCGGACGTTACAACAGACCCAACT
Organism: Loxodonta africana; assembly: GCF_030014295.1. NCBI lineage: Eukaryota > Metazoa > Chordata > Mammalia > Proboscidea > Elephantidae > Loxodonta > Loxodonta africana. The sequence continues at coordinate 7,404,310 of NC_087351.1, forward strand.
GAAATAAAAAGATCATAACAGAGTATTATGAAAAACTATACCCTAACAAGTTTGAAAACCTACAGGAAATGAACAAATTTCTAGAAACACACTACCCAAACTAACACAAAAGGATGTTGAAAATCTTAACAGACCCATAACAAGAGAAGAGATTGAAAAGGTGAAAAAAAAAAAAAAAAAAAAAACCAACAAAATAAAAAGCCCTGGCCCAGACGGCTTCACTGGAGAATTCTACCAAACATTCAGAGAAGAGCTTACACCAGCACTACTCAAATTATTTCAGAACATAGAAAAGGAAGGGATACTTCTGAATTCATTCTATGAAGCCAGCATAAG